>NC_134356.1:356635768-356965491 GCF_048569485.1 Anomaloglossus baeobatrachus
ACCTATCAGAAGCTTACAAAAACCAGACATGTGTAAAGGCATAATACTCTTAAGCGGGCTTTACACGCTACGACATCGCTAATGCGGAGTCGTTGGGGTCACGGAATTCGTGACGCACATCCGGCCGCATTAGCGATGCCGTTGCGTGTGACATCGATAAGCGATTTTGCATCGTTGCAAAAACGTGCAAAATCGCTAATCGGCGACACGGGGGTCCATTCTCAAATCTCGTTACTGCAGCAGTAACGAGATTGTTCCTCGTTCCTGCGGCAGCACACATCGCTGCGTGTGACGCCGCAGGAGCGAGGAAGCTCTCCCTACCTGCCTCCCGGCCGCTATGCGGAAGGAAGGAGGTGGGCGGGATGTTACGTCCCGCTCATCTCCGCCCCTCCGCTGCTATTGGGCGGCGTCTCAGTGACGTTTCAGTGACGTCGCTGTGACGCCGCACGGACCGCCCCCTTAGAAAGGAGGCGGTTCGCCGGTCAAAGCGACGTCGCCGGACAGGTAAGTATGTGTGACGGCTGTGGGCGATGTTGTGCGGCACGGGCAGCGATATGCCCGTGTCGCACAACAGATGGGGGCGGGTACCCAGACTAGCGATATCGGGACCGATTTCGCAGTGTGTAAAGTAGCCTTTAGTGTATGTAAACTTTTGACTTTTCAGAAAGTAATAAAAAATGCCTCAAAACATTCTCTCTCTCTCATTATTCTGGCATTTGTCAAATATAAATAATTTTTGTTCCTAATTTACCTAAAACGGGAAAGGTTTATTCTGATTTCATGTCAGATAGTGCGAAAAACATGCATATGTGTCTTTTTAGATAATGTATGTAAACTTCTGACAAAACACTTCTTAAAATGCAGTTTAACTACTTCCAATCCTTAAGAGAAAGATTTTCTTTACCGTATTAATCTGTGGAATAGTCTAGCTCAAGATGTGACCACAGAGGAAACCATTGACTGTTACAAAAAAGGCTTAGATCTATTTTCTGAATATTTAGTCCAGTGGAGAAACACTTGGGATTAGGAAAGGGGGGAAATTTGCTTCTTTTGTGGTCAATTGGTTCATACTCATTGTTCATATGCCTGTTTTGACCTTTCCCATCCCTAAGGTTTTTGGCTGTTCTTTACCTAGTTTTAAGTCTCTTACATAGCTCTTCCTTTTCAGTTAATCATTGTGCTCCAACCTGCATATGAAAATGATAATCATTAGCACCAGATTGGTATAATTGGGTACTCAAATACTTGACTATAATCAAACAAATAGCTGTATATGTGCAAGTGTACTGAGAAGAATAAATGCTGCTGTGAAGGCATAGGATCCTCATATCAATGTTTCATTTGATTTAGATTTAATTTTTGGTCATTCATTTTACATTTTTTTAATTGTTGAAAATACTATTAACATTTCTACTTTTTAAAGCACTTTTCAACATTACTCACACCTACCTAAAACTCTAGCATGTTACTGTGTATATATTTTTTGAACCCAAGAGGGGTTGTGAAGTATCTAAAAAACATGGCTGATTAAACATTGTATGTATAATACATATATATATATATATATATATATATATATATATATATATATATATATATATATATATGTATAATTTATATATATATATATATATATATATATATATATATATATCTCATACTTTGTCATTTATGTGACAATAACATCTTCAAAACCATAGCCAATGGAAGAAAAAATAAGATTTATTTTTTTGAGACGTTCAATCTTATAAAACGTAGGATACTCAATAAGGTATTTGTTCCTTTGGATTCTGTGAGCGAGAGTCAACTGTAGATATCTCAGTGCTACCAATGGTACAATTTGTTAGGCATTTTAAAACACCACTTCAATAGTAGATGAAAAAGCCATTTGAACCACATAAGTCTATTTCACAGACATACTAAATCTGTTTATAGAGAATGAAAAAGGCATTATTCATGTTAACTCACGGTGTAAAATAGATCATGGCATTAGGCAAGAAAATTATTAAAAGTGAAAGATCCTCAAAGAGAATGCAAAAAATAAGTTAAACCATGATTTCAAGCATATATGTAATGAAATTTAAATTGAATTTAGTTCAAAATCATTTACCTTTTGACATTATACATCAGTGTACTAAGCATCAGTTAAGAAAGTAAATAGCCTTTCAATTTAAATGAAAAATTGCTCTGTCTCTTTTGATTTAGAAGTAATTTCCAAATTTAAAGTACACTGCAGTTGTTTATTTAGGACTGACTTGAAAGTGCATTTCATTTTAAAGGAGCTATTTTGTCCTTCACCACTAGAATATGTCTGTTTTTTTTCATTGCTAGTGAATAGCATTGTCAGTCCTAATTATTACTGTTAATTGACATTGTCTAATGTCTTTAATTGTTCACTTGGTAGTATTGAAGTTCAAACACTCCAAATGCAAGAAATAAAGCTGAAATATCAATGACATTTAAAAACAAATCATTTTTTTACCATACTGAAATTTTCATTTCAACCTTTTAAATAAATGAGGAGTTAAAGAGTGTTCTTAGCATCATTAGGAAGGACTTCAGAGAAGGTGAGTTGTTTTCTTTTAAAAAAAATCCGTATTCATCAGTGAAATAAAAGAATGTAAATGTCATGTAGGTTAATTGTTCAAAAAATCATTACATTTCAAGCATATAGCTATAAATGCTCATTGACATTTAGTAAACGTGAGAGATTTTATAATATTTCAGAATACAAAACTATATTCTTGAACCTTTTTATCCATCAATTAGTGGCTAAGATAATAAATGATGTCATAAGTAATAGAAATATTAATATAAAGTAGAGTTTGGCGGGGTTATTTAGTCGGATACAAAGTTTTTTCATCATGGTGAAAATGGAATTGGCTTAACCTATCAATCCACTTTAAATATAAGACCAGCACTAATGTTCTAATTTTGGTGTTTGTCTTCCTTACTTTCAATACCCTTTAAATATAAGACCCGTATTAAAGTTCTGATTTCCGTATTTGTCTTCCTCACTTTCAATACCCTTTAAATATAAGACCTGCACTAATGTTCTGATTTCTATGTTGGTCTTCCTTACTTTCAATACCTTTTAAATGTAAGACCCGTATTAATGTTCTGATTTCCGTATTGGTCTTCCTTACTTTCAATACCCTTTAAATATAAGATCTGCACTAATGTTCTTATTTCCATATTGGTATTCTTTACTTTGAATACCATGTAAATATAAGACTCACACTCATGTTCTGATTTCCATGTTGATCTTCCTTATTTTCAATACCCTTTAAACATAAGACCTACATTAATGTTCTGATTTCCTTACTTCTGGGTTTATTCTGTCACAGGAAAGTTATTTCTCACCCCTTTTTCAATGAGAAATTAGTGATGTGTGTGAGTTTAACACCTTAGCCATGCTGCAGCTCCCCAACACCCCTTACCAACCTGACCACAGATTGATATACTTTTACTGATTGGCGATCATTTAATTTCCTGCTTACCCAGGCAGATGAAAGAAACTGATATATACTGAATGATCTACATTATACCACTAAGATCACATGGGCTATAATAAGTCTCCGTAGTGTGAGTTCGGTGTACACAAGATGGTGCATCACCAAGAATGATAGTCTTTTTTGTTGCACAAAAGTTAATTTCACCCAGTGAACAAGCATTTTGCTACTTTTTCAGGTGATTGTCAGCGTGTTTACATGGCAAGATCCTGGTGAACCAAGCATTTCTGACCATATTTGTTCCCGATTATCTTGTGAGTTAAATGCCCCTTAAAACAGACAGTCCTATGCTTACATAGAGAGGCAGGGAAAGTTCAATTTTCTCTGCTGGAACAAAGTGGAGCAATCAACTTTTTACATAGCTGTTAGAGAAAAGCATGGCTCCTGAAATTTGATTTAGGTAGATTTGCTCAAATTCAGTCAGCAAGTTAGAAATGTCTGTGTGGAGCCCCAGTGGTCTGGTTGCCACATTAGTGTTGTTCCACAAAGGTCAATACTAAGCCTGGAAGCAAGAGGGGGAGTCCCTTGGCCAGTAATTACCTGCAAACAATGCAGTTCTTACTCAGGTCAGCAGGGGGAGCTCTGACCTTGGGGGAGGAGTAGTGAGGTAATGAGTAGAACCAGTTAGAACCAGCCAGGTCTGGTCTGAGTGACTTTTCCAGTCAGAGAGAAAAGTGACAGTTGACAGGAGTCCAGTCGAGTCAGGAGTTGAAAGCAGACGGCTAAGGAGAGAGGGAGGAGCTTGAGTGAGGAACTGGAGTAGTGCGGACATGCGAGCTGGGGTCTGGGACTTAGCTCAGCCCAGAAAAGCAAGGTCTGCAGAGAGGCACAGGAGGAAGATTCTGGGAAGAGCGGAGCTGAACCGGCTCACCTCAGAAGAAAACGCTAAAAATCGGACATCGGAGTCTGTGGTTGCCAGGGTGCTTGAGTCCCGGTAACCGAATCCCAAGGGCAGGAGGACTGCAGGTCTCCTGGCCACAAAACAACCTGAAGGTACAGCCGCACTTTAGGGGCCCGGTGTTGTCTCCAGCAGAGTGGCATTAGTGAAGGCCCAAGCAGCCTACCATATGGGAATGGGAAGTACCACAAGTCCCAGCAGAGAGAACTTCCGTCGAACCAACGCAGCGGGGTCCTGTAGAAGAGAAGAAAGCATAGGGAGAAGGCCTCAATACTCATCTGACCAGAGAGATACCTCCAACTGCTTCCAGGCCAAACAGATCGCTACCACCATCTGTACCGGTCTCCCAGGACTTCACCGGGCATTGCAGAGTAAAAGGAAGGAGGTAGAGAAAATGCTGTGTTGGTCTGTTATTATCTGTATCCCGGCCCTGCACCCTGAAGTCCACCAGGCTCCCAAAATAGACTTTAATACTGTGCCCCGGGATCTCGCTCCACCTGTGGGGAGCAAGAGATAAACCTCAGCTGCGCCATCACCAACTGCCCCGGGGAACCTGAAGCACAGATGGGGCCTCATAGCCACAAAATACCACAAGTGGCATCACAAATTTTACTAAACATTAACTACAACTCCCATCATCATCTCCCCTTTATTATTAAAAGACACTGCCAGGGTAACGGAGCCAGACCCCTGCCACCGCTGACATCCCTGGACTAGTCCGGCCTGGTTCCGAGTGCCCCTGACCCTGGGGTGGGCGTGTCATTTGTATCGAAATTGCCCCAATTGAACCGAGAAAGGGAAGGGGTTAAAATATAAAATCCTTTATATGCCCCTTTCCTCCCCTGTTCTTAGTGACCTCCTCTACCAGTATTCTGCTCTTCTGTCACTTTATTCTGGTTAACCTGAGACCAATGATTGATGTTCCATTGTTAAGGAGAATGGCAACCTGCTCATTTCTAGTGGCTGGACAGCTGCTCCCCATATACTCTGGTTGCTGAATGCTGCCGAGAATTGTTGAAAACCTGTAATTATATTAGTATTGCCATTTTCTATGTTTTAAAGATTTAATAAAATTTTCTGTAATTTTGAAAACCCAAAAAGGACATTTCATCAAGACATTCCTTTTTCATGTGTGTTATGTGCAGAGGTGGAAGACCCAACATGTACATGTGTCACATGGCTTGCAATTTATTTGAATAGGTAGCACAAAATCTTATATTCCTCCAAAAAACATGATCCACAGCTTTCCTTGTTGATTCCAGCTAATTATCAGGGTCTTCTAAAGTAGATTGCTTTGCAAGCTTTAAGTTCAGATTAAATTTCAATATTTAACCTTATCAGTTTAAGAGCTTTATTCCTAAGCTATATAATCTGTAAGGTCATGACTTTTACTGGACGTCCAGTTAATAAAAACTAGTAGATAAGAAAAAGATGAAAATCCTTATAACAAATACAGTATGTACTATATTATAAGGGATGGTGACGAGATAACAAGTTAATAAAAAATTGGTAATTAATATATTTACGCAAACCATATGCATAAAATTGTTTTTATTTTGAAAAACTGTTATACAATGCTGTCTATACTATTTTTTCCACTATCTATTCTACATATTTACAACTTTTTATAAAGTTACCCTAAAGCATGTTACTTTGTAATATTTTACCATAAACAAAATATTTTAGAAATTTAGAAAAAAAATGTTCTTAAATATGTTCATGTAGAAAATATTTTTTCTTTATAGTGTTTCTTACAATCTAAAAAAATGTGAATACATTTTTCAGACAGACACATGTACCCCAAACATACATAATTTGTCTTTCACTCACTGTGCTAAAGTAAAACTAAACAAATCTCTATAAAACCTATTACCTTGAACATGTTAATGATGAGTTTTTTGCAATGAAGTTGTGCACAGTTTAAAACATTTTGATGAAAAAATTCACATGAAATGATATTTGAGTCCAAAAGAAAGACCCCCACCCCCCAGAAATTACAACACTACCATTGCTGAGTACTTAATGGCCAATGACATTAAGCCATTAATTACATACCATTCAAATTTAAACAATTTCCATAGGGTCTGCAACCCCCCCCCCAATATAATACAAACACTTTACAAGTATTAAAAAAAAGTTGTGAAGCTAGTTAGTTTTTATATTCAGAGAGATTTTTTTTAAAATGGATAAACCCTAATGATAAAAAAAGTTTGTTTAAAAGAACTGACAATCCTCAGTGGTTGATACCGTTTAATGGCTAACGGAAAATATGGTAATAATAGCAAGCTTTCCAGACTACTCAGGTCTCTTCATCAGGCTCAGTATAATACAAAATCTGAAGAGTCACATATTTATACACAACAGGACATAGAATACAACAGAGAGTCAGAGCTGACATTTTATATATCCCCATGAAAAAAGGAGGTCTGGGATGCCCCTCAGTAGTCAGATACTACAGAGCAGCCATACTCGAGCAGATATGCTTTAGGTGGAATAATAACGACGATAGGCACTGGATCGCGATTTAAAAACACTTGATTGGAACTACAAATATGGCATCTTTCTTTTATTCATGCACTCTGACCAACCCCAACCTGTGTATCTCGCCGACGGTGGATGCTGCTATGGGGGTGTGTGGTGTACTGACTAATAATTTGAGCTCTATAAAGGTGGTGCTCTCTAACACCCCTGCAGAGACGCTGGAGCGGTGCATTCTGGACCTCCAGATCCAGACCTGGAAACCCCTGGGGATCACAATGATCGGAGACCTGTATGAGGGAGAGACAATTTCTCCATTCACTGCACTTACACAGAAATATCACATCCCATATAAATACTTCTATAAATATTTACAAATAAGACACTTCTTATATGAAAAGGGAGAGCTGATCTTCTCACAGCCGTCTGCACTCCTCACAATGCTTCACAACCCGGCGTCACAGATGAAAGCATTATCCTTAAGTTATAACCATCTGCTGGAGGACACGCTCCCCTCTCTGGACACATATCTCCACAAGTGGGAGAGAGACCTACAGTGTACCATCACACCAGGGCAATGGCAGATGTCATTCTCAATGATAGGAAAGCACACCAAATGTACAAACCACCTAGAAAATGCACGGAAAGTCCTGTACAGATGGTATTATACTCCATATAGATTGTCGCAGATTACCGCAAGTCGTCAGACGTGTGCTGGAGGTGCGGAGACACTAACGCAGACATGATGCACATCTGGTGGACTAGTGATAAGGTAAAATTATTATGGAATGTGTTGTGAATGTTAGTTATGTTTTGACTGCTGGGAGGCTCCCTCTGGTGGCCAGGAATGGTTTGGACTTGGACCCGGTGTGTTGTGCAATGGGCGTTTCCTTTGCTAACTCTCTGCTTATTTAAATCCTGGTCTGATAGCAGGCTATTCCGGATGTCAGTTGTTCTTTGTATCACCAGCCTGCTTCATTCTGCTCCACACCACATCTACCCCAGATAAGTGCTTGCTCTTTATTTATTGTTTGGTTCTTTTGCTCTTATCTGGGTTTGTCATTTGCTGTGGTTGTTTTCAGTTTATTTGCATGCAGGGATTTTACCCCTCAGTTGCTTGGCTGGGGAACTCCCTGCAGTTCTGTTTGGAGTATAGCTCCTTTGGGTCCATGTGTTTGTGGCTTGTTGAATTTGTTGTGATTCTTGTTTTCTGTTCATTGGTATGACAAAAGCACCTGGTATAGGACGGAGTTCAGATCGTGCGATCTGAGGGCCTTTTTGTACTATCAGGAATTTGGAATTTTGCAGGGTTTTACTCTGGCCACCATCAGTCCCTTTCCTGTCCTTTCCTATTTTAGTCAGTGGGGGCCTCACGTTTTGCTAATCCTGTCATCTGTGTATTGTGTTTTTCCTATATCACCGCAGTCTTTGAATGTGGGGGGCTTGCTATTCTTGTCTATTTTCTGAGGCAGAGAGTTATTCATCTTTCCTTCCTTTAGGATAGTTAGTTCTCCGTCTGGGTTCGCGGTGCATAGGATGTTAGTTCACCCCTCGGCTACTTCTAGGTTTGATGGTTAGTAAGGGGATGGCAGCCAGATTAGTTGCCAATGCTCTTGTCACCTTTTACCAATGATTTGTGGTGGTCTTCCATGGTTCGGGATCATAACAGTGGTCTTCCATGGTTCTGGATCATAACAGGAATGCAATTAATGATTTAATGTCCCAAATTAGCAATATTCCAATGGAAATCACTAAAGAACAGGCGCTTCTCGCCATTGAACTGGACTTAGTCCCGTATGAGTTCCGGACAGTGATGGTGCACGTCCTCATAGCCACCAAAAGGAAAATAGCAAGTTACTGGAGAAATCCTGAGTGTCTGTCACTGGCCGAAATTACAGCACTGGTCAATGACAACTGTCTGTCTGAGAAAATAATCGCCTCTTCCACTAACAAGACTTCACTATTCCTCAAGAAATGGAATAGCTGGCTATCCTTCAGATTATACACTGTGAATGTAGAGATGTAACATTATGGGTAACACACAGTTACAATCTGATGTCATCACCCCTCCCCCTCCCCCATTCTTTCCAAATAACTTGTCTAGATAACAAGTATTATCACTGTTCAAACATATATGTTGTAATATGATTTTATATTCTAATAAAAATGTAATGTTTTTTACTGGCTAACACGGTACAAAGATATTTTACCTGTATAAACCCTAATGGACATAGTAAACTGAGTGCAGAACTAATTGCTGTGTGTTCATGAAGAAACTAAAGTTTAATAAAATATGCTCATTTATAGAGATAAGTAAGGGAACCTCGAGTCCAACCGAACAAGTGATCCATTCGTCAAATCTTTATAAAACCGAACTTCAAACCAGTATCAAACCTTTTCATACCCCATTGAACTCAATAGGAGGTCAAACGTAAGTCAGAGAAAACACCTTTAGGGGGGGCCGAAAAGCTTCCAGAACAGTAAAATTACATTTTACAGTGCAGCCCAACTGTTTTTGGCATAGCCATTAGCTTCCTAGACTATTGCCATAAGAAATATAGAGGTGGATGGAAGACAGATGTAGGGTTGGTGCTCCAATAGCCCTGCCAATACAGACAAGACACAACTTTGAGACCTATCTAGTAGTCTCAATATTCAAAATCCTTTCAGGCAGACAGAAATACAGTACCATCAATTCCCCCCCTCCCAATAGGGCATTAAAAAAGCTGAGAGGTACAGTCCATGCAACACACAGGCTATGGCCTGGCATTTTAATCTTAAAAATAAACACATGCCTGAGTGGCAGGTATAGGCCTGTTCCTTCAAAAAGCCTGGCACTACCTACAAGACACAGCTTTGAGACCCATTTTGGAGTCTCGACATTCAGAATCCTTTTAGACAGACAGCAGTACAGTACCATTAATTGCCCCCTCCTCATAGGACATTAAAAGAGCAGGGAGGTACTGTCCATGCAACACACAGGCTGTGGCCTGGCATTTGAATGTGAAAAATAAAGGCATGCTTGAGTGAGCGGTCTAGGCCCCTTGTTCCCAGAAGACTGGCACTACCCACAAGACATGCTTCTGACATTCTCAGTCCAAGTATAGATTGCAATGTTGAAACTCACACCAGGTATCCTGAATCTAGCTCAATAGCCTAAAAACCATATATGAGGCTATTGCGATTGGGCAAGTAGACTTGCAGCCAATCCAGGCATTGAAGACCATACTTAACTCAAGAATGTCATGTTTCTGAAATTATATACAAAGAAAAGCCAGCACACTGTAGATATTGTGCTTGAAGAAATGACTAAGTCCTCAATGTCATCAGATATAACCTCCGCACCAAATGAGACAAATAGAGTTCATGAATGCTGCAAAAAGTGAATCATTTAATTCCAAATCGGCACCAAAGAAAATATCCAAAGTCAACTTTTTGACCTGTTCAAGGTCTTTGTCAAGGATATCTGTGCATAGGGAGCCAGGCCATGACAACGTCCAAAAGCATTCAGGGGGGCTGCTGGGTGGGGGTATGGCAGCATGAGCTGCAGGTGATCCACCACATGTATGGAGCGCCATATGTCATATTTGATGTTTGTGACATTAATTAGCAGAATAGATGGTAAATATCTATAATTTAGTTTGTTATTGAACTTAAATTCTTTTTTATCATCTCCATACTGATATACAGTCTTATTTTTAGATTTGCCACACATTTTACAAAATACTTAGAATTTAAGGCACCTTTTAAGTGGTCTCTGCCAAATGAAAATATCCATTGAGGCATTGCCAATATTATTTCACTGTAAAACTGCTAATGATGTTAAATGTTTGATCCAAGTCTGAAATAACAGTACATTACTCGAACTAGAAGTAAAGGCTGTCATTAGTGCAGTAGCCATTCTTACGACTATTTAGTAATTTCCACATTTTCTAATAAAAAAATTCAAGTACGCACTGCTGTCCTTTCATTGCTGTTCTCTTTTTAGCAACACAAACTGCTGTTTGGCATTTCCTTCTGAAATTAATGCACCCCTATGGAAATCTTGTTTCATGGTTTGCCAATGACATAATTTAAACACTTAATCAATTATTACAATTTACAGTGTATCCCTGCGGTAGGCAGTTAGCCTCAGACTGTATGGCTAGACCTTGAGGAATAAGATTGTGACATCAATCATCAGTCACCAATCACCTTCTGCAGAGCAGCACTATTGCACTCAAGGAGATGCACTTTTCTATATAGAAATAAAAAGTTGATTTCTTGTTCTAATAATTCTGTATATCTTTACTGTACCTATTAAAACATAGAGTACATTTGATAAAATGATTGTGCAATTTTTTGAAATATCATACAAAGATTTTTTTTTTTAGATGATTTATGTCATTGCTTCAAAGCAAAAACATTTGTTTCTGCCATAAACAATTGGCTAACTATGAATGCACTGTTGATGCACAAACCTATAGATCATACAAGCTACCTGTATATATTTTAAGAGCACAAAAGGCAGTAGCATATCCAAGGGAGCAAGCAGGGCATTTGAAAAAGGTTCAGCTGTCTGGGGCGCCATTTGGCTGCCTGATGCAGTGGTCAAGGTGTATCCCCAGAGGTTGCATTTTACCGTCCCTATAGTATGGAGTTGGCCATTCTCTGAGCTGATGTCACAGATGTGTCATGGTCTGTCATGGATGTGTCACAATAGGCTGACAATCCAGTGGCAGCGAGAGCTACAAAGTCCCAGAGATTTGCAGCATGTGCTGCTATCTGACAGTTCCCTGTTTCTGCAGCTGCAGACTCGATAACCATGGGAAACTTTCAGTTTCTCCTTTCAATTGCCAGCCTCTCACTTCCTTTATTAACCTCACTCTTGGGTGGTGTGGATGTGGTTTATAGTTTACTCCTTGCTGAGCTCCGGGGAGGTCGATTTCTGTTGACTTCTATGATTGCTGCAGCTCAGATAAGGGTTTGTCTTTTGCTATCTACCAGGGCTTTGGTTATTGCAGTTGTCTTTCCCCTGTATTGTTATCTCTTGTCTTCCATTAGTGTAAGTGGTGTTGAAGTAGCGCTCAGACCCTCCATCTTTACTTAGGGCACATTTGCCAGGGTAAGACATGCTTGCGGGATGATAACAGAGAGTGATAGAAGAAGGGTCTTAATTCCGCGCCAAGGACTCAAAGGATCCAGGAAGAGATTAATGCTTCTTTAATTACATGAAGAAAAACAAAAAGCCAGCACTAAATGTGCACTTCAGCACTAAAAATTCCAATGGCTGGAGTCATGGCTGTGGGAGGGACAGGTCCGAGCAAATGCTGCATGAAGTAAATAGCCTGTGGACAAGGCCTGATGACTTAATGTGAACAGTCACCAACCGCCAAAATCTAGACAGGTGGAATACATCCCAAATTGGGGTGCATAGCAGGGTGGGGGTCAGCCACCGACCAATTCAATGAAGAAAAAACAAAAAGCCAGCACTAAATGTGCACTTCAGCACTAAAAATTCCAAACTGTACTTATTATAAACATTTTTGAGATTTTTGGCAAAACATTGCAATTTCTTGAGCTACCTCGCCACGTCACGGCAAATCTCATTTGAGGCAGTCCTACACTAAAATATTTTTATAAAATGTGCCATACGGCCTCACATATGAATAGTAGAACTGCTCTTAGCAGCACTCACCTGGTCTATTTCAATCCCGTACCCATGACTGAGTCATGGCTGTGGGCAGGACAGGTCCGAGAAAATGCTGCATGAAGTAAATAGCCTGTGGACAAGGCCTGATGACTTAATGTGAACAGTCACCAACCGCCAAAATCTAGACAGGTGGAATACATCCCAAATTGGGGTGCATAGCAGGGTGGGGATCAGCCACCGACCAATTCACCCCCACCATGCTATGCACCCCAATTTGGGATGTATTCCACCTGTCTAGATTTTGGCGGTTGGTGACTGTACACATTCAGTCATCAGGCCTTGTCCACAGGCTTTTTATTTCATGCAGCATTTGCTTGGACCTGTCCCGCCCACAGCCATGACTCAGTCATGGGTACGGGATTAAAATAGACTAGGTGAGTGCTGCTAAGAGCAGTTCTACTATTCATATGTGAGGCCGTATGGCACATTTTATAAAAATATTTTAGTGTAGGACTGCCTCAAATGAGATTTGCCGTGACGTGGCGAGGTAGCTCAAGAAATTGCAATTTTTTGCCAAAAATCTCAAAATTTTATAATAAGTACAGTTTGGAATTTTTAGTGCTGGAGTGCACATTTGGTGCTGGCTTTTTGTTCTTTAATAACATGCACAAGTCTACATGTTTCTGGAGACACAGCTCCCTTCATCAGGACATTGGCAAGAGAACATTAAATCTGGTTTCAAGTGAGATGGTGAAGTATAAAAGCATGCAATGATGTCATAGGAAACACCCATCCTGAAAAAAACTTTGAAAGCGGGCGGGATCCTGATCATTCTAGAAATCTGTATGTTCCAACAGTTCCCTGAATATTGAATTATGATCAAAAACAGTTATATACACTTCTACTAACATACAGTAAACATGTACAATAATCCTGACAAAGGAAAAACAAAATAGATATATAATAGATATACTGAACTACATACACGGGGTTAGAACCTGGTGTAAAAGGAAGAAAAACAGCACGATGTCATGGAGGAGCAGAGACATCAACCACAGGACTACTGCCCCGAGTCATAATCTATCATCGTCCTAAGGTGGTTTCCTATTAGGCAGGCAGCCTAAGGGTATAATGATGGAGCTCAAATTGCTGTCAAGGAATTGCTAGAAGAGAGTGGATGGCCGAGGGCTATGTGTGGAGTATGTTGTGGAACCTTCAATGAAATGCAGTACGGAGCTAGTGTCAGAGAGGTGAACAAAGTTCGCGGGGCGTGGGGAAAAAACACAACCAAAGTACGCCTTCACAGACTGGTGCTCAGAAAAAACAGGCAAAAATCATAGAGACACAGTGTCTAACATATAGAAACTTGGGGAATATATATTCACTGGCGGAGAAACTTTATTTTTGATGGACCACGGTCAAAAAAACAGCTCATCAAAAAAAAAAAAAATGGAGCAAGTTTTTTTTTTATATATATATATATATATATATTTATTTGGAAGTGTGCGTCCGATGTAATAGTATATAGGAATACATCAGAAATATAGATCTTATTACTATTTAAATTATGTGGTGGGGGGAGGAGAGGGGGGGTTAAAAATGACAAGGGGCAATCTAAGTGGTATCCAGGTAATGAATGTAGGTCAAACAGGAACCGGTGCAAAAAGGTAACAAAGTTCAGCGGCGTGGGAAGAATACCCGTATGCCTCCGCGAACAGAAAACTGTAGAAGGGGAGGGATAAACTGAGTGGTACGGGAACAGGTTTCAAAGAACTAGAAACCTCGTTCAAACTATAATAAGTTCAATTACTGGAGGAGGGGGATGATAGGATTATAAAGAAAAGAAAAAAAAATTCCTCATAGTGCAAGAAGGAAAAGTGGTTAAAAAAATATTTATATTAATTTTTATTACAACATAAAAAATTAGGAAGCATCTATCTCACACACAACACAGAGATAGATGCTTCCTAGTTTTTTATGTTGTAATAAAAATTAATATATATATTTCTTTAACCACTTCTCCTTCTTGCACTTTGAGGAATTTATTTTTTTTTCTTTATAATCCTATCATCCCCCTCCTCCAGTAATTGAACTTATTATAGTTTGATTGAGGTTTCTAGTTCTTTGAAACCTGTTCCCGTACCACTCAGTTTATCCCTCCCCTTCTACAGTTTTCTGTTCGCGGAGGCAGACGGATATTCTTCCCACGCCGCTGAACTTTGTTACCTTTTTGCACCGGTTCCTGTTTGACCTACATTCATTACCTGGATACCACTAGTTTGCCCCTTGTCATTTTTAACACCCCCTCTCCTCCCCCCTACCACATAATTTAAATAGTAATAAGATCTATATTTCTGATGTATTCCTATATACTATTACATCGGACGCACACTTCCAAATAAATATAAAAATATATATATATATATATATATAAAAAAACTTGCTCCATTTTTTTTTTTTTTTATGAGCTGTTTTTTTGACCGTGGTCCATCTAATATAAAGTTTTTCCACCAGTGAATATATATCCCCCAAGTTTCTATATGTTAGACACTGTGTCGCTCTGATTTTTGCCTGTTTTTTCTGAGCACCAGTCTGCGCAGGCGTACTTTGGTTGTGTTTTTTCCCCACGCCTCTCGAACTTTGTTCACCTCTCTGACACTAGCTCCGTACTGCATTTCATTGAAGGTTCCACAATATACTCCACACATAGCCCTCGGCCATCCACTCTCTTCTAGCAATTCCTTGACAGCAATTTGAGCTCCATCATTATACCCTTAGGCTGCCTGCCTAATAGGAAACCACCTTAGGACGATGATAGATTATGACTCGGGGCAGTAGTCCTGTGGTTGATGTCTCTGCTCCTCCATGACATCGTGCTGTTTTTCTTCCTTTTACACCAGGTTCTAACCCCGTGTATGTCGTTCAGTATATCTATTATATATCTATTTTGTTTTTCCTTTGTCAGGATTATTGTAGATGTTTACTGTATGTTAGTAGAAGTGTATATAACTGTTTTTGATCATAATTCAATATTCAGGGAACTGTTGGAACATACAGATTTCTAGAATGATCAGGATCCCGCCCGCTTTCAAAGTTTTTTTCAGGATGGGTGTTTCCTATGACATCATTGCATGCTTTTATACTTCACCATCTCACTTGAAACCAGATTTGATGTTCTCTTGCCAATGTCCTGATGAAGGGAGCTGTGTCTCCAGAAACACGTAGACTTGTGCATGTTATTAAAGAAGCATTAATCTCTTCCTGGATCCTTTGAGTCCTTGGCGCGGAATTAAGACCCCTCTTCTATTGCTCTCTGTTATCAGCCAACTTTGGGACTGCTGCCTGGACCTGGATCTTATATATGCCTGTATAGTGGTTGTGACTGGCACAACCATTATAGGTGAGTGTGTTTTTATTACATATCTTCCTCCCCTTTTTTGGGGTAAGACCCTATTGCGCTTTTCTTTCCACAGTTTCTCATATGCTTGCGGGATGGGCACAGTTGAAGCACCTATGCGCCCTTCTGTAGAGTTTTAAAATGTCTACTAAGATGGTTAGCACTGATGATGCTATCATCAGCATCACTATTTCGGTCATCTTCATGTTGGAGAAAACTTTGAATAGTCTGCAGGAGGAGGTAGTGGTCCAAGAGGAAGAGGAGAAAGCAGAGGAGGATGCGGAAGGGAGACCAATATCTCTAAGGTCCAGACTGTTGTCACACAGGCGGGTGGCATGGTAGTGTGGAGTACTGCACTCAAGGTGGTCTCGGTACCAGACAAACTGTTAGTGAAGGTGCAAGAGTAAAGGAACAAATAGAAGAGGACAACGAAGAAGAGGTGATGGGTGCACAACAGTCAGGAGATGAAGAAGATATTGATCCCTTTTCTGTTATCCGTACTTGATGGGTGGGAATGGAGGAATCAAGCTTCAATGTTACCCTGCCAATAACACACCATGGACTTGAACCACACAGAAGCACTCGACACATGAACGCCTTCTTGCTGCACTATCTTAAACATGATTCCGAAATTGTTATGATTAGAAATAGTGCTGACTACTGGGTTGCCACTCTGTTAGATCCAAATACAAATACATGAGTAAATTTAGCCAGATGCTTGCCCCCAAAACAGGACGTGCATATGCTGGAGTATAAAAAACAACTTGTGTACAATCTTAAGAGTGGTCTTCCCCAAGACAGCAATGAGGCACACATTGGTCCTCATTGGTCCCCTGAGGAAGTCATCACGAAATACGTATTGGGACTTTTTTCTCCTTGTGTGACTGCATGTGAGTGCTATAATTGGTGGAATATCCACCGGGCTATGTGTTTGGGTAATGTGCCTATGATTATGTACTAAGTGTTATCCTGTCATTACTGTGAACTTGGAAAGGCACTTACATTGGTTTTGCTGGGAATACTTCCCTGTTCGCTGGACCATGTGTTTGTGTAATGTGCCCATTGTCATTCACTAAAGTGTTACTCTGTCATTTGCTGTGAACCTGTTTATGATATAGGCACGTACACTGGCCCTGCTGGGAGTACACCCTTTTGTGTGCACCTAATTTGATCCATGTAGCCCCACATGGGGTTCTTTATTCGCTCTTATGTGTCATTTAACCTTCTTACTTGTCACAATTTTTTTATATCCCATGTAATATTTATATGCTTGACCCAACCAATTAAAGTTTTTCTATGTGCAACTTACTTTGGTGTTGGTGGTTCTTGGGCCATGGGATATGATGTAATATAAGGCAAATTTAAAGACTTTTTTTCTGCTGTTTCAATATGTTCCTGAAGTTGTTGCCTTTTACCTTATATAAGTCTGCTTTAACTGTCCTGGTTGTTGCTTGTTGTCACACAGGCGGGTGGCATGGTAGTGTGGAGTACTGCACTCAAGGTGGTCTCGGTACCAGACAAACTGTTAGTGAAGGTGCAAGAGTAAAGGAACAAATAGAAGAGGACAACGAAGAAGAGGTGATGGGTGCACAACAGTCAGGAGATGAAGAAGATATTGATCCCTTTTCTGTTATCCGTACTTGATGGGTGGGAATGGAGGAATCAAGCTTCAATGTTACCCTGCCAATAACACACCATGGACTTGAACCACACAGGAGCACTCGACACATGAACGCCTTCTTGCTGCACTATCTTAAACATGATTCCGAAATTGTTATGATTAGAAATAGTGCTGACTACTGGGTTGCCACTCTGTTAGATCCAAATACAAATACATGAGTAAATTTAGCCAGATGCTTGCCCCCAAAACAGGACGTGCATATGCTGGAGTATAAAAAACAACTTGTGTACAATCTTAAGAGTGGTCTTCCCCAAGACAGCAATGAGGCACACAGTGTGCCTTGCTGTTCTAGACTTCCAATCCCGGAGAGTTGAGTCATAATAGCAGAAACATTAGCAGCAACAGTTTAAGTGTCAGAAGTAATTTCTCTGAGTTATGGATCACATTTTTTAGACTATTCCGTGCACAAGCAGAACAGAGTACAAATCTGCTACATAGTGAACAACTGGAGAGGATGGTGCAGGAGTATCTATCAATGCCATCAGTGCGGGTTTGGACCCTTTTGCATTTTGGTCTTCAAAAACTGAAAAGTTGCCTGAGCTTGCCAGTCATGCCTTGGCAGTTTTGTCATGCCCGGCAGCCAGTGTTCTCTGAGAATGTGTTTTAAGCATTGTTGGTGGAGTACTGATGGATATGTGCATCTGGCTGTCCCATAAAAGTGTAGACTGCCTATCTTTCATGAAGATGAACAAGTCATATATCCCCAATGACTTTTCCACCCAGTCACACACTGTGAAAACAAAGCAAAGGTGTAGTTCTTAGTGTGCTGCATTGATCTTTAATTATTGCAGTCTGTGACCCCTTTGTCGTGGCTTCTGTGGCTTATGTTGCTACAGCTGCTCATGTTACTAACAAGCACCTTGGTGCTGCAACAATCAAATGGTTTGTCCAGAGCTGCTACATTTAAATTTTGGCTATTTTCTTATCTCTGAAGCACCTAATATTTATCTTCTTCCTCCTTCTTTTGCTTCCTCACAACAAGCCAATTTCTATAGCTTGGAAAAAGTGGCCCTCAAGTCATTTATTTTCTTAATTGTATCTGAGGTATCATTAATTGGGTGGATATTGTAACCATCTATAGAGGCAAATAGTTTTTTTGCATCTTGGTATGGCCTTAAATAATCATATATCTGTATAACGTCATTTATACCAGTTGGTCCTACTAACCTAATTAACACTCACCTATATTTCTTTCTTTCCTCTTTTCCATCTATATCTTTTATAGTATGATTTCATGCAATCAATGATGGTTTAAAGGGGATTGAATTAATTAAAAAAATTAGGTGTGATTGGTGGTTGGTGGGAGTAGTGATATCATTGCTTTGTGATTTCAGTGTTCTAATTACATGCGGGATTATTATATCACTGACGATATCTATATCAGTGGCTAATTCTGATACCCTTTTGATGTATGTTTGTCTATGGGTGAATTTTAGCAAAAATTAATAAAAGTTATTTTAATAATTTTTGGGGTATTTTTGAATAGAAAACTACAGCTGCTCATGTTACTAACAAGCACCTTGGTGGTGCAGCAATCAAATGTTTTGTCCAGAGCTGCTACTTTTAAACTTTGGCTATTTTCTTATGTCTGAAGCACCTAATATTTCTCTTATTCCTCCTACTTTTGCTTCCTTACAACAAGCCAATTTCTTTGGAAATGGAAACTCTTATTCAGGGCTTCTTGTGTTTTGCCTTTTGTGTCAGGGGTCTCAGTGCACTGAACCTACACCTGCGATTCATCCACCTCTTAATGTTAACTTTATTTGAAAGCTTCAAATGCTGGCCCAAACCCTGTCTGGTGCGGCTCTCTTTCGAATCTCCTAACCTGTGGAAGCATGGCATTTAGCCGGTACACCATGTGGGAGGGATGTTGAGCCCATAGGATATTGATTTATCGGGCTCCATTACTTTTGATAGCAGATCTTAGGTGCTCAGGATTCATATTGAATTATTGAAATTTGGCATGATCATGGATCCTATTGATAAATTCTCATGATGAACCCCTTGTTTTGAATAGACATAGGGGGAAACGTGTCAAGGTGAAGGTAATTTTGATGTTTAATGCTACCAACCAAGCACAGTATATATCTGCTCAGAATAAGGGAAATGGAAGTTGGATATACTAAAATTTTAATCCTACTAACCCCATGAAGATCAGTGGAGTGCCTCCATTAATCATAGAAGGAGTCCTAAGTGGATATGTAATGTGCATGTGATCCATCTATCAAGAGTCTGGACATTACTAACCCTTATTAACAAATGTCTATCTAACTGGACTTATATTATACTGTTGTTTAAGCTGGCTTTAAATAATCTATACTAATAGGTCAGATAATGGGCAGGCACCTGTATTATGCTTCTGACCTGTTGGGAATTTTCTAAAGAATTCCATCATGTATATAATGGAGGGGCTATTTCCAATGTTTAGACTACATTAGTCTCCATTATGAAGATAATGCCAATGCAAATAATGATTTATGGATACTGATAGTATTAATATAGCTTGGAAAAAGTGGCCCTCAAGTCATTTATTTTCTTAATTGTATCTGAGGTATCATTATTGGGTGGATATTGTAACCATCTATAGAGGCAAATAGTTATTTTGCATCTTGTTATGGCCTTAAATAATCATATATCTGTATAAAAAGTAGAGATGAGCGAACCGGTCGCGGTTCGGTTCGAGGTCGGTTCGCCGAACGGAGCTCCCGTTCGAGTTCGGTTCGTCGAACGTTCGACGAACCGAACTCGAACTGCATAGGAAACAATGGCAGGCAATCACAAACACATAAAAACACCTAGAAAACACCCTCAAAGGTGTTTAAAAAGGTGACAAACAACTCACAACACAACACAAACACATGGGAAAGTGACAAGGACAAATTCTCATGTGAAAACAAAACAGCGTTACGAGGAAAAAGAGAACGAGACACAGATATAGGCATGGCATGCCCTTCTAAAATCATGTAAAACACCGCAAGGTGACTCCAAGCGGAGTCTCCCTTTTTTTCCAAAAATTGTGCCCCACACACACCCACCCATTCAGTGGCAGCACTTGAGCCCTAGTTGTACACTTCACAGCTAGATTTGCATCAAGCACATTCAAAAATACGCCATACTTAACCGTCCCCAGGATGACACAGGGGTAGGTAGCAAAGTCTTTCCTGATCCCAGCTCTGTTCATCTTGGATCATTTTTAAAAAACACAGCAAGCAAGGGTTACTCCAAGCGGAGTCTCCCTTTTTTTCCAAAAATTGTGCCCCACACACACCCACCAATTCAGTGGCAGCACTTGTGCCCTAGTTGTACACTTCACAGCTAGATTTGCATCAAGCACATTCAAAAATACGCCATACTTAACCGTCCCCAGGATGACACCGGGGTAGGTAGCAAAGTCTATCCTGATCCCAGCTCTGTTCATCTTGGATCATTTTTAAAAAACACAGCAAGCAAGGTTTACTCCAAGCGGAGTCTCCCTTTTTTTCCAAAAATTGTGCCCCCCACACACACCCACCCATTCAGTGGCAGCACTTGTGCCCTAGTTGTACACTTCACAGCTAGATTTGCATCAAGCACATTCAAAAATACGCCATACTTAACCGTCCCCAGGATGACACCGGGGTAGGTAGCAAACTCTTTCCTGATCCCAGCTCTGTTCATCTTGGATCATTTTTAAAAAACACAGCAAGCAAGGGTTACTCCAAGCGGAGTCTTCCTTTTTTTCCAAAAATTGTGCCCCACACACACCCACCCATTCAGTGGCAGCACTTGTGCCCTAGTTGTACACTTCACAGCTAGATTTGCATCAAGCACATTCAAAAATACGAAATACTTAACCATCCCCAGGATGACACCGGGGTAGGTAGCAAAGTCTTTCCTGATCCCAGCTCTGTTCATCTTGGATCATTTTTAAAAAACACAGCAAGCAAGGGTTACTCCAAGCGGAGTCTCCCTTTTTTTCCAAAAATTGTGCCCCACACACACCCACCCATTCAGTGGCAGCACTTGTGCCCTAGTTGTACACTTCACAGCTAGATTTGCATCAAGCACATTCAAAAATACGCCATACTTAACCATCCCCAGGATGACACCGGGGTAGGTAGCAAAGTCTTTCCTGATCCCAGCTCTGTTCATCTTGGATCATTTTTAAAAAACACAGCAAGCAAGGTTTACTCCAAGCGGAGTCTCCCTTTTTTTCCAAAAATTGTGCCCCACACACACCCACCCATTCAGTGGCAGCACTTGTGCCCTAGTTGTACACTTCACAGCTAGATTTGCATCAAGCACATTCCAAATCCACAAGCATTTACTCTCCCCAGGATGACACAGGGGTAGTAAATTCCTGGTGGATCAATGACTTGTTCATGTTGATGAACGTTAGTCTGTTTACATTGTCACTGGACAGACGCGTGCGCTTATCTGTCAGCACACACCCAGCAGCACTGAAGACACGTTCAGAGACAACGCTGGCAGCTGGACATGACAAAATCTCCAAGGCGTAACTGGAGAGCTCTGGCCATTTTTCTAGATTTGAAGCCCAAAATGAGCAAGGCTCCATTTGCAAATTCATGGCATCGATGTTCATTTGGAGATACTCCTGTATCATCCTCTCCAGCCGTTGACTATGTGTCAGACTTGTTGTCTCTGGTGGCCTTGCAAAGGACGGTCTAAAAAAATTATGAAAAGATTCCATAAAAATGCTGTTACCAGCACCAGATACAGTACCAATGGTACGGGTAGACTGTTGAAGAAGACGAGACCGTCCCATGTTTGTCAAGTTACAACTGGGAGATTCACTCCCTGCACCTGCACGGTTGTTTGGTGGAAAAGCCGAGCTAAGATTGAGTAACAGCTTCTGCTGATACTCCTGCATATGTGCGTCCCTTTCTATGGCTGGAAATATGTCACAAAATTTGGACTTGTACCGGGGATCTAATAGTGTGGCAAGCCAGTAGTCATCATCACTTCTAATTTTGACAATACGAGGGTCATGTTGGAGGTAGTGCAACAAGAAGGCACTCATGTGTCTTGCGCAGCCATGCGGACCAAGTCCACGCTGTGTTTGTGGCATAGAGGTGCTACCCGTTCTTTCTTCCTCTGACATCTCACCCCAACCTCTTTCAACTGAAATTTTTCCAAGGTCTCCCTCATCCGCTGAGTCTTCCATGTCCATGGACAGTTTGTCCTCCATTTCTTCATGTTCTCCTGCACCTTCCTCAACATTTTGCCTGCTACCATGCGCCCTTGTTGATCCCTGTCCCCCATGGTCCCATGCCTGCCGCGTTGGTGATGATGAACGTCTGGACCTTGGTGATGTTGTTGTCTCTTCCGCATATGAATCCTCCTGTAGTTCCTCTCCTTCCTGTTGTCCCACCCCCTGACTCCGAATAGTGTTTAGCGTGTGCTCCAGCATGTAAATGACTGGAATTGTCATGCTGATAATGGCATTGTCAGCGCTAAACATATTCGTCGCCATGTCGAAACTGTGCAGAAGGGTGCATAGGTCCTTGATCTGAGACCACTCCATCAGGGTGATCTGTCCCACCTCTGCATCTTGTTGACCCAGGCTATACATCATGACGTATTGCACCAGGGCTCGCCGGTGCTGCCACAGTTGCTGTAACATGTGGAGAGTCGAATTCCAGCGTGTCGGCACATCGCATTTCAGGCGATGAACCGGCAGGCCGAAAGACTTCTGGAGCGATGCAAGTCGCTCAGCTGCGGTGGTTGAACGGCGGAAGTGAGCAGACAGTTTTCGTGCCGTGGTCAGAAGGCCATCTAGGCCAGGATTGTGTGTTAAAAATTGCTGGACAACAAGGTTCAACACGTGAGCCATACAAGGCACGTGTGTCACCTTGCCCAGGCGAAGGGCCGCACCCAGGTTTGCAGCATTGTCGCACACGGCCTTACCAGGCTGCAGGTTGAGTGGAGACAACCATTTATTAAACTCGGACCGCAGAGCTGACCACAACTCCTCAGCTGTGTGACTCCTATTACCAAGACATGTCAAGCTAAAGACCGCCTGATGCCGTTGCGCTCTGCTGCCAGCATAGTAATGAGGGGTGCGTGATTCCCTCTGTGCAGTGAGAACGCTGGTGGCCTGACCAGGCAGGCTTGGGGCGGAGGTGGAGGACCCAGATGAGGTAGAGGAGGCAGAAGCAGTGGCGGAACTTGGACAGACAGAGGATTGACACACAAGTCATGGGGACGGCAAGACTTGTGCAGCAGACCCTTCACCATCTATCACCATAGTTACCCAGTGCCCAGTCAGCGACATGTAACGTCCCTGTCCATGCTTACTGGTCCAAGTATCGGTGGTGAAATTCACCCGTTCACACACAGAGTTTCTCAAGGAAGCGGTGATGTTGTGTGCGACATGCTGGTGTAGCGCGGGCACACCTTTCTTAGAGAAGTAGTGGCGACTAGGCATCTGGTACTGGGGCACAGCGACAGACATAAGGTCTCTAAAGTCCTGTGTGTCCACTAGGCGGAAAGGCAGCATTTCGGTAGCCAAGAGCTTACAGATGGATAGAGTCAACCTCTTAGCTTTGTCATGGGTCGCAGGAAATGACCTTTTATTTGACCACATCTGAGGGACAGAGATCTTGCTGCTGTGTGTAGACGGTGTTGAGTAGGGTGTCCCTGGAAAAATGCAGGTTTGTGAGGAAAGTGCAGGCGGAGACATGATGTTGTCTTCATCCAACGTTGGTGCTATCGATGTCTGAGAGAGCTGTACACACTCACTTGTTTCCCCTTCCAAACCAACTGACGACCTACCAAGCAAACTGCCTGTTGCGGTTACAGTGGTGGAAGTTGTGCGTGGAAAACCAGGTGTGACAGCTGTCCCCACAGTCCTATAAGATGAAGAGCGCGCGGATGCACTGGAAGGGGCAGGCCGTGGATGGTTCGCTCCGCTAGGCCGTATTGCAGCATGGTGAACTTCCCACTGGGACCTATTATATTTATTCATGTGACGATTCATGGAAGAAGTTGTCAAACTGCTGAGGTTTTGACCTCTACTAACAGAATCACGACAAATTTTACACATCACATAATTTGGGCGATCTTTTTCTATGTCAAAAAAGGACCAGGCTAGGCAAGGCTTAGAGGGCATGCGGCCTGCTGAGCCCCCCCGACTAATGCTCAGAGGCAGAGTGGTGGCTGATGATGCAGTTGTAGACGTGCTACCAGTGCTCTGACTCTGTCCAGGAAGGTGCAAGGAAACTTCGTCGTCGGTTGCATCCTCCTCCACCGCCTCTGTTGACCTCTTCGAGTGCCTGACTGGGGGTTGACAGTAGGTGGGATCTAGAACTTCATCATCAATTGTTGTGTTTGCACTCCCCTCCCCCTCAGACCGAGCCTCTTCTTGCCCTGACCGAATATTTAAGTTGTCATCCCAATCTGTTATCTGCGTCTCATCGTCATCAGTATGTTAATCATTGTCTATAACCACAGGTGTTACAGTTTGTGACAAAGGGTCAACATTATGCTCAGAAACTTGGTCCTCACGGCCTCAATCAGAGTCACAAAGGTTCTGGGCATCACTGCAGACCATTTCCTGGTCTGTACTCACTGTAGCTTGGGAGCAGACCTCTGATCCTCACGCTATAGTATGACTGAACAGCTCTGCAGACTCAGCCATCTCAGTTCCACCATACTGTGCAGGGCTGATGGAGACTTCAGAGCTGGGAGAAAGCAAGTTTGATTGGGATGACAACTCAGAGGACTGGTGTTTTTTGGATGCGGTACTTGAGGTGGCTGAGAGTGCACTTGTTGGACCACTTGAGATCCATTCAAGCATTTTCCTTTTTTGGCCATCATCTACCTCTGTTCCTGTTGTTCATGTCCGTAAAAAAGGGAGCACATCGGATTGTCCACGGTAAGTAGTAGACATCTTACTTTTGCTGGTAGATGGTCTATCTTCAGCAGATGATAATGGAGCTTTGCCACCTTCCCCACGGACAAACCCTTTTTTTCCTTTTCCACCACGCCTCTTCTCCTTTCCACCAGCATCTGTCATTTTGCCACTCATGTTGATTGCGACAAGATTGTGCACTGAAAATGTAGTAGTAAAAATTGAGAGGTGGTGTAGATTGCAGCGGTGGTCTAGCTTTATTAACAGCAGAATAATAAAGAATAAATATTCCTGACAATGCAACTACGGCCCTTAAACTGGCAGCATAAATTGCTAGTATAATGGCTTAGTTATAATGAGTTTGAGTGTGCAATGCAGGCAGGCGTGCTGCAAATATCTGTGCACTAGTGGGACTATACAGAAGTCCAATAGCCACGTTTAGGATGCCACTAAGTTCACTCAGTGTTTGCTAGTACAATGGCTTAGTTATAATGAGTTTGAGTGTGCAATGCAGGCAGACGTGCTGCAAATATCTTTGCACTACTGCGACTATACAGAAGTCCAATAGCCACGTTTAGGATGCCACTAAGTTCACTCAGTGTTTGCTAGTATAATGGCTTAGTTATAATGAGTTTGAGTGTGCAATGCAGCCAGACGTGCTGCAAATATTTTTGCACTACTGGGACTATACAGAAGTCCAATAGCCACGTTTAGGATGCCACTAAGTTCACTCAGTGTTTGCTAGTATAAAGGCTTAGTTATAATGAGTTTGAGTGTGCAATGCAGCCAGACGTACTGCAAATATCTTTGCACTACTGGGACTATACAGAAGTCCAATAGCCACGTTTAGGATGCCACGAAGTTCACTCAGTGTTTGCTAGTACAATGGCTTAGTTATAATGAGTTTGAGTGTGCAATGCAGCCAGACGTGCTGCAAATATCTTTGCACTACTGGGACTATACAGAAGTCCAATAGCCATGTTTAGGATGCCACTAAGTTCACTCAGTGTTTGCTAGTATAATGGCTTAGTTATAATGAGTTTGAGTGTGCAATGCAGCTAGACGTGCTGCAAATATCTTTGCACTACTGGGACTATACAGAAGTCCAATAGCCACATTTAGGATGCCACTAAGTTCACTCAGTGTTTGCTAGTATAATGGCTTAGTTATAATGAGTTTGAGTGTGCAATGCAGCCAGACGTGCTGCAAATATCTTTGCACTACTGGGACTATACAGAAGTCCAATAGCCACGTTTAGGATGCCACTAAGTTCACTCAGTGTTTGCTAGTATAATGGCTTAGTTATAATGAGTTTGAGTGTGCAATGCAGGCGGACGTGCTGCAAATATCTGTGCACTACTGGGACTATACAGAAGTCCAATAGCCACGTTTAGGATGCCACTAAGTTCACTCAGTGTTTGCTAGTATAATGGCTTTGTTATAATGAGTTTGAGTGTGCAATACAGTCAGACGAGCTGCAAATATCTTTGTACTACTGGGACTATACAGAAGTCCAATAGCCACGTATAGGATGCCACTAAGTTCACTCAGTGTTTGCTAGTATAATGGCTTAGTTATAATGAGTTTGAGTGTGCAATGCAGCCAGAAAAAGTAGTTAGAGCTGTTTCATGAGGTATGAGGGCTCCCAGCACAATAGACCTATACCCGTCACTTATTCACTTCAATATTTCTTAAGTTGTTAGTCTAGAATGGTAATAGCTGTGCCACAACAGTGTGGCTCCACTGTAAAATGGCTGGAGCTGTTTTAGCAGCTTTTGGGCCCCCTCAATGGTGTTGTCTATGCCTTTGTTTATTCCTCCCATTGAATATTTGCATATGTTCGCCGAACTGTTCGGTGAACATGAACCAAATCAAACCTTGGAAGGTTTGCTCAACTCTACATGGAGGACCCTTCAAGGAATATACTGAGATGTGTTGGTGAACAACCTGTTCCCCAGATGCTTCACAGAATTTTATAACGTAGAGCTGTGAAAATGAAAAATACCGTATTTTTCGCTTTATAAGACGCACCTGATTATAAGACGCACCGCCAAATTTGGTGAAGGAAAAAATAATTTTTTTTTTAATGTTAAATGGGGTCCATCTTATAATGCCAGTGTCCGTCTAACAAATCATATAGGGTATATGTCCCTCATAGCCCCCCATCATAAAATTAGCCCCCCTCAATCTGGATATGGCCCCCTTATATTGAATATAGCCCCTTTGTGCTGGGACACGTCCCCCTGTGCTGCCCATGGCCCCTATAGATGGCACACCTCCCCTGTGTTTGATATGGCCCCCATACTGCTGCCCATGGCCACTATAGATGGCACATCTCCCCTGTGTTTGATATGGCCCCCATACTGCTGCCCACGGCCACTATAGATGGCACATCTCCCCTGTGTTTGATATGGCCCCCATACTGCTACCCAAGGCTACTATAGATGGCACATTCCTGTGTTAGATATGCCCCCCATACTGCTGCCCATAATAAAATAAAACACTCTTTCCTTACCTTCTCAGTGCTGTAATCCCTGTGTCTCCCTCCGTGGGGTTGAGCTCCGGCCTCCTCCACTTCCTGGGTCTTGCTGCCGGTCATGTGATCGGCACAGCAGAGTGATATCATCTCTGCGTGTCTTATCACAGACAGCAGCAGCAGGAGACCGGCAGATCAGCGCTGGAGGTAAGTAAAGCTTTTTTTATTTTACTATGGGCAGCAGTATGGGGGCCATATCAAACACAGGGGGATCATGTGCGATCAAAGGGAGCACAGGCACATATAATATGCCCCGCTGCCCCAGCCTATCAGCACCATGCGGTTTCAGCACCACGCTGATGGCCAGTGGCTGTGCATATTATATGAGCGGGAGCAGGAGATCTAACGATGCCGCCCGCAGCTTTTACCTGCCCCCAGCACCACTCCAGAGCAGACCTTGCAGTATATATATATGTGTACACATATTATATATATATATATAATATGTGTACACATATTATATATATGTATATTCGGTTTATAAGGCGCACCCCCTGCTTTCCCTCAAAATTTGGGGGAACAAAAGTGCGTCTTATAAAGTGAAAAATACGGTACATTTTTACCACAAAAAAAAGTTGATTTAACCCCATGTATTTCATTTTCACAAGGACAATGGAACAGAATACGCAATACAATTTGATGCAAAATTTCTCCTGAGTTTACAAATACCCCATATGTTATGGAAAACTACTGTTTGGAGTCCAGGCAGGTTCCAAGAAAGGAGCAACATTTGAATTTTGGAAAGCAAAATTGTCTGGAATCATTAGTTGCGTTTGGAGATCCCTTGACGTACCTAAACAGTTGCACCACCCACAAGTGACCACACTTTGGAAACTATTTTCAAACATATTGCACTAAGGCAAATAGACCCTCAAACTAAAGACTTATTAAGTTATCACCTTTATTTTAAAAATTAAATTAATTTATTTATTAATTGAAATGGAAAGAATTAGGTTAAAAGCGCATACTACAGTGACCAACCATTAATCTTCCTGACAGGCTTCAATAAATGCTCATGTGAACTGATAGTACAGTCAGCATTAAAGATTACTCCTTGGCATGTCTCAAATAGGTGTATCTATGTTATCAATGTACTAGAATACTAAAATTCAGTAGAAAATTCACCAAACATAGTTGTTCTGCAATTTCACCTGAGTATGCCAATACGCCATTTGTGGTGGAAAGCTACTTTTGATACACAGTACAAAGTAACAAAGGGAAGGTGTGCCATATTTGTGTTCAGATTTAGTTAGAATCATTTGAGGGTGTCATGTCACAGTTGCAGAGCCCCTGAGCTGCCAGAACAGCAGAAATACACCACAAAATGACTCAATTTTACAAATTGCACCCTTTAATGAATTTTTTTTAGGGGAGCAGTGGACATATTTACACCACAGATGAGCAAACTTGAGGTTTGGTTTTCAAACCAAACACTAACTTAAAAAAACAGGTCGTGGGTTCAGAGTTTGAATGCTTATGTGTGAATTGAACTCGCATGAGCATTGCTGTGCTCAGGTATGCTTGGTGCTCAGCCCTGTGTGAGCCACTTGCAGTGTTTAAACACTTGCACTGGGGCTAACAACAGCATGATCACACATGCCGCAAACCCCCAAAAAAATTTGAAAATACCTGCCCACCCTTCCCCAGAAGTGATCTGCTTATGGCTGGCTGCATGTGGGAGGAGACTCAAACTGCCAATTAGTGTTTCCAAATCTCCTCAGACAGGGTTCAGACACATGGAGGTTCAGTTCATTTGCTGCCAGCGAATTGAACCTATAAATGTTCACTCATCTACAGGTGTGTCACAAAATTTTATACTATTGGGCAGTGGAGAAAACTAATTATATTTTTACCACTAAAATGTTGTTTTCACTCCAGATTTTCCATTTTTACAAGAGAAATTCATTAAAAATAACCTATAATATGTTACAAAATTTCTCCTGAATGTGGTAATACCCCATATGTGACTGTACAGTATTGGTTGGCAGCACCTCAGGGCTCAGAAGTGAAGGAGCACTATTTGATTTTTTTGAGCACAGTTTTTCCTGAAACAGTTTGTGGACTCTATTTGCAGATTCCCAAAGTGCCAGAAAGCAGAAACCCCCTAAGTGACCAAATTTACAAAATTATACCTCTCTGGGAGTTCATGTTTTTGGTGTACTCACTATTTAGTCTCTTAAAAACACCCATGGCGTCAAACATTATGAATGTTGCAGAATGAAAAATTGTGGAGTAATGTGAGGGCTTGTTTTATGCAAGTCCACAATTCTCTTCCTGAGATCTTGGCTGATTTCCTTTGACTTTCCCATGATGCTACGCAAAGAAGCAGTGTGTTTCAGGTGTGCATTACAATACATCCACAGGTGTGTCTCTAATTAACTCTAATGTTGTCAATAAACCTATCAGAAGCTTCCAAAGACATGACATCATCATATGGGCTGTCCCTTATTGTTTAAAGGCATAGTACTCTTAGTGTATGTATACTTTTGACTTTGTAGAAAGTAATAAAAATGCCTTAAAACATTCTCTCATTTTTCTGGCATTTGGCAAACATAAATAATTTTGGTAATCCTAGTTGACCTAAAACGGTAAAGGTTTATTCTGATTTCATGTCAGATAGTGAGGAAAAAAATTGTATGTGTCTTTGTATCTTTTTAGATAGTGTATGTAAACTTCTGGTTTCAACTGTATTTTGCATCAAACAAATCTGATACAATATGAATTGCAACCATATTCCATTTAATAAGCAGAATTTATTCATCTCTATTTAGTATTTAGCATTTAATTTTAGATCGTCTAAGTGAAGATTCTTTTTTGTATAGGTGCTTAATGATTTTATCCATAATTCTTCAACATCTAGAATTTAACAAATTAATTATGGTTGTTCTTGACTAAAAGAACATAAAAGTATAGTTGTATTTATGACACCCGGTGAAAACCAATTGTGATTCATAACAAGAATAAAAGAACCACTAGCGCTCCGATATAAAAATAAAAAGCAATATTTTGTAAGTAAAAAATGTACAGCCACTGGTAGAGGACAGGGACCGTGTCTGGACCTATCCAAAGAGGAGAAAAAAATTGAATACTAAATACTACTGCGCTACTACTGCATGTGAATGAAAAACTTCTCATTCCAAGAGGGGATAGATTATAAAATAACTTTTGACTGTACTGTAAATACTTAAAATAGACCTTGCCTGACAATGGTGCAGGGTACAACTTTCCCACCAAACTTTTAACAAGGTTCGTACAATTGTAATTGATGTAGATCAACCTTGGTTAATGAGAGCACAGGGTCCTAAATGGTAAAGTACAGTATATGGTGTAAAAATTATTGCAAGATGCCTTTCCTTCCGCTTAGCAATAAAAAACAGTAAACTAGAACTTAACTTGCCTATTTAGTCATTTGATTGATGTAAAGCATGGATATTATTATCATCAGGTTTCCCCAGATACTGTGTTTAAAATAGGTAAAATGAAGGGAGCAATAAGGATTTAAGATGAAAACAGTCCTTATTGCGGTTAGAAACTAAAGCTCAAAAAACATTATACAGCATTTATCCACACAATAAATTAGTTGTCTAAGTGCCACTTGCCTTGTTATGGAGCGTGATTGAATGGCTCTGTCTTCTTCCAGGATGGAGGGCTGTTACTGCGGCTCCTCAGTGCCGGGAGCTGGGAGCTGTAGGCAAGCTTGCATTGCAGCGGTGAGCGCTGGTTACTAGGTGCCTCTGGCGAAGGCCTATCTATTGATCAGGTGCATGGAGTGGGGAGATTGAGTGGGTTTCGTCACACAGCTTGGACTATAGAAGCCCTTGCACGGAAAAAAATGGAAGTTACTTTTGCCACGCGTTTCGAAGTCTTCCACGCCTTCTTCATCAGAAAATGACCCCCTTATGTTGCTTGGAAGTTATATAACCACAGTAAGTGCCTCATGATTGGTTGTTGACAAGGAATCACTCATTTCAGGGAATTGCTATTACTGATAAGGAAAACATGTGGATATATGAACGTATATGTGTATATAAATTGGAGCAAGTCTGATCTTGTATTCTGTAAATAATAGAACTTGAATAGGAAAACCTAAGATACAAAAGTAAAAATTAAAAAATATAAAATGTATATAAGGAAAGAGATAAAATTTTATTTAAATTAAAGATCAAAATGATAATGAAAAAAAAAATAAAAACTAGCTTTTAATTTTATAAAGCTAACTCCTTAATTAACTAATATGACTTAAAGTTGTATGTACATGTATACTGCACCCTCTTCATGTACCTCACTGTTCAGACAAAATGACATTAGAACTATAGATTTATTGTTTATAACCTATAACTATTAAATATTTAAACACATATTTACTCATAATTGAGCATATCCGTACTTCAATAAGACAACTAGTCAAGAATATGGATCCTCTGTAATCAGATATTTTAGAGTAATAATAATTCACATTTAATTTGCATCAAGCAACTCTGACGCATTACTAATTACATAATAATCCTATGGAATAATTTGAATTGTAAAAAATTCATTCATCTCTTTTTTATATGTACTATTTAATTTTAGATCTGTTACAGTAAGTGAAGATTCTTTATTATTTAAGTGTTTAATGTTTTTCTCCATAAATCTTTGAATATCTAGAACTTAATAAATTAATTATGGTTATTCTTCAATAAAAAAGAAAAAGTATAAATACATTTTTGAGACTTGGTAAGAACCAAATGTAATTCATGTTAATGACTGTTCTACTGTAGCAGCCACAGACTGCACAAAGACAAAAAGAGAAAATGTGTAGACATATAGTTCCTTAGATCACCATGAAACATGAACTGGAAGGTAGTAAATAAGCATCTTAATGTAAATTAACATATGCTGTGATGCACAACTTAGAGCTTTTTATCTGTAAAAATGCCTCCATCCTTTCAGTTGGGTTTACAACACCATCTGTTTTAATTATACTTTTGGTAGTGTGCTATAAAGTTAATAGAACTTGTACTGCAAAGTCAATCTGAAACAATGGGGTTTTTCACCGAAGTTGTGTCTCTGAAAACTCATTGCTGGGGTCTCAATGTAATAAACTTCACAAGTGTTAGATTACTGTCAGCAGTCAACAGATGCTCCTTTATTTTGTCCCTTATGTGAAATACTCATTTCTGCCAAGTCATGATATTATTCAAGTAATTATTTAGGGAAGACAAATACTCTTAAATTAATTGTACCTCTATCTACTTAGATTTTGCTCAATTTTTCCTTTAGTTTCATCTATTTTCTACAGTAATACAATTAACAAAACATCCAACATACAATCTGGTAAACATTAACCCAATTTCTCAGCAAAGGAGCAATAAAATAGTGTTTTTCCTTTTGATTCTAAAATGTTCATTAAAATAAAATCCCAAATGAAAAAAAAGCAGTTGTTAAAAGGGTGAAAACAAAAGTAAACTTTATATCTACAGTCATGTAAATTAGTTAGGCAAAAATAAAAACATTAACAGGATCGTGACTATTTGCATTTTGCAAATTGTAAGTAATAAGCCATTAAAAAAAACAAAATTACCAAATGCCAGGATAATGAGAGAGAGAATGTTTTAAAGCATTTTTATTACTTTGCGCGAAGTCAAACTTTACATACACTAAGAGTACTATGACTTTAAACAATATGGGACAGCTCATATGATGATGACTTTGGGAGCTTCTTATAGGTTTATTGGCAGCATCTGAGTTAATTAGAGACATACCTGTGGATGTATTTTAATGCACACCTGAAACACACTGCTTCTTTGCATCATGGGAAAGCCAAAAGATATCAGCCAAGATCTCAAGAAGAGAATTGTGAACTTGCACAAGTCTTGTTCATCCTTGGGTGCAATTTCCAGATACCTGAAGTTCCCTCATTCATCTGTACAAACAATCATATGAAAGTACAAACAAGATGGGAATGTTCAGCCACCATGCCACTCAGGAAGGAAACTAGTTCTGTATACCAGAGATAATGTGCTTTGGTCAGACATGTGCATATCAACCCAAGAACAAAAGCAAAAGACCTTTTGAAGATGGTGGCGGCAGCTGGTAAGATTGTGTCATTATCCACAGTGAAATGAGTACTGTATCAACATGGTTGAAAGGTCACTTTGCCTGGAAGAAGCCATTACTCCTACAGAAACATTAAAAAGCCAGATTAATGTTTGCAGGAACAAAGACCTTAATTTCTAGAGACGTGTCCTGTGACAAAAGTAAAACTGAACTCTTTGGCCATTATGACCATCATTACGTTTTGTGGAAAATGGAAAAAGCTTTGAAACCTAAAAATACCATCCCAATTGTGAAATATTGGAGTGGGGTTGTTTTGCTGCAAGAGGGACTGGTGCACTTCACAAAAGAGATCATGGGGAAATATTATGTGGGCCCAAATTCCTACCAACTATTATGAGGAGCTTGTGGAAGGATATTCAAAACGTTTGAACCATGTCATACAGTTTAAGGGCAATGGTATCAAATACTAAGGAAATATACAGTACAGATTAAAAGTATGGACACACCACCTCATTCAAAGAGTTTTCTTTATTTTCAAGACTCTGAAAATTGTAGATTCACATTGAAGACATCAAAACTATGAATTAAAACCTGTGGAATGAAATACTTAAAAAAGTGTGAAACAACTGAAAATATGCCCTATATTCTAGGTTCTTCAAAGTAGCCAGTTTTTGCTTTCATTGCTACTTTGCACACTCTTGGCATTCTCTTGATCAGCTTCAAGAGGTAGTAACCGGAAATGGTTTTCCACCAGTCTTGAAGGAGTTCCCAGAGATGCTTAGCACTTGTTGGCCCTTTTGCCTTCACTCTGCGGTCCAGCTCACCCCAAGCCATCTCGATTGGGTTCAGGTCTGGTGACTGTGGAGGCCAGGTCATCTGGCGTAGCACCCCATCACTCTCATTCTTAGTCAAATAGCCCTTACACAGCCTGGAGATGTGTTTGGGGTCATTGTCCTGTTGAAAAATAAATGATGGTTTAACTAAACGCAAACCGGATGGAATAGTATGAAGCTGCAAGATGCTGGTTCAGTATGCCTTCAATTTTGAATAAATCCCCAACAGTGTGACCAGCAAAGCACCCCCACACCATCACACCTCCTCCTCCATGCTTCACGGTGGAGGACCAGCCATGAAAAGTCCATCTGTTCACTTTTTCTACAAAGACACGGTGGATCCAAAGATCTCAAATTTTGACTCATCAGACCAAAGCACAGATTTCTACTGGTCTAATGTCCATTCCTTGTGTTCTTTAGCCCAAACAAGTCTCTTATGCTTGTTGCCTGTCCTTAACAATGGTTTCCTAGCAGCTATTTTACCATGAAGGCCTGCTGCACAAAGTCTTCTCTTAACAGTTGTTCTAGAGATGTGTCTGCTGCTAGAACTCTGTGTGACATTGACCTGGTCACCAATCTGAGCTGCTGTTAACCTGTGATTTATGAGGCTGGTGACTCGGATAAACTTATCCTCCACAGCAGAGGTGACTCTTGGTCTTCCTTTCCTGGGGCGATCCTAATGTGAGCCAGTTTCTTTGTAGCGTTTGATGGTCTCCTCTTAACAGTTGTTCTAGAGATGAGAAGGTGTGTCCAAACTTTTGGTCTGTACTGTATGTAAACTTTTGACTTTGAATATCATGATATATGTCTACTAAGGGTGGCTTTACATGCTGCGATATCCGGCCCGATATCGCTAGCATGACACCTGCCCCATCGTTTGTGCGCGACGGGCATATCGCTGCCTGTCGCGCACAAAATCGCGCGCCCCCGCCACACATACTTACCTGTCCTTCGACTTCGCTGTTACCAGCGAACCGCCTCCTTTCTAAGGGGGCGGTCCGTTTGGCGTCACAGTGACGTCACTAAGTGGCTGCCGAATGTAAGCGGAGGGACGGAGATGAGCGGGACGTAACATCCCGCCCATCTCCCTCCTTCCGCATTGTGGCCGGAGGCAGGTAAGGAGATGATCCTCGTTCCTGCGGCGTCACACGTAGCGATGTGTCCTGCCGCAGGGACGAGGATCAACTTCGCCCCTGCGACAGCAGCGATAATTGGGAGTGGACCCCCATGTCAACGAGGAGCGATTTTGGACGTTTTTGCAACGATCCAAAATCTCTCCTAGGAGTCACACACTACGACATCGCTACAGCGGCCGGATGTGCGTCACAAAATCCGTGACCCCAATGAGATTGCTGTAGCGAAATCGTAGCGTGTAAAGCCTGCTTAAGGCCGGCGTCGCTCGAGTGCAATGTGAGAAAAAAAAAAACAAGATGTCACACGGACGGCACACGGACCATCCAAGTGACATCCGTTTTTCTAAATACAATTCTATCATGTAGCATAGAACACTGTAAATGCTCCTGTACATGACTGTAATTACTAATAGCTGCTGAGAAAAAAATGAATCACATATGGATTGAATACGGATTGCTCACGGACTACTATCATGAAAAAAAAGCACAGACTCGCATTACAATTGTATTGCACACGGATCAACACTCGGACAGAGCTCATCCTACTCTCAGGCATGAGAATTGGACCGATTTTTCAAACACAAGTGTGATGCCGTCTTAATATAGTATGTTCACATGACATTCATGAAAATAAAAAAAAGGTACACCAAATCATAGTACATCAGGATCGGAAATACCAGGTGAACACAAAACAATAAATAGTAATATATAATTTTCATTGAATAAATATTTATAAAGTGAAATTAGATTAAAAATATAGAATGGTGCCTCAAAAAGGAGGCACCTGGACAAATGCAAGATATATACAGTACAGACCAAAAGTTTGGACACACCTTCTCATTCAAAGAGTTTTCTTCATTTTCATGACTCTGAAAATTGTAGATTCACATTAAAGGCATCAAAACTATGAAATAACACATGTGGAATGAAATATTGTATTTTTAGGACTATAAGGCTATGTGCCCACGCTGCGAAAAATGCGCGGATTTTGCCGCGGATTTCTCGCGGAAAAGCCGCGGATTTTCCAGAAATCTGCAGCACAGCTACTCCCCAGCCATTTCTATGGCATTTGGGAAATGCTGTGCCCACGCTGCGGATTTTTCCGCAGCGGAAATCATATGGATTTTCGTGCGGAAAAATCTGCAGCATGTCAATTATTGTTGCGGATTTCTCCGCAGGGTCCCATATACTTACCTGCCTTGATAGAGACCCAAGTCACTTTCTCCGTCTGGTGTAGCGGCAGCAGCGCGGTGGATCCAGCCAGGTACAGGAAGGAAGAGGTGGGTGGGGCCTGCACGAGCTCCGGTCATGTGACAGCCGGAGCTAGTTCAGGCCCGCCCACCCCCAGCACAGTGAACCAGACGCTGCCTGTCAGTGACCCGGCCGCCGGAAAGCGAGGTGCTGCATGATGGAGGTAAGTATGAGCACCCCGATCACTGCAGCACTTGTTCTGCATTGAGGATGCAGTGCTGAAGCCATGGTACTGTATCCTCAATGCAGAATGCCCGCACCATATCCGCACGACATTCCGCTGTATATCCACAGCATTGAAACAGAGAAAATTCTGTTGCGGATTTCTGGGAGCACCTGCGGAATGTCTTGCGGATATATCCGCAGGAAAATGTCCCCATGGTCACATAGCCTAAGACACACTTTTTTCCCCCTAATGTTGGGGGCAAGTGGGGGGTGCATCTTATAGTTTGAATGTAGGGCTGCGGGGAATGAGGGTGCTGCGGTGGAGCAGGTCATCTGCGGCATGAGCAGGCTGCAGCAGCCTGCCATGAGCACGTGGACCGGCTCATTTAATATGCACGCCCATCATCCCACCCATCATCTTTCAGCGCTGAAGCCAGTGCTTACAGGTGGGTGGGGTGATGGGCGAGGGATAAACAGCCGACACGCTTGATCACCCCTGGCAACTTCAGCCTGGAGTGATCATGCGCGGCTGTATTCATTGCCCCCACGCATCATCATCAGCGCGGGGTGCAGTGAATCAGTATACTTACCGGCCACGATCCCTGCAGCACCATGATGTCCTCCTGTCTGTGCCGGCGGCAGCTGTGTGGAGACTAGCGGTGCGCACAGTGATGACATCATTGTTGTGCGCACGTGTCCACATGCAGCCGCCGCCAGCACAGACAGGAGGACATCGCGATGCTGCAGGGATCGTGGCCGGCTCCACTCAGCAGTGCTGCTGACACAGATAGGAGGAGGATTGATTCTGCAGGGAGTGAGGTAAGGTGAGTATGAACGTTTTTTTTTTTTTATGTGCCAACAGAATGCGGGCCGTATACCAGGATGGGGGTATATAGCAGGATGGAGGTATATAGTAGGATGGGGGTGTATAGCAGGATGGGGGTGTATAGCAGGATGGGAGTGTATGGCAGGATGAGGGTATATTATGAGCAGGATGGGGGTATATTATGAGCAGGATGGGGGTATATGAGCAGGATAGGGGTATATAGCAGGATGGGATTATATGAGCAGGATGGGGGTATATGAGCAGGATGGGGGTATATAGCAGGATGGGGGTATATAGCAGGATGGGGCCATATGCCAGGATGGGTTATTTGGCAGGATGGGGCCATATGCCAGTATATAGCAGGATGCGGCCATATGTTAGGATGACGGTATATAGAAGGATGTGGGCTATACCAGGATGAGGGACACATACTGTATATACAAGGCAGGATGATCATTACCAGGATGGGCTACCTTAGTAGAGAATTTGGGGACATTACCCCATAACAGTGTCAACAGCATATCCTCGCCCCATAACAGTGTATCATGACCACATTTTTTGCTTAAAATTTTATTTTCCTATTTTCCTCCTCTAAAACCAGGGTGCGTCTTATGGTCCGGTGCATCTTATAGTCCCAAAAATACGGTACTTAACAAAAAAGTGTGAAACAACTGAAAGTATGTCTTATAGTCTAGGTTTTTCAAAGTAGCCACCTTTTGCTTTGATTACTGCTTTGCACACTTTTGGCATTCTCTTGATGAGCTTCAAGTAGTAGTCACCGGTAATGGTTCTCACTTCACAGGTGTGCCCTGTCAGGTTTAATAAGTGGGATTTCTTGCCTTATAAAGGGGGTTTGGACCATCAGTTGTGTTGTGCAGAAGTCTGGTGGATACACAGCTGATAGTCCTACTGAATAGACTGTTAGAATTTGTATTATGGCAAGGAAAAAGCAGCTAACTAAAGAAAAATGAGTGGCCATCTTTACTTTAAGACATGAAGGTCAGTCAGTCCGAAAAATTGGGAAAACTTGAAAGTGTCCCCAAGTGCAGTGGCAAAAACCATCAAATGCTACTAAGAAACTGGCTCACATGAGGATCACCCCAGGAAAGGAACACCGAGAGTCACCTCTGCTGTGGAGGATAAGTTTATCCGAGTCACCAGCCTCAGAAATCGTAGGTTAACAGCAGCTCAGAGTAGAGACCAGGTCAATGCCACACAGAATTCTAGCAGCAGACACATCTCTAGAACAACTGTTAAGAGGAGGCTTTGTGCACCAGGCATTTATGGTAAAATAGCTGCTAGGAAACCACTGCTAAGGACTAGCTACAAGCAGAAGAGACTTGTTTGGGCTAAAGAACACAAGGAATGGACATTAGACCAGTGGGAATCTGTGCTTTGGTCTGATGAGTCCAAATTTGAGATCTTTGGATCCAACCACCGTGTCTTTGTGCGACGCAAAAAAGGTGAACGGATGGACTCAACATGGCTGGTTCCCACCATGAAGCATGGAGGAGGAGGTGTGATGGTGTGGGGTTGCGCTGCTGGTGACACTGTTGGGGATTTATTCAAAATTGAAGGCATACTGAACCAGCATGGCTACCACAGCATCTTGCAGCGGCATGCTATTCCATCCGGTTTGCATTTAGTTGGACCATCATTTATTTTTCAACAGGACAATGACCCCAAACACACCTACAGGCTGTGTAAGGACTATTTGACTAAGAAGGAGAGTGATGTCCTGGCCACACAGTCACCAGACCTGAACCCAATCACGATGGGTGGCACGGTGGCTCAGTGGTTAGCACTGCAGTCTTGCAGCGCTGGGGTCCTGGGTTCAAATCCCACCAAGGACACCATCTGCAAGGAGTTTGTATGTTCTCCCCGTGTTTGCGTGGGTTTCCTCCGGGTTCTCCGGTTTCCTCCCACACTCCAAAAGACATACAGATAGGGACTCTAGATTGTGAGCCCCAATGGGGACAGCGTTCCTGATGTATGTAAAGCGCTGCGGAATATGTTAGTGCTATATAAAAATAAAGATTTGATTTTTTTTTTTTGATTTTGAAGATGGTTTGGGGTGAGCTGGACCGCAAAGTGAAGGCAAAAGGGCCAACAAGTGCTAAGCATCTCTGGGATCTCCTTCAAGATTGTTAGAAGACTAATTCCGGTGACTACCTCTTGAAGCTAATCAAGAGAATGCCAAGAGTGTGCAAAGCAGTAATCAAAGCAAAAGGTGGCTACTTTGAAGAACCTAAAATATAAGACACATGTTCAGTTGTTTCACACTTGTTTGTTAAGTATTTCATTCCACATGTGTTAATTAATAGTTTTGATGCCTTCAATGTAAATCTACAATTTTCAGAGTCACGAAAATAAAGAAAACTCTTTGAATGAGAAGGTGTGTCCAAACGTTTGGTCTTGACTGTAAATAAATCAATTAAGTTGCCAGGCATAGCATTATATATCCAGATCAATAGCTATCCACCTCAAACTAGAGACTATCAGTTCACAATACACTGCCCTGTGTTTGTACCTAAATAGTTAATTAGCTAGTGCTATACAGTAGACGTTAATAAGCATGTGTTGTGCTACAAATGTGAATTAGCATATGCTATCCTATGAAATGATGCCAAAGTGCAGTGTGAGAATAGAGGCGTTGATAAATTGGAATTACCTGAATTCATATTGGTGTCCAGCGTCCCTCCAGCCTGACGCACGTTTTGTATAACTTCCTCAGGGGGTATGTCAGGGTGTGGGGAACACGTCCAGAAATATGTGCCACTGACCAACAGTAAGTTTGAGAGAATATCATGTGGTAATGATGTTTATTGCTATGTGTCCTGGGTGTTTGCATAAAGTAATAACAGTACCTTAACCATTCTCTCTCATTATTCTTACATTTGACGAATATAAATAATTTTCGGAATCCTAATTGACCTAAAACGGGAAAGGTTTATTCTGATTTCTTGTCAAATAGTGAGAAAACATGCATATATGTCTTTTAAGTGTATGCAGACTTCTGTTTTCAACTGTAAATGTGAATTATTATTATTATTATTATTATTATTATTATTACTCTAAAATGTCTCAGATTACAGCAAAGTGCTCGTTAATGGTGTGAAATTATATTTTTTGCAGAGCAAAAGATCATCTTTTTTGGTAATTGGCATTGTTCTTTGCAAACAGTAGGCATGAGTAAACCTGTCAAGGCTCAGTTTGTGTTTGCCGAATTTTCCAGTGTTCTCTGAACATATCCTAATACTATTGAATTCAATGCAAGGCAAAACATGTGATAGTAAGGACTAGGGATTCAGGTGTTAATAAAGGTTAGGAGTAATGGTGTTATTAAGGGCAAAGGTGGCTGCAAAAGAAAGAAAATAAGGAATAAAGTAGAACAATTACACTTACGGAGTCTCCCGTGCGGCTGTCACATTGCTTGCAGGTCCGCTAATTAACCTTCATAGATATTCTCTGCTTCCCCTGCCCATCGGCAGCACTGGTGTCTCTGATTGGTTGCAGTCAGACTGTGCTCCCAAACTAAGTGACACCGTATGTGATTGGTTGGAATCATACACAATGTTTGGGTCCCCTAATAGAGTGCATAAATAAATAAATAACAAAAAAAGATGACTACAGCCCTCATTTGTGTGCTTATCAAGGCTGTGTATCAAAATATGAGGGACACTATGCAGCTTTTTTTAAATTGTTTAAATAAAAGATTTATTAAAACGGTGTGTAGACCCCCCCAAATTCAGTACCCAGGCAAGATAAAACTAACAGCTGGGGGCAGGTATTTTCAAGCTGAAGTGGTTCATGGTTATTGCCCCCCAGCCTAAAAACAGCAGCCTGCAGCCACTCAGAATTGTCTTATCCGTTAGATCTAATTTACCCAGCTCATCCCAATTGCCCTAGTGCAGTGGCAATCAGGGTAATACAAGGGGTTAATGACACTTCACAACTTTCGCTAAGCATTCGATTATTTATGGGAGGCATCTATAAGTTCCCTCATTACTAATCTGTAAATGAAAAGAAATAAACACAAACACCAACAAATCCTTTACTTGAAATCGAATATAACCCCCAATTTTACTGCTTTATTAACCCCCAAAACACCCAGGTCCAACATAATCCCCATGAGGTTCCACAATGATCCCGCCTCTGGTACATCCTGCACTCGCAGTACTCGGGCACAGAACATGACCATCCACTGCAACTACAGGCAAAGACTGACTGAACCGCATCTGTGAGCAGTGACATCATTGACGTTATGTGCAGTCACAGCTTTATGTTCTCACGGTACCCCACCTGTAACCACATCAAAACTCACCTCAGGTGAACTGATTGAACTCAGTGACCTCACCTCAGGTGAACTGAGTTCAATAAGACCTGCATCTCCTGGCAGAAAACCGTGGGGTTTTTGCTAAGAGATGCCAATTTGGTGCTGAAATTTATACTCATATTCTTGCAGCAAATCTGCATCTTTTGGCAAGAAAAACCCACATCAAAACACAATGCGATTTTGATGCCATGTTGATGGAATGTTTTGCCAGGAGATGCAGATTTGGTGCAGGAATAGGGTGTATAAATGTAAATTTGGTGCTGAAATATCTGGACCAAATTCCTGAACCCCACCTGCATCTCCTGGCAAAAAAAAAATGCATCAATATCGCATTAAAACTGAGTATATATACTTTACTTGCCAAAAGAAGCAGATCTGGTACAGGAATTTGGTGTATAAATTTCAGCATCAAATCTACACCTCCTGGCAAAATATTGCATCAAAACTGCACTGCTTTTTGATGTGGGTTTTTTTTGCCGGGAGATGCAGTATTGGTGCAGGAATTTGGTGTATGAATTTAAGCACTATATCTGCATCTCTTTGCAAAAAAATGTAGTTTTCTGATGGAGTTGCAGGTCTCATTGAACTGAATGAGTTCTCCTGAGGTGTGGACACTGAGTTCAATGAGGTCACCTGGGGTCAGTTTACCTGAGGTCACAGGTGGGGTACCGTGGGAACCTCCAGGTATGACCGCAGAAAAACTGAGTGATGTCACTGCTCATAACTGCAGCTCAGTAAGCCTGTGCCTGAAGCCACAGCATTCGGTCATGTTCTGTATCCAGTCGTTGGGACTTCAGTATGTAGCAGAGACAGGATTATCATGGAACTGAGTGTTTGGGGTTAATAAATTGGAGAAGGAGGGTGAGGTGTTTTTGTATTTTATTTCAAATAAAGGATTATTTCGGTGTCTGTGTTTATTTTCCCCAGAATCTTCACCATCAGGTTCTGAAAGGAACATCATGAATCCATCCTGGCTGGTCACCCTGGGGAGAAAGGTACTCTGGATCTCTTATTGTATCATTTTTGGTGGCCCAAAATCCAGAGGGATGTGGTTTCCTTTGTATCTGCATGTGCCATCTGTGTGCTCTCTAAACCATTGCACTCTCGCTTGTCTGCAGCCATTAAGGGTCCCTAGAAAACCTTGGACAAACATTTGCATTGACTTTATTACGGATCTTCCTCCTTCTGCTGGTAATACCGTCATTTTTGTGGTGGTGAATAGGTTGTCCAGAATGACACATTTTATTGCCTTACCATCATTACCAATGCTATTACTTTAGCTCAGGCTTTTATAAGTGAAATCGCCAGACTCCATGAAGTCCTGTCTGATATTGTTTCTGATAGAGGCACTCAATTTTCGCCAATTTTTGGAGGGCTATCTGCTCTCGCTTAGGAATTAAATTGTCTCACTCATCAGTGTACCATCCACAGTATAATGGACAAACCAAGTGCATGAATCAGAAATTGCAGCAGAATTGTGCTGTTTTGTCTCAGATGATCAGGAGGAGTGGTCCTCCTCATTACTTCCACTTACAGAGTTGGCAATCAATAATTACCCCCATGAGTCCTCTGGTATATCCCCTTTCTTTTATGTCTTTTGTTACTATCCCCAGTTCTTTACTTCCTTTAAATGACACTCATCCAGGATGGATCTGAGGAGGATCAATTGGGCCCAGCACTATCGTCTACATGGGAAAAGGTTATTATTTTTATTATTTATTATTATAGTGCCATTTATTCTAATTGCTTAACATAGGCTCTATGTATTATGTATACAGTGAAGGAAATCATTATTTGATCTCTTGCTGATTTTATTCATTTGCCCACTGACAAAGACATGAACAGTCTACAATTTTAACACTAGAAGTCCCAGGGAGAAGTCATTTAACATTTCTACCTTTGGAACCAAGAGACGGGTCGAATGACCTGAAGGATTTTAGCTAACATCCTATAATCACCGGCTTCTGTTCTGTAATTAAGGCCATTACTGTCGCACCACAGGAGTAGAGATGAGCCACCCCCCTAGCGTTCGAGTTCGGTTCGTCGAACTGAGGCTCTGTTCGATGAACGTTCGATGAACCGTTCGACGAACCATTTGAACCCCATTGAAAACAATGGGAGGCAAACACAAACACATAAAAACACATTATACATGTACACATATAGTTAATAAACATTGCCATAATACTTACAGGTCCCCACGACGCGTCCTGCACTCTGTCTCTTGCCGCTTTTCCTTCCGATAATCGCTGCGCCCTCCTGGTAACCAGCACTGATGAAAGGACCTTCCGTGACGTAAAAAAAAGCATGTTACCTGTCACGTGTCTTTTATCTCATAGGCTACAGACTGGTCACATGGCTAGACGTCATGCTAGGTCCTGTCAGTGCATCTCTCCGGTACGCGGTGATCGTTCCAGCATCTCCGTGTACCGGCGAAATGCTCTGGCACATGGTTGGCTTCCTCGTTCCTGCATGTGGGCACTCTTTACAGACTCAGCCCACATGCAGGGACTACATGCCACAGCCGGTGAATAGCGGCACCGGGAATCACGTGATCGGAGATTGCCGTTTCTATAGTAACAGTGGCAGCGGTGACGTCAACGCTTACAGCCCGCAGCCTCTGCTCACTCACTGAGTGATTAGACTGCATGGAGCAGCAGCGTTCTTCCTCCCATGCAGTGCGGTCTGATGTAGCAGAGCTGCAAGGGTTGAAGGAGAAAAAAGACAGAAGAGCAGGATTGTGGAGGGCTGACAGGGAGTAATAAACATGGAGTCTCTACATGTGTCTGTGTATTTATTTCTATTAAAGTATTTGTTCTCTGTGTGGTGTCTTTTTTTTAACCCTTTATTGGAGATTCTTAATGGCTGGGTAAAACTTGCCTGACATTAAGAATCTCTGGCTTAATACTAGCTAGTAAAACAAAGCTAGTATTAACTCATAATTACCCAGCAAGCCACCTGGCATCAGGGCTGTTGGAAGAGTTGGATACAGCGCCAGATGATGGCGCTTCTATGAAAGCACCATTTTCTGGGGTGGCTGCGGATTGCAATTTACAGCAGAGGGGACCAGAAAGCTCGGGCTAACTTGTGCTGCGGATTACAATCCCCAGCTGCCTAGTTGTACCTGGCTGGACACAAAAATGGGGCGAAGCTGATGTTGATTTTTTTTTAATTATTTCATGAAATTCATGAAATAATTAAAAAAAGGGCTTCCCTATTTTTTTTGTTCCCAGACGGGTACATATAGGCAGCTGGGGGTTGGGGTTGCCTGCTGTACCTGGATAGCATACAAAAATATGGCGAAGCTCATGTCATTTTTTTGGTGGGCAAAAAACTCCTGCATACAGTCCTGGATGGAGTATGCTGAGCTTTGTAGTTCTGCAGCAGCTGTATGCTCTCCTCCATACAGATAGACAGCAGCTGCAGAGCTACAAGGGTCAGCATACTCCATCCAGGACTGTATGCAGGAGTTTCTTGCCCCCCCAAAAAATAATGTGGGCTTTGCCATGTTTTTGTATGCTAGCCAGGTACAACAGGCAGCTACGGGTAGCCTCCAACCCCCAGCTGCCTATTTGTACCTGGCTGGGAACCAAAAATATAGGGAAGCCCTTTTTTTATTAATTATTTCATGAATTTCATAAAATAAATAAAAAACAAATGACGTGGGCTTCGTCATATTTTTGTATGCTAGCCAGGTACAGCAGGCACCTACAGGCTGCCCCCAACCCCCAGCTGCCTATTTGTACCCGGCTGGGAACCAAAAATATAGGGAAGCCCTTTTTTTATTAATTATTTCATGAATTTCATGAAATAATTAAAAAACAAATGACGTGGACTTCGCCATATTTTTGTATGCTAGCCAGGTACAGCAGGCACCTACGGGCTTCCCCCAACCCCCAGCTGCCTATTTGTACCCGGCTGGGAACAAAAACTATAGGGAAGCCCGTTTTTTTTAATTATTTCACTTATTACATGAAACAATTAAAAAACAAATGACGTGGGCTTTGACATATTTTTGTGTCCAGCCAGGTACAACTAGGCATCTGGGGATTGGAATCCACAGCACAGGTTGGCCTGAGCTTTCTGGGCCCCTCTGCTGCGAATTGCAGTCTGCAGCTGCCCCAGAAAATGGCGCTTTCATAGAAGCGCCATCTTCTGGTGCTGTATCCAACTCTTCCAGCTGCCATGGTGACGGGTGGCTCGCTGGATAATAATGGGGTTGGGGCTAGCTGATTATCAACTGGCCCTAAGCACGAAATTCATGGTGTCACGCCAATATTAGACATGGCCACCATGAATTTCTAGTACCGATAAAAAAAAACACAACACAGAAAAATATTTTTATTATAAATAAAACACAACACAATTAGTGACTCCATCTTTATTGAAATAAAGAACCCCCCTCCGCAGTAATCTTGGGTCAAGGGTCCCGCGCCGTCCAATCTGGATCCAATATCATCTGATCGGTTTGCTGGAAGGCAAAGCGATCAGATGATGTGTCAGGTTCAAGGGCCTGAATCACATGACACAGCAGCTGATTGTATAAAAGCCGTTTATACAATCAGCTAATGCATCAGTGCAAAAAAACCCAAAAAAACTACATACTTCAGTGCAGACTCCTGTCCGACGGCATCAGCTGATAGTTTAGCCGGCCGGGCGGCAAAAAGCCGGCCTCACCGCTGAACTTATAGTGTCAGCTGATGCTGTCAGGTGGCCGCATCAGCTGATCATCGCCACGTCTGAGAAAGAGAGAGAGACAAAGAAGAGAGAGAGAGAAAGAAGAGAGAGAGAAGCAGAGAAAGAAGAGAGAGAGAAAGAAGAGAAAGAGAGAAGGATGAGAGAGAGAAAGAGAGAAAGAAGAGAGAGAAAGAAGAGAGAGCGAAAAAGAGGAGAAAGAGGAGAAAGAGGAGAAAGAAGAGAAAGAGGAGAAAGAAGAGAAAGAAGAGAAAGAAGAGAAAGAAGTGAAAGAAGTGAAAGAAGAGAAAGAAAGGGAAGAGAAAGGAGAGAAAGAAAGGAGAGAGAGAAAGGAGAGAAAGAGAGAGAGAAAGAAAGGAGCGAGAGAGAAAGGAGAGAGAGAGAGAGAGAGAGAGAGAGAGAGCTCACACCTGATGTCCGGCTCCTCCCCTCAGTGCATAATTAAATTATAATTATAAATATATTATAAAAAAAAGAAATTCTGTACCAGGACTAGAGCTCGCGCTCTCATGCTACTGCCTGTTAAGATGAAGATAAGAAGTAATTTGGTAATCTTGAAGTCTGGATTGCTGAAGTCTCAGCTGACCACGCGATTCACTTGATTGCTACATGGAGCTGATAGAGCACTCATGTTCTGTAGCAGAGCTGACAGTGTCGTGTGGATTACGTTGGACCTAGAGGGGTATGGGAGGATTTTAATAAAATGTGCTGAAACAGGGTGTTTTTTTGTCTTTTATTCCAAATAAAGGATTTTTCGCGGTGTGTGTTTATTTACTTTCACTTTATAAATAGATAATAATTATAATTTAAAAAAAAAAAAAAAAAAATTCTTTACCAGGAGTAGAACTTGCAACCTCATGCTTCTTATGCGAGCACTCTACCCACTAGTCTACTGCTGCTACTGATGAAGATAGGTGGATTTTGTAATCTTGACTTCTGCATTGCTGAAGTCTCTGCTGACCGCGCGATTCACTTTATTGCTACGTGGAGCTGATAACTAAGAGCACTCGTGTTCTGCAGCAGAGTTGACAGTGTCGTGTGGATTACGTCGGCCCTGGAGGGGAATTTGTGGGTTAATAAAGGGGTGAAAGAGGGTGATTTTTTGTCTTTTATTCCAAATAAAGGATTTTTCAGTGTGTATGTTTCTTTACTTTCACTTTAAGTTTAATCATGGATGGTATCGCGGGGAGACGCCTGGCATGATTAAACTCATTATTACCCCGCACCAGGGCAATTCGGGATGAGCTGGGTAGAGTCCCCCACTTTGGATTCTATTTCTTTTCTTAGTAAATTGATTTGATTATTCTTTTTGAACCATTGGAAACCCAAATCTATTTTTTTATATAATATAGTTTATATATGGTATAACATGGTATTCAGACAGCTTCTTATTTTGCCCTACCCTCTCTCTATACTTTTGGTTGAAATTTGGTGGTTTAACACCTTTCATTAGCAAACAATAGCAGCACAGTTTCAAGTTTTAGATCGTGATGATCTCTTGAAAGCGTACACAGCCTAACGTTCCTTAAGATAAACAAGTCGTGGATGTCCACTGACTTTGCCACCTGAGTCCAAGACTGTGCAGACTAATAGATGCTGTTGTCCAGGCTTCTGTGAGCAACAAGCAAGCTTGTCTGTCATGCATCTCTTGAGTTTTAACATTTAAATGCCAAGCCACATCCTGTGCATTGCATGGACCATACCTCCCTCCTGTGCAAAGACACTATGGTGTAATGGGAGAGGGACAATTGTTTTCACTGTCCTGCTGTCTGCCTGAATTTTTTTTAAATCACTCCAAGTCAGTTTACAAATTTATATTTTCTCTGCAGTCTCAGTGGTCTGGGAGCAGGAGGCCTATGCCTGTCTGTCATCTTGCTGTCTCTAGTGAAGGTAGAAATGCTGGTTCAGGCCTTGTTCCAGCTATGATACTTTGTTGGGCTATTTTTAGTGAGTGCCAATTTTTTCCACTTTGACTGTTGCCTGACCTTAATTTTTCCAAATGTAGAGGCTCCAAGTAGTGTAGTAGTAGTCTGGGAGCAAAAGGCTTTAAATGTTTTCATTTTTTAAATTTAAAAGCTGGGAAGCAGACTTTGTGTTGCATAGGCTGTACCTCCTTGCTCTTTTGAAGCCCTAAGGGGAGGGGGACAAATGATGCTACAGTAGTGCTGTCTGCTTGAAAGGTTTTTAAATGTTGAGTCTATAGGATAGGTGTCAAAGTTGTGTGTTGTGGGCAGTGTCAGGCTTCTGGGACCAATAAGCCTACACCGGTCACTGTATAATGTCTTCATTTTGTAAATTGTAACGCCGGCCCACAGCCTGTGTGTTGCATGAACAGTACCTCCCTGCTCTTTTAAAGCCCTATGGTGAGGGGGGCAATTGATGCTACTATACTGCTGTCTGCATGAAACGTTTTTAAAGATTTCTACTGAGTTTTAAAATTTAAATGACGGGCAACATCCTGTGTGTAAGTCAATGCAATTATTCAGTGCTTACATTAATATGCATCAGAGAACGCAGTGACATAGCTGTAGAGTTGATGTTACTGTACTGCTGTCTGCCTGCATGGCTTTTGAATGTCTAGACTCCAAAATGGGTCTCAAAGTTATGTCTTGTGGGTAGTGTCAGGCTTCCGGGAGGAACATGCCGATGCCTGCCACCCAGGCATGTCATCATTTTTCAAATTAAAGAGCTGGCCCAAAGCCTGTGTTGCATGGACCGTATCTCCCTGCTCCTTAAAAGACCTATGGAGAGGGAACAATTGATGCTTCTTACAAGTTAGCTGTCAAAGTTGTGTGTTGTAGGTAGTGCCAGGCTTCTGTGACCAAGAAGCCTACACCGTTCACTGTAAAATGTCTTTATTTTGCAAATTGTAATGCCGGACTAAATCCTGTGTGTTGCATGGGCCGTACCTCCTTGCTCTTTTAAAGCCCTATGTGGAGGGGGACAATTGATGCTACTGTACTGCTTTCTGCATGAAATGTCTATTGAGTTGTAAAATTTAAATGCAGAACAACATTCTGTGTGTAAGTCAATGCAATTAGGCAGTGCTTATATTAATATGCATCAGAGAACGCAGTGACACAGCTGTAGAGTTGCGGAACCTTATCCAGTCTGAGTTTGCTAAATGGCTGTCTCCACTAAATCTGGAGCTGGGAAAGGCCATGTGTGATTAGGGTGAAAACCTAGTAGTGACACTACAGCTGGGTGACACTACGTCTGGGTGATATTACATATGCATTGCATAGATCAACCTAGTTGTATAGCAATTTCTATGGCAGTTTTATGTCCTGAATGCGCTCCTGCAGAAAGTACGGTCTCTGTGTGCTCAATTTTGTAAAAATTAAAATGCGAGCGCAAAGCCTTTGTGTGGCATGAAACATACCTCCCAGCTCTTTTAATGCTCTATGGGGAGGAGGGCAATTGATGCTACTTTACTGCTGTCTGACTAATAATGGTTTGAATGTTGAGACTCTAAAATGTGTCTCAAAGTTATGTCTTGTGGGTAGTGCCAGGCTTGTGGGAAGAACAGGTCTACACCTGCCACTCTAGCATATCTTCATTTTTCTATTTCAAATGTTGGCCAACACCCTGTATGTTGCATGGTCCAAACCTCCCAGCTCCTTTAATGCCCTATGGGGAGGAGGACAGTTGATGCTACTGTTCTGTTGTCTGCCTGAAAGGTTATTAAATGTCAAGACTACAACATAAGTCACAAAGTTGTTTTTTGTCCTTACTGTCAGGGGTATGGGAGCACCAGCCCTACATCTGTCTCTCCACCTCTTTATTTCCTCTGTCAGTAGCCTAGGAAGCTAATGGACATGCTATAACAATGTAAAATGTATTTTTGCTGTTTTGGAAGCTTTTTGACCCCCTAAAGATATTTTCTGTACTTTACGTTTGGCCCCCCATTGAAGTCAATGGCATTCAGAAAGCCTCGATAAAGATCCGAAGTTCAGTTCGATAAAGGTTGGCGAACATACACCTTGTTTGGTTTGACAAACTAAACCACGGGAGGTTCGCTCATCTCAACTGAGTATCATAATATGTGGGACCATGTGTCAATTTCTTCATCTATTTATTTCAACACTAATCTAGATGCAGCCACTGTGTGATTGAAAGCAGCTGGACACTTTCACGCAGGGTGGAGGTGCTGTCTGGCTGAAATTAAACAGAGACATGGGTGGGGGAAGCAGTGCATATGCATGAAAATAATGAGAGGCCCCAGAAGTATAGTGAGCGGCCCTGTAAGCAGTGTACAGCTTTGTGGAAATCGTTAAGTATGAAGCGCTTGCTTCATTCTTATTTTCTTTCTTTGTTTTATTTTTATTACCTGGGTGGCTGGATTGGGATTGTTACCCGGATTTCCCAGAGAACTCTGAGCATGGGGTTGGTGCTCTATTTCTTTTGAACTTGCTTGAATCCGGACTTGTACAATCCAGTTCCACTCATCACTATCCATAACAAGTTCCACAAATCTCTATTAAAGAAATTTGTAGGTTCAGGAGTTCTTCTTCCCGCCCCTCCACATCTTGTCTTAGTTAATAGATCGTTGAAGTTCAAGGTATTGAGAATTATAGATTCTCAGGTCGTTCGTCAATTTTTACAGTACCTGTTTCCCTGGCAGAGTTAAGGTCCTGAAGAAAGGACTTTGATATCATGCTTCACATATCCATGTGGAACGTCTGGTTAGGGTATTTCATTGCCGTCATTGGAGAGACCTGGTCATGAGGTTTAAAAGGCCCCTCATAGAGAGAAGGGTTCTATCACCGGCGTTTTGCTCTAGACACATCGAGTGTCATGGCGGCTTCAGATGCTGTTCAGACTACAGACTCTGACACTTCTCATTATACTTTCTCTGGTGCTTCTGAATTGCACAGGCAGGCCTGGGTATCGACCATCTGTGTGCTCATTAGTGATCAGTCAAGCAGGAGTTAATTACTGTTAGTTCCCTTTTGATCAAATGTTGCCGGAGACATATTACAGGTACTCCCCACCTTATTAAGATTGAGGAATTTGCCTTTTGTTGATTATAGCTTTCTGCTACAACGGTCCATGTGCTGTTGTTTTCCAGTCTGGTGATTTACTGCTTTTTGCTTAACCCATTTTTTTGCTTTTTCCATTTTTCATTTTCATTTTTTCTTCCCGCCCTTTCGAAAGCCATAACTTTTTTTATTTTTACTTCAATATTGCAATAGGAGGGCTTCTTTTTTGTGGGACAAGTTGTACTTTTGAAAGAAATCATTAGTTTTACAATATAGGGTATTAGAAAATGGGAAAAAAAAACTACAGGTGCGGTGACATTGCAAAAAAGTTCAATTGCACAATAGTTTCTGATGTCTTTTATTTACAGTATTCATTATATGTTAAAACTGATGAGTCAGTATGATGCCTCACTTCAGTATGAGTTTATTAATGCCAAATGTATACTTTTACTGTTATCTAAGGGGTTAAACAAAATATCAGACATATGTCCAAATAAAGATTAACACTTTTGTCAGCAATTTTCGCAAGACCCATAGCGGTTTCATTTTTAGGGATCTAGGGCTCATTGATGGATTATTTTTTGAACCTTGAGCTGATGTTTTTAATTTTACCATTTTTCTGTGGCTATTATTATTATTATTATTTATTATTATAGCGCCATTTATTCCATGGCGCTTTACAAGTAGAGATGAGCGAACCGGTCGTGGTTCGGCTCGAGTTCGGTTCGCCGAACGGAGGTCCCGTTCGAGTTCGGTTCGTCGAACGTTTGACGAACCGAACTCGAGCTGCATAGGAAACAACGGCAGGCATTCACAAACACATAAAAACACCTAGAAAACACCTTCAAAGGTGTCCAAAAGGTGACAAACAACTCACAACACAACACAAACACATGGGAAAGTGACAAGGACATATACTCATGCGAAAACAAAAGAGCTGGACAAGGAAAAAGAGGAGGACACACAGATATATGAGTATATGCAAGGAAACGTCGATGCCATTACTGTGCAACTTGAGCCCTGCTCATTTTAGGCTTCCAATCTGGATAAATTGACTGAGCTTGCCATGTACGCCTTGGGGATTTTGTCGTGTCCTGCAGCCAGCGTTCTCTCGGAACCTGTCTTCAGTGCACACGTATTTTTGAGAGTGCTTCATGCAAAGCATCTTTTTCATTTTGAAAGGGGGATCAAGTGATGCCAGTCAAGTGGGGTGTGTGTGGCCCAATTAGTGGAAACAAGGGAGACTGTGGTTGGAGTCCCCTCGCTTTTGAAAAAAGAACCAAGATGAACAAGTCATGGCTCTCAGAGGACTTTTCTTCCCCTGGGTCATCCAGGGGGCGTGAAAGGCACGCGTATTTTTGAGAGTGCTTCATGCAAAGCATCTTTTTCATTTTGAAAAGGGGGATCAAGTGAAGCCAGTCAAGTGGGGTGTGTGTGGCCCAATTAGTGGAAACGAGGGAGACTGTGGTTGGAGTCCCCTCGCTTTTGAAAAAAAAACCAAGATGAACAAGTCATGGCTCTCAGAGGACTTTTCTTCCCCTGGGTCATCCAGGGGACATGAAAGGCATGCGTATTTTTGAGAGTGCTTCATGCAAAGCATCTTTTTCATTTTGAAAAGGGGGATCAAGTGATGCCAGTCAAGTGGGGTGTGTGTGGCCCAATTAGTGGAAACGAGGGAGACTGTGGTTGGAGTCCCCTCGCTTTTGAAAAAAGAGCCAAGATGAACAAGTCATGGCTCTCAGAGGACTTTTCTTCCCCTGGGTCATCCAGGGGACGTGAAAGGCACGCGTATTTTTGAGAGTGCTTCATGCAAAGCATCTTTTTCATTTTGAAAAGGGGGATCAAGTGATGCCAGTCAAGTGGGGTGTGTGTGGCCCAATTAGTGGAAACGAGGGAGACTGTGGTTGGAGTCCCCTCGCTTTTGAAAAAAGAACCAAGATGAACAAGTCATGGCTCTCAGAGGACTTTTCTTCCTCTGGGTCATCCAGGGGACGTGAAAGGCACGCGTATTTTTGAGAGTGCTTCATGCAAAGCATATTTTTCATTTTGAAAAGGGGGATCAAGTGATGCCAGTCAAGTGGGGTGTGTGGCCTAATTAGTGGAAACGAGGGAGACTGTGGTTGGAGTCCCCTCGCTTTCTAAAAAAGAACCAAGATGAACAAGTCATGGCTCTCAGAGGACTTTTCTTCCATTGGGTCATCCAGGGGACGTTAAAGGCACGCGTATTTTTGGAGTGCTTCATGCAAAGCATCTTTTTCATTTTGAAAAGGGGGATCAAGTGATGCCAGTCAAGTGGGGTGTGTGTGGCCTAATTAGTGGAAACGAGGGAGACTGTGGTTGGAGTCCCCTCGCTTTTAAAAAAAGAACCAAGATGAACAAGTCATGGCTCTCAGAGGACTTTTCTTCCCGTGGGTCATCCAGGGGACGTGAAAGGCACGCGTATTTTTGAGAGTGCTTCATGCAAAGCATCTTTTTCATTTTGAAAAGGGGGATCAAGTGATGCCAGTCAAGTGGGGTGTGTGTGGCCTAATTAGTGGAAACGAGGGAGACTGTGGTTGGAGTCCCCTCGCTTTTGAAAAAAAAACCAAGATGAACAAGTCATGGCTCTCAGAGGACTTTTCTTCCCCTGGGTCATCCAGGGGACGTGAAAGGCACGCGTATTTTTGAGAATGCTTCATGCAAAGCATCTTTTTCATTTTGAAAAGGGGGGTCAAGTGATGCCAGTCAAGTGGGGTGTGTGTGGCCCAATTAGTGGAAACGAGGGAGACTGTGGTTGGATTCCCTTTGCTGTGTTTTACATGATTTTCGAAGGGCATGACATGACTAAGAGGTTGAGTTTCATCATCTGCAACTTGTTGGCAACAGAAAGGCTGCCTTTACACCCTTTTGAGACCGAGGATTTCCGAGACCTTATGCCCATTGCAGTGCCCCAAGAGCCGATGGCCAGTCGTCACTCCTTCTCCAAGAAAGGCATGCCCACGCTACCACAGCAGGTTGCACGCAACCTCACCGATTCCTTGAGAAACTCTGTGTGTGACAGGGTGAATTTCACCACAGATACTTGGACCAGTAAGCATGGACAGGGGAGTTACATGTTGCTGACTGGGCACTGGGTAACTATGGTGAGAGATGGAGAAGGGTTTGCTGTACAAGTCTTGCCGTCCCCACGACTTGTGTGTCAATCCTTCCTCTGTATGTACAAGTTCCTCCACTGCTTCTGCCTCCTCAACCTCGTGTGGGTCCTCCACCTCGGCCCAAACCCTGTGTGGTCAGTCCACCCTTCCTTGTAACTGCGCCCAAGGAATCCCACACACCTCCTTACTATGCTGGCAGCAGAGGTCAAGGCCATCAGGCGGTCAAATGTTTACTTTGAAATGTAGGGGAAATGTGAGACACCACTGAGGAATTGTGGATGGTTAGCTCTGGAGAGTGAGACCGAGATTCATCAATGGTTGTCTCCACTCAACCAGCAGCCAGGGAAGGTCGGGTGCGACAATGATGCAAACCAGTCTGCGACCCTTCTTCAGGGCAATGTGGCACACGTGCCTTGTATGGCTCACGTGTTGAACCTGGTTGTCCAGCAATTTTTAAAACACTATCCCGGCCTACATGGTCTTCTAACCAGGGCACGGTGTAACGCCTGCCTGGATCGACACACTCAGATGGGCTGTAAAGGATAGGCTAGAGGGAAGCCACTCAACAAGCTGGACACCCAGAACCCTGAAACTCTTTGACCCCTATACAGTGATTTGGAATTACACAAGGCCCAAGTTGATCAATAACTTTGGAAGGCTGCAGTTCCAAAGAATAGTAGTCATGCAGGGTCAAAACATTAATTAAGGAAGAGGAACAGAATGGGATGGCCAGGACTTAATCAGAAAACAAGCAGAGGGGAAATGCAGATCGGCCAACGAGGTACATAAACAGCAAGCAGGAAAAGTAGTCACAGGTAACAAGCACACAAAATCATAAAACTGAACTGGGGGTAACAGTAACAAGAGGTTCATAGCTTTGTCTGGCAGTGGTCTGCAGACAGGAGGGGCCTAAAAAAGGGTGCGGTGTATTCCCATTGGTTGTAGCTGAATGATGGTACTTCATCTGTGAGATACCCACCACCTACATTCAGCCTGTGGTTCTGCATCTGTCAAGGTAACGCAGCCCAGTGGGTGAGCAAAACCTGCGTCCACCTGCGCCGCTGGCATCGACTCCTTTCCCATCATCAGCACTATGCACGAAAGGAACACGTTGTCACCTGGCGACCGGAGTACAAATCGATTGAGTGGACTACGATGGTGACTTAACAGCCGTGTGCGGCAATGATGCAAACCTGTCTGCGGCCCTTCATCAGGGCAATGTGACACACGTGCCTTGTATGGCTCACGTGTTGAATCTGATTCTCCAGCAATTTTTCAAATACCATCCCGGCCTACATGGCCTTGTGCAGTGGGCACGCTGCTATGTGCTCACTTTCATCCTTCGCACCCAGCAGCTCAACAACTTTCATCGCTCCTGAAGTCTTAGGGTCTGGCGGTTAAACGCCAGAAATGCGATGTTCCGACACGCAGGAATTTGAATCTGCACATGTTGCAGCATCTGTGGCAGCACCGCAGAGCCCTGCTGAAATACGGTATGACGTATACCCTGGGCTAACTTGATCCAGAGGTGGTGCAGATCACGCTGCTGGAGTGGTGTCAGATCAAGGACCTATGCACCCTTCTACACAGTTTACAAATATTGACGAAGATCTTTAGCACTGGCGATGCCATTCTCAGCGTGACAATTCTGGTCATCTACAAGATGGAGCACACTGTATGCATTATTCGGAGTCAGATGTTGGTCCAAGAAGAAGGGGAGGAAGTACAGGAGTAGTCATATGCAGAAGGGATAATAAGATCTACAAGGTCCAGACGGTGAGCGGCACCTAGGCGGAAGTCAAGGGACGGTGGGGAGAGGGATTAACAAGGGCGCATAGTATCTGCAAAAATTGTTGAGGAAGGTGCAGGAGCCCATGAAGAAATGGAGGTCGAACTAGCGATGGGCATGGAAGACTCAGCTGATGAGTGAGAGCTTGCTCACATTTAGGTTGTGCAAGGTTGGGGGGAGAGGGCAGAGGAAGGAGGCACGATTCTCACCTCTCTGCCAACAACACACCAAGGACTTGGTCCTCCTGGATGCACAAGACACATGAGCGCCTTCTTGCTGCACTACCTACAACATGACCCTCGGATTGTACGAATTCGAAGTAATGCTAAGTACTGGGTCACCACACTGTTAGATCCCTGGTACAAGACAAAATTTGGCGAAATAATTCCTGCCATAGAAAGGGACGCACGTATACAGGAGTATCTGCAGAAGGTGGTACGGATTCTTAGATCTGCTTTTCCAGTAAACTCCAGTGCTGCACAGAGTGAATCTCAATGCTTTGTCATGAATAGGAGGAAATGGTCTTTTACTTGTCCACATCTGAGGGACCGAGGGCTGGCTGCTGTGCTGAGATAGCATTGAGTACAGTGTCCCTGCAGAGTTGCACTTTTGGTCATATACCAAATGAGTTCAAAAAGGACAGATGCTGGTGGAAAGGGGAACAGGTGTGTTGGAAAGGGGAAAACAGTTTTTGTCCGTGGGTTTGGTGGTTAAGCAAAAGTAACATTTGATGAAGAAACACCATCTGTTACGGTGGGACTGGCAGATTTGGATAAGGTGGTATATACTATGTTACCGCTATATAACGAAAATTAATAAGAAAAGAAAGATGCTCCCAGATGGAAAAGGAGAGGTTGGCCACTGGAAGTTTAGATGGAGGATACAGATCTGTGTGGCTATGAAACTAATAGCTGCCTGAACCGAGTTAGACGCCACTCTGATCTAGAGACTGGGAGCCCTGTTAGCGTCACAGGGTCCACACGCCCACCCAGCCCAGGAACTCCCTGTTAACATCACAGGGGCCATTCAGTACGCTGACCGTGTGCATTGGGGCCACACCTGTGGACAGCAGGCGCATCAGCAGCAGCAGGCCTGTTAATGCCACTGGGCTGCACAAGCAGGACTTGTAGGACAGGAGCTGGTCTTAACCGTTCTGCGTTACCAACTGTGGTGGCGGCCTGCATCGACGCCCTATCCCTGCCTACCTCTGGCCTAAAGCCGCAATGGGTTCAACACATGGAGGTGTGCTCTTTCGGAGCATAATAGAAGACTGCGCACCTCCTTGTTGGCTCCAGCCCGTTTTATAACCTTGGTCTGCCCCAAACCAGGGTGGACCACAATGCACCTCCTGGAGACAAAAGCAGAGTGACACGTCATGAGTGGCATAACTATCCTGCTATTTGGAACCGAAACTTCAATAATGACCTCATGGCTGCCACGACACAAACACCTCACCAGTTATCGTCTGACCATCAATAATGAGGTGACAAGTCATGGGGGCGGGCCTCTGCAAGCCATTTGGGAGTGGCCTAGCCACATTGTCAGGACACCTGATGCCCTGTGGTCTATATGGGCCCCCCACATCAGGGGCAGGGCCAAAGAGTTCATTACCGGACCTAGTCTCTGATGCAGTAAGTGCCTGAGCATGCTCAGTTGCATAAAATACAGTCTCTGAAAAAAGACTATCAGCTTTAGCATGGTGTCTAGGCACAAAACAGGACTTAGACCCGGCACGGAATGCAAGTACCTGTGCAAAGAGGCTTTTCGCACTAAGTGTGGGAGCATGCGCTGTATCCCGAAATGAAGACTTAGCCTCAGGAATGGCACAGTCAGGCTGAGCATACTCACTAGGCGAAACACTGTAGTTAGGCTGCAGCTGGGGTAAATCAGCACACGCATGCGCACTAGCTGCCTCTCCACACTTAGACGTGGAGGAGAAATTGCTCTTCGGGTGTGGACTTGGAGATGCTGTCTATGAACAGAAGGAAAAGCTAAAGGAAGCCTCACTTTCTATCCCTCCGAATTATCAAATGCAGCAATGAATTCCCTAAGTTTGCTATAAAATTAGCGTAGCAAAATGTGCATGAGGGTGTCATGCAGAGGTGCTGCAAATAGATTTGCACCTGTGGGACACTAATGGAAGTCCAACAGGCAGTTCTATGATGCCACTAAATGGTAGTATTTTTTGCTATCATTATAGCTTATTAAAAACAGAGCAGGAGGGTGTCCTGCACAGGTGCTAGAAATAGCTTGGCACCAGTGGGACAAAAATGAAATACAACAGCCAGTTCTATGATGCCACTAAATGGCAGTATTTTTTGCTATCATTATAGCTTATTAAAAACAGAGCAGGAGGGTGTCCTGCACAGGTGCTAGAAATAGCTTGGCACCAGTGGGACAATAATGAAATACAACAGCCAGTTCAATGATGCCACTAAATGGCAGTATTTTTTGCTATCATTATAGCTTATTAAAAACAGAGCAGGAAGGGTGTCATGCAGAGGTGCTGTAAATAGCTTGGCACCTGTGGGGCACAAATGGAGTACAACAGCCACTTTTTGTATGCCACTAAGTTGCAGCAGTTTTTGCTATTATTATAGCTTTTAAAAACAGGGCAGGAGGGTGTCATGCAGAGGTGCTGCACATAGATTTGCACCAGTGGGGCACTAATGGAGTACAACAGCCACTTCTTGTATGCCACTAAGTTTACTCAATTTTTGGTATTATAATGTCTTAGTAAGTAACAATGAGTTTGAGTGTGCAATGCAGGCAGAGGTGCTGCAAATATCTTTGCAATAGTGGGACAATACAGAAGTTTAACAGCCACTTTTTGTATGCCACTAAGTTGCAGCAGTTTTTGCTATTATTATAGCTTTTAAAAACATAGCAGGAGGGTGTCATGCAGAGGTGCTGTAAATAGCTTGGCACCTGTGGGGCACAAATGGAGTACAACAGCCACTTTTTGTATGCCACTAAGTTGCAGCAGTTTTTGCTAGTATAATGGCTTAGTAACAATGAGTTTGAGTGTGCAATGCAGGCAGACGTGCTGCAAATATCTTTGCACTACTGGGACTATACAGAAGTCCAATAGCCACGTTTAGGATGCCACTAAGTTCACTCAGTGTTTGCTAGTATAATGGCTTAGTAACCATGAGTTTGAGTGTGCAGTGCAGGCAGACGTGCTGCAAATATCTTTGCACTAGTGGGACAATACAGAAGTCCAATAGCCACGTTTAGGATGCCACTAAGTTCACTCAGTGTTTGCTAGTATAATGGCTTAGTAACAATGAGTTTAAGTGTGCAGTGCAGGCAGAGGTGCTGCAAATATCTTTGCCCTAGTCGGACAATACAGAAGTCCAACAGCCACTTTTGGTATGCCACTAAGTTGCATCAGTTTTTGCTATTATTATAGCTTTTAAAAACAGAGCAGGAAGGTGTCATGCAGAGGTGCTGTAAATAGCTTGGAACCTGTGGGTCACAAATGGAGTACAACAGCCACTTTTTGTATGCCACTAAGTTGCAGCAGTTTTTGCTATTATTATAGCCTTTAAAAACAGAGCAGGAGGGTGTCATGCAGAGGTGCTGTAAATAGCTTGGCACCTGTGGGGCACAAATGGAGTACAACAGCCACTTTTTGTATGCCACTAAGTTGCAGCAGTTTTTGCTATTATTATAGCTTTTAAAAACAGAGCAGGAGGGTGTCATGCAGAGGTGCTGCACATATATTTGCACCAGTGGGGCACTAATGGAGTACAACAGCCACTTTTTGTATGCCACTAAGTTGCAGCAGTTTTTGCTATTATTATAGCCTTTAAAAACAGAGCAGGAGGGTGTCATGCAGAGGTGCTGTAAATAGCTTGGCACCTGTGGGGCACAAATGGAGTACAACAGCCACTTTTTGTATGCCACTAAGTTGCAGCAGTTTTTGCTATTATTATAGCTTTTAAAAACAGAGCAGGAGGGTGTCATGCAGAGGTGCTGCACATAGATTTGCACCAGTGGGGCACTAATGGAGTACAACAGCCACTTCTTGTATGCCACTAAGTTTACTAAATTTTTGGTATTATAATGTCTTAGTAAGTAACAATGAGTTTGAGTGTGCAATGCAGGCAGAGGTGCTGCAAATATCTTTGCAATAGTGGGACAATACAGAAGTTTAACAGCCACTTTTTGTATGCCACTAAGTTGCAGCAGTTTTTGCTATTATTATAGCTTTTAAAACCAGAGCAGGAGGGTGTCATGCAGAGGTGCTGTAAATAGCTTGGCACCTGTGGGGCACAAATGGAGTACAACAGCCACTTTTTGTATGCCACTAAGTTGCAGCAGTTTTTGCTAGTATAATGGCTTAGCAACAATGAGTTTGAGTGTGCAAAGCAGGCAGACGTGCTGCAAATATCTTTGCACTACTGGGACTATACAGAAGTCCAATAGCCACGTTTAGGATGCCACTAAGTTCACTCAGTGTTTGCTAGTATAATGGCTTAGTAACAATGAGTTTGAGTGTGCAGTGCAGGCAGACGTGCTGCAAATATCTTTGCACTAGTGGGACAATACAGAAGTCCAATAGCCACGTTTAGGATGCCACTAAGTTCACTCAGTGTTTGCTAGTATAATGGCTTAGTAACAATGAGTTTGATTGTGCAATGCAGGCAGATGTGCTGCAAATATCTTTGCACTACTGGGACTATACAGAAGTCCAATAGCCACGTTTAGGATGCCACTAAGTTCACTCAGTGTTTGCTAGTATAATGGCTTAGTAACAATGAGTTTGAGTGTGCAATGCAGGCAGACGTGCTGCAAATATCTTTGCACTACTGGGACTATACAGAAGTCCAATAGCCACGTTTAGGAGGCCACTAAGTTCACTCAGTGTTTGCTAGTATAATGGCTTAGTTACAATGAGTTTGAGTGTGCAGTGCAGGCAGACGTGCTGCAAATATCTTTGCACTAGTGGGACAATACAAAAGTCCAATAGCCACGTTTAGGATGCCACTAAGTTCACTCAGTGTTTGCTAGTATAATGGCTTAGTAACAATGAGTTTGAGTGTGCAATGCAGGCAGACGTGCTGCAAATATCTTTGCACTACTGGGACTATACAGAAGTCCAATAGCCACGGTTAGGATGCCACTAAGTTCACTCAGTGTTTGCTAGTATAATGGCTTAGTTACAATGAGTTTGAGTGTGCAGTGCAGGCAGACGTGCTGCAAATATCTTTGCACTAGTGGGACAATACAGAAGTCCAACAGCCACGTTTAGGATGCCACTAAGTTCACTCAGTGTTTGCTAGTATAATGGCTTAGTAACAATGAGTTTGAGTGTGCAAAGGGCAGGAGGGTACAGTGGCAGGGTTGTGGGTCTCTGGGTAGAGTAAAGGAAGCCTGCCTTTCTATCCCTCCTAATGGGGAAATGCAGCGAGGAAATCCCTGACCTTAGCTACACAGACGCTGTCATCTTGTGTAGCTGTTAAACTCTGTTTTCACGGACCTGTCACCTATGGCTCTTACCCTGCCGGTATGAGCCCTTAAAAGGACTGATAGAAAGTGCTATTCCTATTCTGTATAGCGCTGTGTATAGAGCGTACATAGCAGTATCGGCGATAGAATCTGCGCCAGTGATGACTGACACCAAGGACGCAGAAGGCAGATAATGGCGTGCTGGAGGAAAATGTCCGGTTTTATAATGCAGGGACATGTGACATGGACATCCTATCACACATGCCGTTGCTTCTCTGTCTAAAGGTCCACTTAGCTGTGTGTGTGTCTGGGATTGGCTGACATGCTGGCCCGCCCCACTACACGCGCGCGCTTAGGGAAGGAAGACAAGGAAAAAAAAATGGCGATCGCCATTATCCATACAGCAGTGATCTGAATGCGCTGTTCCCGCACACTGTACACTGAAATTTCATAATAGTGTGAGTCACAGAGTGACTTACACTATTACAGCGGAAAGCCAGCTAGGAATTAGCTGGTCTTTTTGCTGCTAGAACCGTTCTCGAACGTATCTAGAACTATCGAGCTTTAGCAAAAAGCTCGAGTTCTAGTTCGATCTAGAACTGCCCCCAAAATCACTCGAGTCGCGAACTGGAGAACCTCGAACCGCGAACCGCGCTCAACTCTATTTACAAGTGAAAGAGGGTATACGTACAATAATCAATAACAGTACAAAACAGACTGGTATAGGTGGAGAGAGGACCCTGCCCGCGAGGGCTCACGGTCTACAGGGAATGGGTGATGGTACAATAGGTGAGGACAGAGCTGGTTGCGCAGTGGTCTACTGGACTGAGGGCTATTGTAGGTTGTAGGCTTGTTGGAAGAGGTGGGTCTTGAGGTTCCTCTTGAAGCTTTCCACGATAGGTGAGAGTCTGATGTGCTGAGGTAGAGCATTCCAGAGTATGGGGGATGCACGGGAGAAATCTTGTACGCGATTGTGGGAAGAGGAGATAAGAGAGGAGCAGAGAAGGAGATCTTCTGAGGATCTGAGGTTGCGTGCAGGTAGGTACCGGGAGACTAGGTCACAGATTTAGGGGGGAGACAGGTTGTGCATGGATTTGTATGTCATTGTCAATGTTTTGAACTGGAGTCATTGGGTGATGGCAAGCCAGTGAAGGGATTGGCAGAGTGGCGAGGCTGGGGAGTTGGATTAGGCGGACAGCAGAGTTTAGGATAGATTGGAGGGGTGTAAGAGTGTTGGAAGGGAGGCCAGAGAGCAGGAGGTTGCAGTAGTCAAGGCGGGAGATGATGAGGGCATGCACTAATGTTTTGCTGATTCTTTGTTAAGGAAAGCATGGATCCGGGAGATATTTTTGAGTTGTAATCAGCATGAATTACTCCAAGGCAACGTGCTTGTGAGACTGGGGAGAGTGAGCAACCATCAGGTTTGATGGAAAGGCTTGTTGGAGGAGATGAGTGAGGAGGGGGAAAGACAATGAACTCTGTTTTGTCCATGTTAAGTTTTAGGAATCGCGCAGAGAAAAAGAATGAAATAGCAGACAGACATTGGGGGATTTTGGTTAGTAGAGAGGTAATGTCAGGTCCAGAGAGGTAGATCTGTGTGTCATCGGCATAGAGATGATACTGGAAGCCGTGGGACTCTATGAGCTGTCCCAGGCTGAAGGTATAGATGGAGAATAGCAGGGGTCCAAGAACTGAGCCTTGGGGGACACCGACAGATAGGGGGCGAGATGAGGAAGTGGTGTGAGAATGGGAGATGCTGAAAGTCTGGTCGGTTAGGTACGAAGAAATCCAAGATAGGGCCAAGTCTGTGATGCCCAGAGATGAGAGAATCTGTAGTAGGAGGGAATGCTCTACTGTGTCGAAGGCAGAGGACAGGTCCAGTAGGAGGAGGATAGAGTAGTGTCGCTTGGCTTTGGCTTTTAGTAGGTCATTAGTGACTTTAGTTAGGGCAGTTTCAGTGGAATGATGCGACAGTTCAAGATGGACATGATGTTCGAGTAGTTTTGAGGCATAGGGGAGAAGGGATATGGGGCGATAGTTTGACGCAGAGGATGGGTCAAGGGAGGGCTTTTTGAGGATGGGTGTAATAGAGGCATGTTTAAAGCATGAAGGGAATACACCAGTTGTTAGTGATAGGTTGAAGAGACGGGTTAGGGCTGGGATGAGGACCGCGGTGATGTTGGGGATGAGGTGGGATGGGAGTGGGTCCAGTGCACAGGTTGTTAGATGTGATCTTGAGAATAGAGTGGAAAGATTGTTTTCTGTCATGGCGGAGAAGCTGGATTTGGAGGAAGAAGGCTGAGTAGTTGTGAGAAGTGGCTGTAGTGATTGTGGGCCAAAGCTTGCTCTGATGTTGTCAATCTTCTGCTTGAAGAAAGAGGCAAAGTCTTCAGCTGAGAGGAGAGGAGAGGGAGGTGGCGCAGGAGGACGGAGGAGAGAATTGAAAGTGTTGAATAGCTGTTTAGGGTTGTGAGAGAGAGAGGATATGAGGGATGACAAGTAGGTTTGATTTGCAGCAGTGAGTGTGGACTTGAAAGTGGTCAGGGACTCTTTATATGCAATGAAGTGCTCAGTGGAATGAGACCTTTTCCATCTGCTCTCAGCAATTCTGGAAGCCCGTCTTAGTTCTTTAGTCTGCCTCGTGTGCCAGGGTTGCCTGTTGATTGTGCGGGTTTTGGTGTGTGTGAGGGGGGCAGTTGATTCGAGAGCTGCCGAGATTGTAGTGTTGTATAAAGTTGAAGCAGCATCTGCATCGTGTAGAAATGCAATGTCTGTGAGAGGGAGAAGGGACTGAGAAAGGGCATGTAAATCAATGTGTTTGATATTTCTGCGAGAGTGTGAAAGTTTGTGGAGGGGGGGTTGCGTACTTGGCGAAGAGAGGTAAGAGAATGTGAGTAGGTTGTGGTCAGACAGGGGGAGAGGCGAGTTAGTGAGGTTAGATAGGGAACAGAGGCGAGTGAAGATGAGGTCCAGTGTGTGGCCATCTTTGTGAGTAGCTGCAGAAGACCATTGGGTGAGGCCGAAGGAGGAAGCGAGTGTTAGAAGTTTGGAGACAGATGAGTGGGAAGTGTCAATGGGGATATTGAAATCACCCATAATGATGGTGGGAATGTCGGTGGAAAGGAAGTGTAGTAGCCAGGTGGTGAAATGATCAAAAAAGGCAGTGGCTGGTGGTAAATGACAGCCAGTTGAAGGTTGGAGGGGGCGTAGATGCGTACGGAGTGCACCTCAAAAGATGGGAGAGTAACAGAGGGTAATAGTGGAATTGGTGTAAAGGAGCATTGGTCGGACAGGAGCAAACCAACTCCTCCACCATGCTTGTTGCTGGGGCGGGGGGTCTGAGAGAGTTGGAGACCGCCATAAGAAAGTGCAGCAGGAGAGGCTGTGTCAGAGGGGGTGAGCCAGGTTTCAGTGATGGCGAGGAAGGAGAGTTTATTAGTGATGAAAAGATCATGGATGTAGGATAGTTTGATGCAGCCAGAGCGAGCGTTCCATAGAGCTCCTGTTAGTGGGACTGGGGGAGCGGGGGCTGGGTGAATGGGTATGAGGTTTGAGAGGGTGCAGAAATTTGTGTTAGATTGTGGATGAGGGTTTGAAGTGACAATAGGGATGTGGTGAGGAAGACCAGAATTTGGAGAGATATCTTCAGCCATGAGGAGAAGCAGTGAGAGTGTTAGTAGGTGGGAGCAGGAGAGGCCATGAGGTGGCCGTGTGTGTCTGGAGACAATAGGTGAAATGTGGAAGAAAATATGTGAGGGGAAGGTTAGATGGGTGGGGAGGATGGAGGGAGAGATGAAAAGTTCATTAATGGGTTTAGGGATCAGAGGGTGCAGTAGAAAGTGAGGTATTAAAGAGGTGAAAGAGTGAAGACTAACACAAAACATTGTTTACAGTGACTATGTATGCTGTTACCTTCCGGTAACTTCCAGCCCAATTCTGGCCTAATTCAGTGCATCATACTTATATGGTGCAGACTTGTCATGGTGCAGACAAAGTCTGGGGCAGACTTTTAGTTGGCACAGTATATACACATACAAGTTCAATCAGCTGTGAAGGGGTGGGGTGCAACAAAAACCCCTTGATCACTCAATCATATTGCCAGATGCAGCTTCACATAGGCAAAATAAACAAAGGTCATAAAAGTAAGGTGGGGAACAGGGAGTGAGAGATCATAGTGAGATGCTGGAGCATGCCATTGAGATATTGAAGCAAAGAGGGAACAGGTCAGATATATTGGAAAAGTTGGATGGATGAATTGACATACCATGTATTAAAACACACAGCAGACAGAAGGGGGGAGCAGATCAGTTGATGGGAAAGTTGGATTGGTGAATTGACATACCATGTATTAAAACACACAGCAGACAGAAGGGGGGAGCAGATCAGTTGATGGGAAAGTTGGATGGATGAATTGACATACCATGTATTAAAACACACAGCAGACAGAAGGGGGAGCAGATCAGTTGATGGGAAAGTTGGATGGATGAATTGACATACCATGAATTAAAAACACACAGCAGACAGAAGGGGGGAGCAGATCAGTTGATGGGAAAGTTGGATTGGTGAATTGACATACCATGTATTAAAACACACAGCAGACAGAAGCGGGGAGCAGATCAGTTGATGGGAAAGTTGGATGGATGAATTGACATACCATGTATTAAAACACACAGCAGACAGAAGGGGGAGCAGATCAGTTGATGGGAAAGTTGGATGGATGAATTGACATACCATGTATTAAAACACACAGCAGACAGAAGGGGGGAGCAGATCAGTTGATGGGAAAGTTGGATGGATGAATTGACATACCATGAATTAAAAACACACAGCAGACAGAAGGGGGGAGCAGATCAGTTGATGGGAAAGTTGGATTGGTGAATTGACATACCATGTATTAAAACACACAACAGACAGAAGCCGGGAGCAGATCAGTTGATGGGAAAGTTGGATTGGTGAATTGACATACCATGTATTAAAACACACAGCAGACAGAAGCAGGGAGCAGATCAGTTGATGGGAAAGGTGGATGGATGAATTGACATACCATGAATTGAAAACACACAGCAGACAGAAGGGGGAGCAGATCAGTTGATGGGAAAGTTGGATGGATGAATTGACATACCATGTATTAAAACACACAGCAGACAGAAGCGGGGAGCAGATCAGTTGATGGGAAAGTTGGATTGGTGAATTGACATACCATGTATTAAAACACACAGCAGACAGAAGCGGGGAGCAGATCAGTTGATGGGAAAGTTGGATGGATGAATTGACATACCATGTATTAAAACACACAGCAGACAGAAGGGGGGAGCAGATCAGTTGATGGGAAAGTTGGATAGATGAATTGACATACCATGTATTAAAACATACAGCAGACAGAAGCGGGGAGCAGATCAGTTGATGGGAAAGTTGGATGGATGAATTGACATACCATGTATTAAAACACACAGCAGACAGAAGCGGGGAGCAGATCAGTTGATGGGAAAGTTGGATAGATGAATTGACATACCATGTATTAAAACATACAGCAGACAGAAGCGGGGAGCAGATCAGTTGATGGGAAAGTTGGGTAGATGAATTGACATACCATGTATTAAAACACACAGCAGACAGAAGGGGGGAGCAGATCAGTTGATGGGAAAGTTGGATGGATGAATTGACATACTTATATGGTGCAGACTTGTCATGGTGCAGACAAAATCTATTAAATTTCAATTGCCTGTTATTGTATTTACAAAAAAAAAATTGTGGCAACCAAAAAGTCATTTTGGCATTTGGAATTTTAATCCTTGCCACTGTGTGTACCTGTGTACCAATCAGATTAATTAATTTTTTGCTTTTATAGATCGGGCATTTTTGAATGCGTTGATACTAAATATGTGTACTGTATTTTTTGTTAACTATTTTATTTTCAATGGGGGTGATTTGAAATTTAAAGTTTTTTTATTTTTTCATATTTTTTAAACTTTTTTTTTAACATTTTTTCATTTTTTTTCTAGTCTTCAAAGGGAACTTTATTACTGCAGTGTTCGATCGCTTGTTCATTTCTGTTAATCAGAGCAGCATCTCTCTAGTCAGCAAAAATGCAGCGTTCCTGTGAGAGCCAGTGCGCTGTCAGCAGGAAGTGAGTCATGGTAGCATAAGGAATCAGCTGACCCGACGCTACCAATGCAACACAACACATTGGCGCCACGTGACGGCATCACAGGGCATCCGACGGAGGCGAGAAACAGCGCAATTCCTGCCACGGCCATTTAAAATTGCTCTGCCAGTATTTGACAGCACAATCTAAAGAGATAACAGGTGCAGGGAGATCTCCAATCCACCTGCACCTGTTAGCCACACATCTCTGCTAATCAGATCAGCAGAGATGTGCGGGGATTACCACAGGCTCGCCTCTAGAGCCAATGGTAACTGGGGGAGGGCAACTATGGATGTACAGTTACATCCTTGGTCGAAAAGGGGTTAAACTATGACATGGACCCAGTTGCTGCACTATCTAGACAATAGCTGTCTAACCTAAACTGTTCTTCCCAGAAAGTTTTTCTGGGGACCGCAGATGGTTTGTTTCATTCAGAGGAGCATTCAAATGGTATTGGTACCCCTTGCTTGGTGTGCAGTGGAATTCCTTCTGTCGTCTGGTTATTTCTTCCCTACTTTAGCTTTCCTCTTTATCACTTCTCTGATTACTCTGTGTGACCGTGCTGTGTGATTGAGTTTTGGTTACCTCTGTTTATCTATCAATGTTGGTTTTTACACACTCCTATCCCACCCGTCCCTCACAGTGGTAGGGAGGAAGGTGGAACTTGATCAGGAGCAAAGGTAGGAAGGCTGCAAAGACATCATCACCATCAGACATATTTCTGGGATCAGGGAGCCCTAGAGCCTCCCCAGCCTGAAGTTCAATTTAGGAGCTCCAGTCTCCTGTTATCACCTGCCACCCGGTGACAGCTGTATGAGGTTTTAATGTTTAATTCTCTTCAAAAACGGAAGAAGGGCCTGGATAATTTTCTTGAAAAATATATTGAAAGGTTATGAGTATTAGATTTAGGTAATTAGTCATTTGTAGAGTTGTGAAGAATTTTTTTCCCCTAATAAGGGGCTATTAGCATTTGCATCATGGCATTTTTGCCTTCCTCTGGATCAATATGATAGGCTATATATTGACCTCATTGGACGTATGTTTACCATCAACATAAAAGACCATGAACTATGAATAATGTATGGGGTCAATGTGTTTTACTCGATACCTTGCATAGATTCAGCAACTGCCAGAATATATTTTGGCTGCTTGCTGGGATCATTAGGTCATTAATTGTTTAATTTCAGATACACTCTTTAAAGGTAAATACTAGACTATACGTACCACTAGTTCTGATGTGCCATCCAGTCATTGAGAGAAAAAAATAACACATTTTTGTGTGGATTATTTAATTTAAATTGAAAATGTGGCATGCTCAGCCATGTGCTTCAGCATTGAAATGCAACCATCATGCAATACATGGTATTTAGGAAAGCACATAATGCCACCACTTGCATCTCTGTAATATGTGCAGGAGGTGAATCTCATGCAGATCATTGGCATAAAAATAATTTTTAAATATTGGTGGTGAATATGATTTCATAGATGACAGTCATAAACTGTATGTTAGTCATTTTCAGTGCACAATATATTCCTACAATATAAAGCTTAAAATAATCCAATGTTTAAAACAATGAACCCCAGAATAATAGGTGTTCTCATTTAATTTATCAAATGAAAACTGATTCAAAGAAAATTAAAAATTATTTGAAGTGTCTTACAAACAAGATCTATAATGCATAAAAAAGTAAAAAAAACACCCACATTTTCCTAGCTCTCTAAAAGTCAATCTCAGTTTTCGTTTTTACACTTTATAAATTTAACCTTTACTAAAACATAATGTTTTGCAAGTTTTTTCTTAATACAGATTGTCCTATTATACATAATGTAAGTTAATGAATTGCCTTTAAATTATTTAACAATTTGCACAAAGTATTAGTTATGCCTTGGTTTCCCACACATCAAATGATTCATTTAGTTTTAATGGTTTAAACATTTTTAAGTCTTTTCTTAATTCAGGCTCATTTCCTTATGCATTATCCAGAAACATCTAATTTAAATGAAGTCATTGTCATTTAGATTATATATTTTAGTAACCATGAGTAAAAATATCAAAACATTAAATCATTGGACAAAGATATCAATATGAAAAATCAGCTGCAGATAGTAAATAGTGACGATCGAGCACTAAAGCGCTCGATTCTCGAATAGAGCAGTTCTATTCTGACTCACAGACCTACTCGATATGAGAAACAAGTGTAATGGAACTGTTTTAGAACCTAATTATTTTTCCAGTGGACCCCACTAGAGGGCTGAGTAGGTCAGATAAATGCATGAGGAAGACACCTGAATGCCTCACTGACTCCCAGGCAAAAATATTGAATAACTTAAAAGAAAAAAAATGTATGGGGTGCCCCCCTACCCATTTTTGATAACCAGCCAAGGTAAAGCAAACCTATCTACTTTCCCTGGGCTGGAAATTAAAAATAGAGGGGACGCAGTTATTTTAAATTATTTATTTATACACACATGGTCAAAAATTGTTGGTACCCCTCGTTTAATGAAAGAAAAATCCACAATGGTCACAGAAATAACTTGAATCTGACAAAAGTAATAATATATTAAAAATCTATGAAATGGGACAAATGAAAGTCAGACATTGCTTTTCAACCATGCTTCCACAGAATTTTTAAAAAAATAAAACTCATGAAATAGGCTTGAGCAGAAATGATGGTACCCCTGAAAATAATGTGACAAAAAGGACATGTTAAATCAAGGTGTGTCCACTAATTAGCATCACAGGTGTTTACAATCTTGTAATCAGTCAGTGGGCCTGTATATAGGGCTAGAGATACTCACTGTGCTGTTTGGTGACATGGTGTGTACCACACTCAACATGGACCAGAGGAGGCAAAGGAAAGAGTTGTCTCAGGGGATTAGAAAGAAAATTTATAGACAAGCATGTTAAAGGTAAAGGTTATAAGACCATCTCCAAGCAGCTTGATGTTTCTTTGACAATAGTTGCACATATTATTCAAAAATTTAAGATTCATGGGATTCTAGCCAACCTACCTGGACATGGCCGCAGGGGGAAATTTGATGACAATTCAAAACACTGATTATACAAATGGTAACAAAAGAGCCCAGAAAAACTTCTAAAGTTATTAAAGGTGAACGTCAAGCTCAAGGAACATCAGTGTCAGATCGCACCAACTGTTTTTGTTTGAGCCAAAGTGGACTTCATGGGAGACGACTAAGGAGGCTAGATTGGAATTCGCCAAACTACATGTTGATAAGCCACAAAGCTTCTGGGAGAATGTCCTATGGACAGATAAGACAAAAATTGAACTTTTTGGCAAGGCACATCAGCTCTATGTTCACAGACGGAAAAAATGAAGCATATCAAGAAAAGAACACTGTCCCTACTGTGAAGCATTGAGGAGGCTCTGTTATGTTCTGGGACTGCTTTGCTGCATCTGGCACAGTCTTGAATCTGTGCAGGGTACAGTTAAATCTCAAGACTATCAAGGTATTCTAGAGATAAATGTGCTACCCAATGTCAAAAAGCAGGTCATAGGTCTTGCAACAGGGTAATGACCCAAGACAAACAGCTAAAAAAAACAAGAATGGCTAAGAGGAAAACATTGGACTATTCTGAAGTGGCCTTCTATGAGTCTTGAGTAGAGATGAGCGAACCGGCCGTGGTTTGGCTCGAGTTCGAAAGTCTCATTCGAGTTCGGTTCGGCGAACCACTCGAACCGCATAGGAAACAATGGGAGGCAATCACAAACACATAAAAACACCTAGAAAACACCCTCAAAGGTGTCCAAAAGGTGACAAACAACTCACAACACAACACAAACACATGGGAAAGTGACAAGAACAAATTCTCATGCGAAAACAAAACAGCTTGACAAGGAAAAAAAGAGGACGAGACACAGATATAGGCATGGCATGCCCTTCTAAAATTATGTAAAACACCGCAAGGTTACTCCAAGCGGAGTCTCCCTTTTTTCCAAAAATTGGGCCACACAAACACCCACCCCTTCAGTGGCAGCACTTGTGCCCCAGTTGTACACTTCACAGGTAGATTTGCATCAAGCACATTCAAAAATACGTCATACTTAACCTTCCCCAGGATGACACCGGGGTAGGTAGCTAAGTCTTTCCTGATCCCAGCTCTGTTCATCTTGGATCATTTTTAGAAACACTGCAAGCAAGGGTTACTCCAAGCGGAGTCTCCCTTTTTTCCAAAAATTGGGCCACACACACACCCACCCCTTCAGTGGCAGCACTTGTGCCCCAGGTGTACACTTCACAGGTAGATTTGCATCAAGCACATTCAAAAATACGCCATACTTAACCCTCCCCAGGATGACACCGGGGTAGGTAGCTAAGTCTTTGCTGAACCATGACTTGTTCATCTTGGCTCCTTTTAAAAAACACAGCAAGCAAGGGTTACTCCAAGCGGAGTCTCCCTTTTTTCCAAAAACTGGGCCACACACACACCCACCCCTTCAGTGGCAGCACTTGTGTCCCAGTTGTACACTTCACAGGTAGATTTGCATCAAGCACATTCCAAATCCACAAGCATTTACTCTCCCCAGGATGACACAGGGGTAGTAAATTCCTTGTGGATCCATGACTTGTTAATTTTGATGAACGTTAGTCTGTCCACATTGTCACTGGACAGACGCGTGCGCTTATCTGTCAGCACACACCCAGCAGCACTGAAGACACATAAAGGATTAGAACAACCAACATACACGGGGTAAGAGTCCGTGCCATAATAGGTACATGGAGAAAGCCATATACAGATATAAATGCAAATAAAGAGAAAGAGACTGTACACAAGGCTTAGAAAAAGTATATACATTTATTTAATCCAGAACGTACAAAGCAGTACAAGAAAAAGTTAAAATAGGATTTTTAGTGAGAGGACCAGCAGGTGGCGTACTCACACCACAACTCAGTGATTAAAGTCTGTAAAAGTTAAAATGGCTGCACAAAAGCACCATACTGAGATGCCTGCCAAACACTGCTCATATGGTTAGATGTAAATGGCTGCCATACGGCATGCTCTGAGGACCAATGTCCATACAAGAAAAAGTTTAAGCAGTGCCAGAGGGCATGACAATAGGCACACATAAATGAGTTGAAAAAACTCCTCAGCACACTAAATAAAGGGTAATATACCTGAGTTGTGGGATGAGGATCCGAGAGACCCCGACCTATAAGTTTCGATCTTAATGCCTTCTTCCGGGGGTGGCCTCATGTTCAAAAAGAGCGCCCTTTTATATCAAAATGCACCAATGAGGAGACGGAAGAAAAAGGCCAATCAAATCAGCCTTTACTTTAGTAAGTATATCGAGTAAAAGCCCCATCACCTGATTGGCATCCGGAGATGCATGCTTGTTCAAAGGGGCGTGCATAACAGATGACGTGTAATGTAACTATAGTAACAGCCAAACAATAGTGCCAAGCCAACAGCACTCAACCCTAAACTGCAGACAACGTAAGCAGAAGGGGGAGAGTCACATGAAGCAGCCAATCGGAATGCCAATCATAGAATAGGCTGCCGTGATCAGCCCTCCAGGCCGCTCGCCATTGGTGCATTCGGGTGGGTGTATTCATCATAGTGACGCCGCTTTGGTCATTACCCGGAGCCCAGGAAAACAACTGCAGTGTCCTGTATGGAGCTGAAGCAGAGGGATCTGACGGTGCAGATCGCCGAACAGCGTCCCGTGGCCAGGCGGCGCATGCACGGATGTCCCAAGGATCGGCACACACCGTGAGCGCGTTCAGCCGTCGCCATAGAGAAAGCCACTCCCAAAAAAGGAAAGTGGGCGTCACAAGGGCGGAAGCGTTTATGACGCGCTCAGGGTGAGGCCGAGCCATGCAGACAGGCGCGCAGGCGCACAGGCAAACGGGAAACTGTTAGGGAGAATAGAGAAGAACCTGCACAATACTTAAATAGTGTTGCCAAGCATGTCAAAAATGAAAACAATATCATACTAAATAGATATAGCAGACCCAACGCAATAAATTGTTAATTGCATAAATAAGATTATATAGATAAGGTCATACACATAATAGGCATGTTATGCACGTCCAGGCCTGCAGTAAAGACTAATGTATAGTTCAAGATGACATCTTGTGGACACAAGTGCTTCTGTATAGCCCATCATCCTCTGCTTCAACTCCATACAGGACGCTGCGGTTGTTTTCCTGGGCTCCGGGTTATGACCAAAGCGGCGTCACTATGATGAATACACCCACCCGAATGCACCAATGGCGAGCGGCCTGGAGGGCTGATCACGGCAGCCTATTCTATGATTGGCATTCCGATTGGCTGCTTCATGTGACACTCCCCCTTCTGCTTACGTTGTCTGCAGTTTAGGGTTGAGTGCTGTTGGCTTGGCACCATTGTTTGGCTGTTACTATAGTTACATTACACGTCATCTGTTATGCACGCCCCTTTGAACAAGCATGCATCTCCGGATGCCAATCAGGTGATGGGGCTTTTACTCGATATACTTACTAAAGTAAAGGCTGATTTGATTGGCCTTTTTCTTCCGTCTCCTCATTGGTGCATTTTGATATAAAAAAGCGCTCTTTTTGAACATGAGGCCACCCCCGGAAGAAGGCATTAAGATCGAAACCTATAGGTCGGGGTCTCTCGGATCCTCATCCCACAACTCAGGTATATTACCCTTTATTTAGTATGCTGAGGAGTTTTTTCAACTCATTTATGTGCGCCTATTGTCATGCCCTCTGGCACTGCTTAAACTTTTTCTTGTATGGACATTGGTCCTCAGAGCATGCCGTATGGCAGCCATTTACATCTAACCATATGAGCAATGTTTGGCAGGCATCTCAGTATGGTGCTTTTGTGCAGCCATTTTAACCTTTACAGACTTTGATCACTGAGTTGTGGTGTGAGTACGCCACCTGCTGGTCCTCTCACTAAAAATCCTATTTAACTTTTTCTTGTACTGCTTTGTACGTTCTGGATTAAATAAATTTATATACTTTTTCTAAGCCTTGTGTACAGTCTCTTTCTCTTTATTAGCACTGAAGACACGTTCAGAGACAACGCTGGCAGCTGGACATGACAAAATCTCCAAGGAGTAAGTGGAGAGCTCTGGCCATTTTTCAAGATTTGAAGCCCAAAATGAGCAAGGCTCCATTTGCAAAGTCATGGCATCGATGTTCATTTGGAGATATTCCTGTATCATCCTCTCCAGCCGTTGACTATGTGTCAGACTTGTTGTCTCTGGTGGCCTTGCAAAGGATGGTCTAAAAAAATTATGAAAAGATTGAATAAAATTGCTATTACCAGCACCAGATACGGTGCTGCTGGTACGGGTAGACTGTTGAAGATGACGAGACCGTCCCATGTTTGTCAAGTTACAACTGGGAGATTCACTTCCTGCACCACGGTTGTTTGGTGGAAAAGTCGAGCTAAGATCGAGTAACAGCTTTTGCTGATACTCCTGCATACGTGCGTCCCTTTCTATGGCTGGAATTATGTCACAAAATTTGGACTTGTACCGGGAATCTAATAGTGTGGCAAGCCAGTAGTCATCATCACTTCTAATTTTGACAATACGAGGGTCATGTTGGAGGTAGTGCAGCAAGAAGGCACTCATGTGTCTTGCGCAGCCATGCGGACCAAGTCCACGCTGTGCTTGTGGTATAGAGGTGCTAACCGTTCTTTCTTCCTCTGACATCTCCCCCCAACCTCTTTCAACTGAAATTTGACCAAGGTCTCCCTCATTCGCTGAGTCTTCCATGTCCATGGACAGTTCATCCTCCATATCTTCATGTTCTCCTGCACCTTCCTCAACATTTCACCTGCTACCATGCACCCTTGTTGATCCCTGTCCCCCATGGTTCCATGCCTGCCGCGTTAGTGATGAACGTCTGGACCTTGGTGATGTTGTTGTCTCTTGCACATATGAATCCTCCTGTAGTTCCTCCCCTTCCTGTTGTCCCACCCCCTGACTCCGAATAGTGTTTATCGTGTGCTCCAGCATGTAAATGACTGGAATTGTCATGCTGATAATGGCATTGTCAGCGCTACACATATTCGTCGCCATGTCGAAACTGTGCAGAAGGGTGCATAGGTCCTTGATCTGAGACCACTCCATCAGGGTGATCTGCCCCACCTCTGCATCTCGTTGGCCCAGGCTGTACGTCATGACGTATTGCCCAAGGGCTCGACGGTGCTGCCACAGTCGCTGTAAAATGTGGAGAGTCGAATTCCAGCGTGTCGGCACATCGCATTTCAGTTGAACCGGCAGGCCGAAAAACTTCTAGAGCAATGCAAGTCTCTTAGCAGCGGTGGTTGAACGGCGGAAGTGAGCAGACAGTTTTCGTGCCCTGTTCAGAAGGCCATCTAAGCCGGGATAGTGTGTTAAAAATTGCTAGACAACAAGGTTCAGCACATGAGCCATACAAGGCACGAGTGTCACCTTGCCCAGGCGAAGGGCCGCACCCAGGTTTGCAACATTGTCACACACGGCCTTACCAGGCTGCAGGTTGAGTGGAGACAACCATTTACCAAACTCAGTCTCCAGAGCTGCCCACAACTCAGCCACTGTGTGACTCTTATTTCCAAGACATTTCAAGCTAAAGACCGCCTGATGCCGTTGCGCTCTGCTGCCAGCATAGTAATGAGGGGTGCGTGATTCCTTCTGAACAGTTAGAACACTGGTGGCCTGACCAGGCAGGCTTGGGGCAGAGGTGGAGGACCCAGACGAGGTGGAGGAGGCAGAAGCAGTAGCAGAACTTGGACAGACAGAGGATTGACACACAAGTCGTGGGGACGCCAAGACTTGTGCAGCAGACCCTTCACCATCTATCACCATAGTTACCCAGTGCCCAGTCAGCGACATGTAACGTCCCTGTCCATGCTTACTGGTCCAAGTATCGGTGGTGAAATGCACCCTGTCACACACAGAGTTTCTCAAGGAAGCGTTGATATTGTGTGCGACATGCTGGTGTAGCGCAGGCACACCTTTCTTAGAGAAGTATTGGCGACTGGGCATCTGGTACTGGGGCACAGCGACAGACATAAGGTCTCTAAAATCCTGTGTGTTCACCAGGCGGAAAGGCAGCATTTCGGTAGCCAAGAGCTTACAGAGGGATAAAGTCAACCTCTTAGCTTTGTCATGGGTCGCAGGAAATGCTCTTTTATTTGTCCACATCTGAGGGACAGAGATCTGGCTGCTGTGTGTAGACGGTGTTGAGTAGGGTGTCCCTGGAAAAATGCAGGTTTGTGAGGAAAGTGCAGGCGTAGACATGATGTTGCCTTCATCCAACGTTGGTGCTATCGATGTCTGAGAGAGCTGTACACACGCACTTGTTTCCCCTTCCAAACCAACTAACGACGTACCAAGCAAACTGCCTGTTGCAGTTACAGTGGTGGAAGTTGTGCGTGGAAAACCAGGTGTGACAGCTGTCACCACAGTCCTAGAAGATGAAGAGCGCACGGATGCACTGGAAGGGGCAGGCGGTGGATGATTCGCTCCGCTAGGCTGCATTGAGCACGGTGAGCTTCCCACTGGGACATATGATATTTATTCATGTGACAATTCATGGAAACAGTTGTCAAACTGCTGAGGTTTTGCCCTCTACTAACAGAATCATGACAAATTTTACATATCACATGATTTGGGCGATCTTTTGCTATGTCAAAAAAGGACCAGGCTAGGCAAGGCTTAGACTGCATGCGACCTGCTGATCCACCCCGACTAGTGCTCAGAGGCAGAGTGGTGGCTGAGGATGCAGTTGTAGACGTGCTACCAGTACCCCGACTCTGTCCAGGAAGGTGCAAGGTAACTTTGTCGTTAGTAGCATCCTCCTCCACCGCCTCTGTTGACCTCCTCGAATGCCTGACTGTGGGTTGAGTCATACCTTATGGAATTTCAAACCGTTTATAAAATGCCTATGCTTTACATCAGCCTATTTGCAGTATGGATTGCACAAGTGTACTGTGCAAACATGCTGCATAAGACAAGCTCCAACAGTCTGGAGTGCGTGCCTGATGCTCTCCGCCTTCCCACCAGGGGGAGCTGCTGTCAAATGAACTGGGCATGCTCACTGGCCCTGAGCCACTGCACGTGCATCAGCTTCCCTGACTAGCAGCTCCTCCCTGTTTGGGCTCGTGGATCGCAGCGAGCATGCGCCGGCGTCAGTCTGTGCATGGCAGCCATTATGAGAATGCAGCATAAAAGGTGAGGGGTAATTTGGTTACAAACAGCCCCCTGAGGAAGCGTAGGCGAAATGTACATAGGGGTGGAGGTGGAAGCACTGCTGTATCACCAATGCTAACATGGGTAACAACTACTGTTTTATGCTGATGTGATTATATGGGCCTGCGTTACCAGCTCCCATTAGTGCATGGTCTATTTTTCCTTATTGCATCTCTGCTTATGCATATCTAAGTAGCACACCAATCTATTCATAACCTGCAGAGGATGTCTGTTGAATGGGGTAGATGCACCTGAATGTTCATGCGCATAATGATGTGTTCCCTGTGCTCTGCAGAATAACTCTCTTTGTGAACTGTTCACCTTATTTAAGCAGCATTTGAGATAAATGGTATATATCACTACTAGCTGTTAAGTGTGACCAGTTTATGTTATAGATCCATTCAATACAATATAGCATTGCTTCTAGTGAATAGTCTGCCCTAAAAGGGACACACTGGCACTCGGCCTTAGTGACTGTACAATTCTCTGGACAACAGTCCATAGAAAGCACATAATTCATACATTCACTAGGCAAGCTATGCTAAATATAAGGATTGCAATTAAGCACACTGACCTACACATATAACCTGCAGAGGACGTCTGTTGAATGGGGTAGATGCACCTGAATGTTCATGCGCATATTGATGTGTTCCCTGTGCCCTGCAGAATAATTCCTTTTGTGAACTGTTCACCTTATTTAAGCAGCATCTGAGATAATATGGTATATATCACTACTAGCTGCTATGTATGATCAGTGAATGTTATAGATCCTATTAATGCAATATAGCACTGCTTCTGGTGAAAAGTCCGCTCTAATAGGGATATACTGGCACTTGTCCATATAGTGACTGTACCTCTCTCTGGACAACAGTTCATAGAAAGCATATAATTCATACATTCACCAGGCAGGCTATGGGATAGCAATTAAGGTATGAATATGTCAATAAATTTACATATGGAACTAATATGAGCCACTATTATTGATATAGACATAAGTATATACCCCCATGGCAAATGAATTGTGCAAAATCTGTATGACCATACTTTGCATTAAGATCAGCATTTATCATATGATTTTATTCTTTTGTACTATAACCATAACGGCATGTGTAAAACCTCTGCATCATAGTGTATTTCAGCACACTGTAACACTGCATCCTTTTAAATTCATGTCAAATGTTTGTCTTCAATTTTGTTCGGTGTCTTGAATAAATTATATTTTTGCATTCACAATATGTGTAATTACTCCATTCTCTTCCTTTTTTGAAATTACTGACTGTGGGTTGACAGTAGGTGGGATCTAGAACTTCCTCATCAATTGTTGTGTTTGCACTCCCCTCACCCTCAGACCGAGCCTCTTCCTGACGTGAACCAAAATTTAAGTTGTCATCCCAATCTGGTATCTGCGTCTCATCGTCATCAGTATGTTCCTCATTGTCTATAACAACAGGTGTTACAGTTTGTGAATAATGGTCAACATTATGCTCAGAAACTTGGTCCTCACGGCCTGAATCTGAGTCACAGAGGTTCTGGGCATCACTGCAGACCATTTCCTGGTTTGTACTCATTATAGCTTAGGAGCAGACCTCTGATTCCAAGGCTATAGTGTGACGGAACAGCTCTGCAGACTCAGCCATCTCAGTTCCACCATACTGTGCAGGGCGGATGGAGACTTCAGAGCTGGGAGAAAGCAAGTGTGATTGGGATGACAACTCAGAGCACTGGTGTTTTTTGGATGCTGTAGTTGAGGTGGCGGAGAGGGCCCTTTTTGGACCACTTGAGATCCATTCAAGCATTTTCTTTTTTTGGCCATCATCTACCTTTGTTGCAGTTGTTCGTGTCCGTAAAAAAGGGAGCACATCGGATTGTCCACGGTAAGTAGTAGACATCTTACTTTTGCTGGAAGATGGTCTATCTTCAGCAGATGTTAATGGAGCTTTGCCACCTTTCCCACGGACAAACCCTTTTTTTCCATTTCCAACACAACTCTTCCCCTTTCCACCAGCATCTGTCATTTTGCCACTCATTTTGATTGCGACAAGATTGTGCACTTAAAATGTGGTAGTAAAAATTAAGAGGTGGTGTAGATTGCAGCGGTGGTCTAGCTTCATTAACAGCAGAATAAATAACAATAACTATCCCTGACAATGCAACTACGGCCCTTAAACTGGCAGCATAGTTTGCTATTAGAATGGCTTAGTAACAATGAGTTTCAGTGTGCAATGCAGAGGTGCTGCAAATAGATTTGCACTAGTGGGACACTAATGGAAGTCCAACAGCCACTTTTAGGATGACACTAAGTTTCCTCAGTGTTTGCTAGTATAATGGCTTAGTAACAATGAGCTTGAGTGTGCAATGCAGAGGTGCTGCAAATAGATTTGCACTAGTAGGACACTAATGGAGGTAAAACAGCCACTTTTAGGATGCCACTAAGTTTACTCAGTGTTTGCTAGTATAATGGCTTAGTAACAATGAGCTTGAGTGTGCAATGTAGAGGTGCTGCAAATAGATTTGCACTAGTGGGACACTAATGGAAGTCCAACAGCCACATTTAGGATGCCACTAAGTTTCCTCAATGTTTGCTAGTATAATGGCTTAGTAACAATGAGCTTGAGTGTGCAAAGGGCTGGAGGGTACAGTGTCAGGGTTGTGGGTCTGTGTAGAGGAAAGGAAGCCTCACTTTATATCCCTCCTAATGGTGAAATGCAGCGAGGAAGCCCCTGACCTTAGCTACACAGACGCTCTTATCTGTAGCGGTTAAAATCTGTTTCCACGGACCTGACTGTCACCTATGGCTCTGACCCTGCTGGTATTAGCCCTTACAAGGGCTAAAAGAAACTTCTATCCCTATTCTGTATAGCGCTGTGTGTAGAGCGTACACAGCAGTATCGGAGACAGGAGCTACGCCAGCGGTGACTGACACCCAGACGCAGAAGGCAGATAATGGCATCCTGATGGGCAGATACCCGTTTTTATAATGCAGGGACATGTGACATGGACATCCTATCACACATGCCGTTGCTTCTCTGGCTAAATGTCCACTTAGCTGTGTGTGTGTCTGGGATTGGCTGACATGCTGGCCCGACCCACTACACGTGCGCGCTTAGAGAAGGAAGACAAGGAAAAAAAAAAATGGTGATCGCCATTATCCCAGCAGCATTGATCTGAATGCTCTGTTGCCGCACACTATACGCTGAAATTTGATAATAGTGTGAGTCACAGAGTGACTGGTACTGGGGCACTGCGATGGACATAAGGTCTCGAAAACCCTCTGTGTCCACCAGGCGGAAAGGCAGCATTTCTGTAGCCAACAGCTTGCAGAGGGTGAAAGTCAACCTCTTAGCTTTATCATGGCTCGGAGAAAATGGCCTTTTAATTGTCCACATCTGAGGGACCGAGATCTGGCTGCTGTGCGGAGATGGTGTGGAGTAGTGTGTCCCTGGAAAACTGCTGGTCTGTGAGGAAAGTGCAGGCGGAGACATGATATTGCCTTCATCCAAAGTTGGTGCTCTCGATGTCTGAGAGAGCTCTACAACAGCACCTGTTTCCGCTTCCAAAACAAGTGATGACCTGCCAAGCAAACTGCCTGTTGCGGTTAAAGAGGTGGAAGGTCTGCGTAGAAAAACATGTTTGACAGTTGTCCCCACAGTCATAGAGGATAAAGAGCGCGCGGATGCAGTTGAAGAGGCAGACGGTGGTTGTCCCGCTCCACTAGGCCGCATTGTAGCACAGTGAGCTTCCCACTGGGACTTATGCTTGCTATTCATGTGACGGTTCATGTATGAAATAGTCAAACTAGTGAGTTTTTGGTCTCTACTTACAGATTGGCGACAAAGCCTACAGATCACACGAGTTGGGTGATCCTTTGCGATGTCAAAAAAGGACCAGGCAATGCAACTATTAGAGCCCATGCGACCTGCTGAGCCACCCCGACTTGTGCTCAGAGGCAGAGTTGTGGCTCAGGGTGCAGTTGTTGACGTGCTTCCAGTACTCCATCTTTGTCAAGGAAGGCGCAAGGTAACCTCGTCGCCAGTCTCATCCTCCTCCACCGCCTCTGCGTACCTCCTAGAATGCCTGGACTGTGGGTTGACAGTAAGTGAGATCTAGAACTTCATCATCAACCGTTGTGTTTGCACTCCCCTCGCCCTCAGACCTAACCTCTTCCTGCCCTGACTGAATAGTTAAGTTTTCATTCCAATCAGGTATCTGAGTCTCATCGTCATCCGTATATTCCTCATTGTCTCCACCAAGAGGTGTTACAATTTTGGAATGAGGGTCTACATTATGCTCAGAAACCTGGTCATTAGGGCCTGAATCTGATTCACAACGCTTCTGGGCATCACTACAGACCATTTCCTGGTCTGTACTCACTGTAGCTTGGGAGCAGACCTCTGATTCCCAGGCTATAGTGTGACTGAACAGCTCTGCAGACTCACCCATCTCTGTTACAACATACTCTGCAGGGCGGGTGGAGACTTGAGATTTGGGAGAAAGCAAGTGCAATTGGGGTGACAACTCAGAGGACAGTTGTTTTTTGGATGTTGAAGTTGAGGTGGAGGAGAGGCCACTTGTTGGAGCACTTGCGGTCCATTCAAGCATGTTCTTTTTTTGTGCATCATCTACCTTTGTTACAGTAGTTCAGTTCCGTAAAAAAGGGAGCACATCAGATTATCCACGGAAAGTAGTAGACATCTTACTTTTGCTTGAAGATGGCTTTTCTTCAGCAGATGTTACTGTAGCTTTACCACCTCCCCACGTACACAAACTTTTTTTCCCTTTCCAACACGCCTGTTCCCCTTTCCACAAGCATCTGTTCTTCTGCCACTCATTTTGTTTGTGACCAGATAGGACACTTAAAATGTCGTAGCAAAAATGGAGAGGGGGTGTACAATGCAGAGGTGGTCTAGCTTTATTGCAGCTGAAGAACCAACACTGACTATCCCTGACAATGCAACTATGGCCCTAAAACTGGCAGCACTGTTTGCTATTAAAATTGCGTAGCAAAAATGGACAGGTGTGTAGAATGCAGAGGTGGTGTACCTTTCTTAGCACCAGAGGAACACTAAGTTAGTATCCCAGACACTTTTAGTATGCCACTAAGTGTCAGCACTGTTTGCTATTAAAATTGCGTAGCAAAAATGGGCAGGTGTGTCGAATGCAGAGGTGATGTACCTTGTTTGGCACCAGAGGAACACTAAGTTAGTATCCCAGACACTTTTAGTATGCCACTAAGTGTCAGCACTGTTTGCTATTAAAATTGCGTAGCAAAAATGGACAGGTGTGTCGAATGCAGAGGTGGTGTACCTTGCTTGGCACCAGAGGAACACTAAGTTAGTATCCCAGACACTTTTAGTATGCCACTAAGTGTCAGCACTGTTTGATATAAAAATTGCGTAGCAAAAATGGGCAGGTGTGTCGAATGCAGAGGTGATGTACCTTGTTTGGCACCAGAGGAACACTAAGTTAGTATCCCAGACACTTGTAGTATGCCACTAAGTGTCAGCACTGTTTGCTATTAAAATTGCGTAGCATAAATGGGCAGGTGTGTAGAATGCACAGGTGATGTAGGTAGCAGGACAGCAAAGGAAGCCTCAGTTTCTATCCCTGCCAATGAAAAAATGCAGCAAGGAATTGCCTGAGCTGATGTAGCCAGATGCTGTTATCTAAAGCCTGCACAGCATTGACACAGACCTGCCTAGCAACAATGCCTATGAACGGCTGTAATGCAGCCCTGAAAAGGTCTGAAATTACAAGTAGTCCCTAATCCCTAAAGCGCTGTGTAGATTGCACTGTATGTCTATAGCGCTCACAGCAGCAGCAGCGGGAGCGGTGACTGTCACCCACCCGCAGCAGAGAGATAATGGCGGCGACGGGGAAAATGGCCGGAACTTATAGAGCAAAGACATGTGACATGCACAGCCTATGACACATGCCCCTGCTTGTCTGGCAAAAATTTACTTTGCTGTGTGTGTCTGTGTCTGTGATTGGCTGACTGCCTCGCCCGCCCCACTGTATGAGCGGTTAGGAAAAAAAAAATGGCGATCGCCATTCTTTCAGCACTCAGCAGCAGCACTGATCTAAACCCCGTCCCCCCCGCACACTATACGCTGAATTTTCATAATATCATGATTCACAGTGACTCACACTATAACAGTGATAAGCCAGCTAGTAACTAGCTACGTTTTTTGTTGATCAAACCGTTCTCGAATGTAACTCGAACTACCAAACTTTTACCAAATCGTTCGAGTTCGTCGAATGACTCGAACACCCCCCAAAATCACTCGAACATGAAATTGGCGAACCTCGAACCTCGAACATCACTCATCTCTAGAGAAGACCACATTCACGACGCTCATTGCGAGTTCAATTATATGCCGTTTGGACTCTGTAATACACCATCCTGCTGTACCTGGATGATATGATAGTGTACTCAAAAACCTATGAGGATCATCTGCAGCACCTTGCTGAAGTGTTTGAGGCCCTGTCTGAGTTAAGCCTGAAGGTGAAGCCATCCAAATGTCACCTGCTAAAACCAAAGGTACAGTACCTGGGACATATGGTGAGTGCAGACGGTGTGGCTCCGATCCAGAGAAGATCACTTCCATCAGGGACTGGCCCACACCTACCACCATTAAGGAAGTGCAGCAGTTACTTGGCCTGGTAGGCTACTACCAAAGATTCATTGGGATACCGTCGCCTCTCCAAAACCTCTTGGTGAACCGAGCCAAGAACCGGGGACCTCCATTCAAGTGGACCGACCAACACAAAGAGGCCTTTATCCAGCTGAAGCGGGCTCTTACCGGAGAAGAGATTCTGGCCTACGCGGACCACTATGGGCAACCTTTCATCCTCTATACCGACATCAGTAATGTGGGACTGGGATGTCCCAGATTCAAGGGGGCAAGGAGAAGGTGATAGCCTGTGCTAGCAGGAAGCTGTGGCCTACTGAGCGGAATCCAGAGAACTACAGCTCCTTCAAGCTAGTGTTCCTTGCCATGGTCTGGGCAGTCACAGAATGCTTCAAACACTACCTGGCTTTGACGAAAGTTACCATATACACTGACAACAACCCGCTTACCCACCTGCAGACAGTGAAACTTGGTACATTGGAGCAGCGATGGATGACCCGGCTGTCCAACTTTGACTTCACAATCAAATACCGAGCAGGACAGAAGAATGCAAATGCTGACGCCTTGTCCCGAATGCCACATCTGCCAGAAACTGGAGAAGACATAGATGAGATGGAGGAGGTAAAAATGCCAGCCTTTTATCGATACTGTGCTTCCTAATGCTCACTCCGGGCAAATCACAGACGAGCACCTGAGCAAGTAACTTCCTTCAGCCCGTTAGTCCACCACAGATGGAAGGAAACACAGGATAGTGACCTGGCCATCAGATTGGTCAAGGAACTGTTGACCCAAGCTTATTCATACCCTGGCCCTGATGCCCCTCAGGAGGCTCAACAGCTATGGAAGGAGAAGTGCAAACTGTTTGTCAGCAAGCAAGCGCTGTGTAGAAGAACCATTGATCCCAGAAACAATGACATGTCCTGGCCGATAGTCGTTCCGCAGAGGGATGCCCCAATTGTCCTGGAAGCTTACCACGAAGGGACAGGGCACTTCGGGTGGAAGAAAGTGGAAGCCTTGCTGCACCCTTGGTTTTACTGGGTCGGAATGAGAAAATCAATTGAGCAGTGGTGTCGGGAGTGTGGTCAGTGCAGCCTGAGACAAAAGGACTGTGAAAGTCAGAGAACCCCCTTCCGCCAAACGTCACAAGGCAGCCACTGGAACTGGTAGCTCTGGATCACGTGAAGTTGACTCCAAGCTGGACTGGGTGTGTGTATGCCATTACCATAGTGGACCATTACTCCCGATTCCTGCTGGTGGTCCCGGTGAAAAACCAGGTGGCCAGAAGTACAGCTGAGGCGTTCCAGGAGTACTTCTGTCGACCCCATGGTTACCCTGAAAGTGTAGTCGCCGATTAAGGACCAGCCTTTGAAGCCGAAGTGTTCCAGGAATTCTGTCACCAGTACGGCTGTAGGAAGATAAGGATGACACCGTATCACCACCAAAGTAGGGGAATGTGTGAGCGGATGAACCAGGTGGTGCTGAACTTGCTCAAGACCCTGCCTCTTGAGGAAAGGAACCTGTGGCCAAAGAAGCTGCCAGAATTGGTAGATATGTACATCAATATCCCGGTGAAGTCCACCAACTGTACCCCGGCCTATCTGATGCGGGCAAAACCTGGCAGGCTGCGAATAGACCTTGATATGGTCGTCTTGGAACCTGACGCAGCTCCACCGGAGGTAGACCGGGACACTGAGCGACAACAACGGTAACATCAGGTCCAAGAGTGTGTGGAAAGACGTCTATCTGAGGCCAGGCAGAGACAGGAGAGGAAATATAACCAAACCTTTTCAGCAGCTTCACTGGCACCAGGAGAACAGGTCCTCAAGAGAAAATGAAGAATGCACAAATTGGATGACCAATGGGAAGCTGAGCTGTACACTGTTATGCCATCAAGCTTTGATAATCCCAAGGTGTGTCTCATTGAAGATCTGCTCTGATCAGCTGCAGATTGGTGAAAATAGCCCTGAAGTTTGCTATCCTGAAGTACAAGAAGAAGAGACTATCCAAACCATCCTAGTATCGTTTCCCAAAACCTGAACACAGTGGAATTAAGCTGTTGTAGTACCGGTCTTGACCTTTCATCAAGTTGTCCCACCAGAAGTGGTCGTGGCTCCAGCCCCGTCTGAAGATCTACCTGCCAGTGAAGTGGGTATCACGTCCGAAGAAGACCCGGGAGACCTCCCTCTTGCTTGCGGTGAACCTGTCGTTCCCACAATGAGTCAACCTTCCCTGCCAGAAAGCACAGGACCATCCTCCAGCATAACTGTAGAAAGCCAGGTTGAGTCAGGAGAATTACCCAATAGTGCGGGGTTGCTGCGAATTCCCCGTAGGTCACAGCGGAGCAACTTAGGTTGGAAGCTAACCCGGTACCAGGAAACAGATGTATAACAATAGTTAAGAATGTGCAACTGACCAATGTAAATATTTTGTTATGATCCGGAACCATGGAAGATCACAATAGATCATTGGCAAAAAAGGTGACAAGAGCATTGGCAACTAATCTGGCTGCAATCCCCTTACTAACCATCAACACTAGAAGTAGCTGAGGGGTGAACTAACATCCTATGCACCGCGAACCCCGCCGGAAAACTAACTATCTCAAACGAAGGAAGGATGAATAACTCTCTGCCTCAGAAATAGACCGCAAAGGTATAGGAAGCCCCCCACATTCAAAGACTATGGTGATATAGAAAAACACAATACACAGATGAATGATAGGATTAGCAAAGGTGAGGCCCCATTGACTAAATAGGAAAGGATAGGAAAGGGGCTGATGGTGGCCAGAGAAAAGCCCTACAAAAATCCAAATACCTCATAGTACAAAAAGTCTTCAGATCACACGATCTGAACTCTGTCCTATATCAGGTGCTCTTGTCAAACCAATGAACAGAAAACAGGAACAATTACAAATTCAAGAAGCAACAAACACATGGACTTATAGGAGCAATATTCCAAACATAGCTGCAGGAAGCTTCCCAGCTAAGTAACAGAGAGGGAAGATTCCTGCATGCAAATGAACTGACAATAACCACAGCAAATGAAAAACCCAGATAAGAACATAAAGAACAAAACAACATAAGAAAGAACAAAGCACTTATCTGGGGTGGATGTGGTCTGGAGCAAGATGAGAAGGCTGGTAAACTAAAGAACAAATGACAACTGTCTCAGACTGCTAGCAGACCAAGGTTTAAATAGGCAGAGAGTTAGCAATGGAAACGCCCATTGCTTCAGTACACCTGGTCTCTGTCCAAACCATTCCTGGCCACAAGAGGGCCATTGCTCCAGTACACCTGGTCTCTGTCCAAACCATTCCTGGCCACAAGAGGGAGCCTCACAGCAGAAAAAGCATAACTGACATTCACAACAGTACCCCCCCTTTGAGGAGGGGGTCACCGAACCCTCACTAACGCCACCGGGTCGCTCAGGATAAGCATGATGGAAGGCGTGAACCAACCTGTCCGCATGAATGTCAGAAGCCACAACCCAAGAGTTATCCTCCTGCCCATAACTCTTTCATTTCACAAGGTACTGAAGCTTCCACCTACAGCGACGGGAATCCAGAATTTTTTCAACCTCATACTCCAGATCCCCTTGTACCAAAACAGGGTCAGGAGGCGCTACTGCAGGAACTGTTGGCTCCACATGTCTCTTCAACAAGGACTTATGGAAGACATTGTGAATCTTAAATTACGCAGGCAGAGCCAAACGGAAAGATACAGGGTTGATAATCTCCGAAATCTTATAAGGTCCAATAAATCTGGGTTTAAATTTAGGAGATGGAACTCTCATAAGAATATTTTTAGAGGACAACCACACCATGTCCCCCACTTTAAACTGGGGAACAACAGTTTGACGCCGATTAGCAAACTTTTGGGCAGTTTCTTGGGATTGAAACAATTTATCCACTACCTGGCCCCAAATCTGCTGCATTCTGTTTACCGCAGAAACCACCCCCGGACAGTCAGACGCCTCAAGGTGCACTGAGAAGAACCTGGGAAGGATACCCAAAATTGCAGAAAAATGGGGACACCAATGTGGTAGAGCTAGCCCTATTGTTAAGGGCAAATGCAGCCAAAGGCAAAATCAAAACCCAATCATCCTGATCCGCAGAAACAAAACACCATAAATAGGTCTCCAGGGTCTGGTTAGCCCTTTCAGTCTGACCGTTGGTCTGAGGATGAAACGGCGAGGAGAAAGACAGCTGAACACTCAATTTGGAACAAAAATATCCTCCAAAATCTGGATACGAACTTCACTCCTCTGTCAGAAACAATGTTTTCGGAATTACCATGCAAACGAACATGTTGGAAAAACAAAGGCACCAACTCTGATGAAGACGGCAACTTAGATAGGGGAAAAAAGTGGACCATCTTGGAGAATCTATCACAGATCACCCAAATCACAGTCATTTTATGAGAGACAGGAAGCTCTGAAATAAAATCCATAGAGATGTGCGTCCAAGGTCTCTTAGGTACCGGCAAAGGCAATAATAGCCCACTAGAATGTGAACAACAGGGCTTATAACAGAGAGAGGTAGTGGAACGGGGCTTTAAAAACCACGCCAAAGATCCCAGATGTAATCTTGAATTTATGTATTTTTATTATGGCATAGGTCTACGCGTTTCAGGAGGCTCAGCTCCCTTCCTCAGGACCAGCAAGCACAAGATACATCAAATCTGCAGATGCACATGTGTACAAACCATATATACCCAGTAAAACATCAAATAACCGCCCTCAAAAAGAAAAAAATCGGCGGGAAAACTTCCCTAGCTGCATAATATGACGTAATACAATGAAAAACCAAAGAATTTAAACTGTGTCCATTGAAACAGTATCTATGCCATTAAAATTGAATGAACATCGCAATCAATACAAATTAAAAATAAAATTCATAAAACAAATAATTGTGTCATTACTGAGTAAAAATAAACATACATATATATGTGTCTCTGTATCAAAGATTGTCTAAGAAGCCAAAACCGCGGTAGAAAGGTATAGAACCCACACCACCTATGGACATCAGCCTTCATGAAGGACATGAGATGAAAAGCGATCAGTCCACACAACCAAAGCGACGTGCGGTGAGATACGTGAAGAAGTATGAAGAGAGTGGGAAAATCCACAGAAAGAAAGAAAAATTGCATAAACAATTAGAGATTGATGTGGAAAAAATCATTATTTAACAAGTCTTAGTGAATCTGTCCAAATGGAGAAAAAATTGGTATGAAAAATCCTGGACAAAAAAGTATAGGCAAAATAATCCCAAAAAACAATGTATACTTCAATAATCATAAGAATATATATATACATATAAAAAAACTAAGTGTATGGGCGCGTAAAAACAAGAATGCGCGACCCATAGCAAAGAAAACCATGCATATATACATATGTATAAATATGCAAGAAAATAAAATCATAGTGAAGGAGTGTAAACCTTGTCTACCCATACAAAATACAGGCGACAAGGAAAATAAGGATCCAAATGACCCAAAAGAGAGCTATATGACAATTCAGCTACTAGTGTGAAACAAACAAGAATTGTGATATAAGGAAGGGGTAGCGAAAGTGATTCCATTATACAAGAAGCAAGTAAGTGCAAAAGGAAACAAGGGGTGACAAGAGTTCAGGAGCGTGGGAAAAAAGCAGAGTGCGCACGCGTAGGATAAAAGGCAATGAGCCGGTGCAATACATAAGCTGAAAGACTGGGGACGGGGTGAACAAAGTTCAAAGCGTGGGAAAAAAAGGGGGAGAGAGGGATTCATAATAGAAGGGAACCATGTGTAAGAGTTGAAAAGAGAATGTTGAGAGTGGGAATCCACATATATATCTATATATGAAGGGAATGAATATCAACCCGTCTAACTCAAAGATACTGTATATCAATACAATGGAAACCAGTAATTCACAGACAATCATTATTCATCTAGCAACGTATATATCAAATAGACACATATCAGCCTATAAATGATTACAATAGGCACATATACAAATTAGCAATTAATAGAAAAAATAAATAGAATAAAAACTAAACCTAAGGCTCAAACACATGTGTCAATATTCCATAATAAAAAAGGGGGGGGGAAAGAACTAATAAGGAGTAACCTCATAAGCAATGAGCTAAAAAATATATACTCAAGTACATAGCATAAGCAATGATAAAATGATTATATCAATAAATATAAAATAAAAATATGTAAAAAAATGAAAATGTATGAAACATAAATAAAATCCACTTTCCCATAAAAGCTATGATAAAAATTACAAGGGGATGATGGAACCTAAAAAACACATGCTGCTACAGGAGTTGTGCCTGTCACAACCCTGATTGGTGAGTAGGATTACTCTTCTTTACCCCCTGTTTGTCAGGGTAAGACCCTATGCGCTTTCTTTTCCACAGGTTCTTTTTTTGCCTCTGTGATTTACTGTTGGATCTGGTTTACCGGTTCACTTTTTCCTGTGGTACAGCGGCAGAGGGTCCTTTCAAGTTCTAAAGATGGAATATTTCAACAATCGGATATCTAATAGAGAAAAACTTATTCTACAAACAGTAGGTGCACCCAATGTTCTTAATTCTGATTTGGACCTTGATCTACCTAATGTCTATTCGGATGAGGACACTGTGACTATGAAAAGATTGTTTTTACGATTAGAAGATCTACTAAAGGAGGAATTACGTTTTGGGCTTGATGCCCGTTTTCTTACGATTTATATGGAGGAAAAACTGTGCCCGAGAGGCTTGAGAATCAAACAGGACTCTCCTATTCCTTTGGATCCTGTTTTTACATCAGAATGGAATGACAATTTATGGAATTGCATGCAGGGCATGTTACAGTGCCTATATAAGAAAAGGAACAATATTGCAAGTGAGGCTACGTCTCATATTAATGAACTTTATATAGAACTGACTAAATATGACTTGCACCCGGAGTATAAAATACTTAACTCCGATATTAATACTAAATTGACCCAGATAGAGCAGGATTCTATTTTCAGGAAGTCTAAAAAACTACAACGGGACAGACTAGATATGATTCCCGATAGCACGCAGTGTCCTGATCACCCAGAGGGGCCTAAAAGATTTGTCAGTCGGAGACCCAGCTCCACCAATAACTCCAGGAATTTTGTGAACAGCAGATTTCACAAAAAAAGATCAGATTCCTCTTCTAAAAGGGATACCACTGAATCTTTCAAAGAAGTCCAAAAAAAACCCTCGCCTTCTGATTTAGTCCTTAAACCCCCTCCCCAAAACCTGTCCACCATCATGACTCCTGGTGAGGTGTTCTTAGTACCTGACAGAGAGGCTGTTATTGAGAATACTGCAGCTGTTTCTCCTCCTACTATTGTGGCTTTTGATCCCCCCAAGTCTGTTACTAAACCAGGGATTTTGAGGATACCAGGAAACAATTAGAGTCACTCAGGGTCCAAATAGAGAGAATTCGGAAGAATAGAGAACTCATTTCTGAGCCTGTGGCATTGGATTCCCCTCATTCAGGGGATGCATCACCAGATAAAGCTTTTATTGACCTGTTAGATTTATCGACACATGAAGATTATATTCCTTTACCTTTTATACATGAATCTGTTAAAAGTTCCACCTCTACGGTTCCCGTAGAAATTATGTCTGATTGTCCTAGGGAGGCCACTATCATAGTAGATAATACCTCTAAGAATGACTCCTGTGTGCCTTTTTTACCCAGGGCCAGGGGCACACAGCCCAGCATTACTTGTTTTCTCACTCCAAGGGGGGAAAAAAGAAAAAATCCTATAGAGGAACCAGGGCTGGTTCCAGGATCCAACAAAAAAGAAAGAAAAAGCATGCAGTAAAAGATAACATGATGGGTATTTTCAATCTCTCTAGTTATACCTTGTCTAATATGGAAATTAGTGTACTCAGAAAAGGGTTGTCATTTTGTCCTACGACGTCCGCTAATGATTTTGAATTATATCTTGATTTTCAAAGGTTTGTCAGGAAACTTACGTTAACCCGACACTTCCAAATTAATAAATACAACCCCCATAATAAGAACACTGTACAGGATAATTTCCAGCACACTGATCTCAGGCTCAAATCAAGTTTCTATCCTCTCCAAAGCAAGGGACACCACATTAAAACATTTAATGATCTGGTTTTAGAGGATTTTAAGAATCTGCAAACTAAGAGATCTCCCCCAAAGATTAACCTCACTAGAGAAGAGAGATGCGCTCTAAGTAAACTAAAAAACAATCCATCTCTGATCATAAAGAGTGCTGACAAGGGTGGAGGAATTGTAATACAGGACAGAAGTGCGTACATTCAAGAAGCTTTAAGAAATCTGTCTAACCCTTTACATTATGAGGTAACTGACATTGCTACATACAACCAGGCTGTCCTAGATTATCATGCTTTAATACAGAGGGCCACTGATTTAGGGGTCTTGAATAAATACGAGAATAAATTCCTAGAAATAAAGAACCCGAGGGTAGCCTTTTACTACCACTTACCCAAAATACATAAATGCCTCCACAATCCCCCAGGCAGACCCATTATATCAGGGGTCGGGTCCCTGACTGAGAATCTGGATGCCTACATAGATCAAATCATGAGACCACATGTGATCAATCTCAGGAGTTACCTGAGAGATTCCACCCAATTGATAAATATTATCAGAGACGTGAAATGGATGGATACTTACTGTTTTGTCACACTGGACATTGCCGCTCTTTACACCAACATCTCACATGAATTGGGTTTGGAATGCTTCAAGCAGTTCCTGGAGGTCGATGAACGGTTACCTATTCCCCAAAAAAATTTTCTTCTGGAGGGTATGAGGTTTATTCTGATGAATAACTTCTTTACATTCCAGGATTTACTGTACCACCAATGCTGTGGCACAGTGATGGGCTCGAGGGCAGCACCTACTTTCGCTAACTTGTTCATGGGTCTATTTGAATTATTATACATCTATTCTTCCAATCTCTTTAGACATGTTATCGTGTATAAAAGATACATCGATGACCTGTTCTTTATATGGGATGATTCAGAAAATAATCTGCATGACTTCCTAAGATGCATAGTAGACAATGAGTGGGGTTTAAAATTTGCGCCCACCATAGAGAAAGGATCCATCGATTTCCTGGACCTCACTATCGCACATAATGAAGGGACCATTTACACTAAAACCTTCTTTAAGAAGGTCGACAGTAATGGTTACATCGATTTCACCAGTAACCACTACAATAAATGGCTTACGAATGTTCCCAGGAATCAGTTCCAGAGAATCAGGAGGAATTGTACCCTTGATAAAGATTACAAGGAACAGGCTATGGTCCTTAAAGAGAGGTTTTTATATAAGAAATACCCCCCAGCGCTAATCAAAAAGGCTTACCAGATGAACAGGAACCTTAGTCAGACAGATCTCATTACACATAACGGTGCTCCTATGACCAGAGATGATTCCACTTCTTTGAATAATTTCTCCTCCCATTTCCTAACCACTTATAGCAGGGATGGTGATCATATTAAAAACATCATCCAAAGGCATTGGAATATTCTCCGGAACGATCCTTTCCTGAGAGGAGTATTGCCGATTACTCCGGGGATTATTTATCGTAGAGCCTCCACATTAAAAAACATACTAGCCCCCAGCAGACTAAAGGAGGCATCATCTACTCCTGTCTCTAACAAACCCATAGGGGTATATAGATGTGGTGTCAAGAAGTGCTTATGTTGCATTGCCATACAACACAATAGATTAAATTTTGGCTTTAACCCAGGAGGGGTGGAGTTCACCATCAAAAGTCACCTTACCTGCCAGTCAGATTATGTCATCTATCTTATTGAGTGTGAATGTGACAAAAGATATGTTGGCAGGACGATACAGGCGCTTCACAATCGTATTAACTCACATAGACACAATATTAAGATTGGTTTTATGTTGCATGGTTTATCCAGACATGTTACTCTACACCATAAGAAAAAAAACATGCTTGGAGTGACTCCAATAGAACAAATTCCTCCATATGTCCCTAATCGCATGGAGGTTCTCAACAGAAAAGAAACCTTTTGGATATACAAACTTGATACCCTAAAGCCACGAGGTTTTAACGAGATTACGGATATATTTCATTAGTAGATTTTTTAGGTTCCATTATCCCCTTGTAATTTTTATCATAGCTTTTATGGGAAAGTGGATTTTATTTATGTTTCATACATTTTCATTTTTTTACATATTTTTATTTTATATTTATTGATATAATCATTTTATCATTGCTTATGCTATGTACTTGAGTATATATTTTTTAGCTCATTGCTTATGAGGTTACTCCTTATTAGTTCTTTCCCCCCCCCTTTTTTATTATGGAATGTTGACACATGTGTTTGAGCCTTAGGTTTAGTTTTTATTCTATTTATTTTTTCTATTAATTGCTAATTTGTATATGTGCCTATTGTAATCATTTATAGGCTGATATGTGTCTATTTGATATATACGTTGCTAGATGAATAATGATTGTCTGTGAATTACTGGTTTCCATTGTATTGATATACAGTATCTTTGAGTTAGACGGGTTGATATTCATTCCCTTCATATATAGATATATATGTGGATTCCCAATCTCAACATTCTCTTTTCAACTCTTACACATGGTTCCCTTCTATTATGAATCCCTCTCTCCCCCTTTTTTTCCCACGCTTTGAACTTTGTTCACCCCGTCCCCAGTCTTTCAGCTTATGTATTGCACCGGCTCATTGCCTTTTATCCTACGCGTGCGCACTCTGCTTTTTTCCCACGCTCCTGAACTCTTGTCACCCCTTGTTTCCTTTTGCACTTACTTGCTTCTTGTATAATGGAATCACTGTCGCTACCCCTTCCTTATATCACAATTCTTGTTTGTTTCACACTAGTAGCTGAATTGTCATATAGCTCTCTTTTGGGTCATTTGGATCCTTATTTTCCTTGTCGCCTGTATTTTGTATGGGTAGACAAGGTTTACACTCCTTCACTATGATTTTATTTTCTTGCATATTTATACATATGTATATATGCATGGTTTTCTTTGCTATGGGTCACGCATTCTTGTTTTTACGCGCCCATACACTTAGTTTTTTTATATGTATATATATATTCTTATGATTATTGAAGTATACATTGTTTTTTGGGATTATTTTGCCTATACTTTTTTGTCCAGGATTTTTCATACCAATTTTTTCTCCATTTGGACAGATTCACTAAGACTTGTTAAATAATGATTTTTTCCACATCAATCTCTAATTGTTTATGCAATTTTTCTTTCTTTCTGTGGATTTTCCCACTCTCTTCATACTTCTTCACGTATCTCACTGCACGTCGCTTTGGTTGTGTGGACTGATCGCTTTTCATCTCATGTCCTTCATGAAGGCTGATGTCCATAGGTGGTGTGGGTTCTATACCTTTCTACCGCGGTTTTGGCTTCTTAGACAATCTTTGATACAGAGACACATATATATGTATGTTTATTTTTACTCAGTAATGACACAATTATTTGTTTTATGAATTTTATTTTTAATTTGTATTGATTGCGATGTTCATTCAATTTTAATGGCATAGATACTGTTTCAATGGACACAGTTTAAATTCTTTGGTTTTTCATTGTATTACGTCATATTATGCAGCTAGGGAAGTTTTCCCGCCGATTTTTTTCTTTTTGAGGGCGGTTCTTTGATGTTTTACTGGGTATATATGGTTTGTACACATGTGCATCTGCAGATTTGATGTATCTTGTGCTTGCTGGTCCTGAGGAAGGGAGCTGAGCCTCCTGAAACGCGTAGACCTATGCCATAATAAAAATACATTAATTCAAGATTACATCTGGGATCTTTGGCGCGGTTTTTAAAGCCCCGTTCCACTACCTCTCTCTGTTATCTGCCGCTTGGGGTACTGCTGCCGTGATCCACACACATGCTGCTACAGGAGTTGTGCCTGTAACAACCCTGATTAGTGAGTAGGATTACTCTTCTTTACCCCCTGTTTGTCAGGGTAAGACCCTATGCGCTTTCTTTTCCACAGGTTCTTTTTTTGCCTCAACAACAGGGCTTAGACATAAAGCAAACTCCACACAACTGCACAAAACTTACGAACATCCCGGGACAGGGAAGGCCACCAAAAAAAGCGGCTCACAAGATCCCGAGTACCAAAAATGCCAGGATGACCCACCAAAACAGAGCAATGAACCTCAGAGACAACTTGGTTTCTCCATTGGTCCGGGACAAACAGTTTCCCTGTAGGACATCTCTCAGGTTTATCCCCCTGAAATCCCACCAGTACCAACAGCAGATTAGGCAAAATGGCCAAGAGAACTATACCATCAATCATGATAGTAGATGGCTTGGCAACCTCCAAAGAGTCAGCACAGAAACTCCTGGAAAGGGCATCTGCCTTAAAATTCTTGGTGCCTGGCAAAAAAGAGACCACAAAATTAAACCGAGTAAAAAACAAAGCCCACCTGGCCTGCCGAGGAGTCAACCTCTTGGCAGATTCCAGATAGGTAAGATTCTAGTGGTCAGTAAGCACCACAACTTGATGTCTAGCCCCTTCCAACCAATGTCTCCATTCTTCAAACGCCCACTTCATAGCCAATAATTCCCGGATGCCCACATCATAATTCCGTTCATAAGGAGCAAATTTCTGAGAGAAAAAGGCACAGGGCTTAAGTTTACCCAAAATAGAGTCTCGTTGAGACGCAACAGCACCTGCTCCGATCTCTGAGGCATCAATCTCAACTTGAAATGGGCAAGACACATCAGGTTGCTGCAGGACTGGGGCAGAAGTAAACCGCCTCTTAAGCTCCTGGAAGGCCACAATTGCCTCTGGGGTCCAATTCTCAGTATCAGCTCATTTCTTGGTCAAATCTGTCAGAGGTTTGACAATGGCAGAAAATTTGGCTATAAATTTACGGTAAAAATTTGCAAACCCCAAAAACTGCTGCAGGGATTTTAGAGAAGTCGATTGCACCCAGTCGTAAATAGCCTGAACCTTTATAGGGTCCATTTCGCTAGTGAAGGGAGACAAAATGAACCCCAAAAAGGAAATCCTTTGCACCCAAAAGAGGCACTTTGACCCCTTAACGTACAGTGCATTATCCTTGAGTATCTGAAAAACAGCCCGTACTTGCCCAACATGAGAGTTCCAATCATCAGAAAAAATCAAGATGTCATCCAAATAGACAATCAAAAATTTACCAATAAGGTCATGAAAAATGTTATTCATGAAGGCCTGGAAGATGGAGGGGGCATTAGTGAGCCCAAAAGGCATCACTAGGTACTCAAAATGCTCCTCAGGAGTATTAAAAGCCGTCTTCCATTCATCACCCTCCTTAATACGGATGAGATTATACGCACCCTTTAGATCCAGTTTCGTAAACCATTTGGCACTCTTCACTCTAGAGAAAAGATCAGACATCAGAGGCAAAGGGTACTGATATTTGATTGTGATTTTATTAAGAAGGCAGTAATCAATACAAGGTCTCAACGACCCATCTTTCTTAGCAACAAAGAAAAAGCCAGCACCCAAAGGAGAAGATGAGGGCCCAATGTGCCCCTTCTCCAATGATTCCCTGATGTATGACCGTATGGCATCATGTTCGGGCACAGACAAGTTGAAAATCCTCCCCTTGGGAAATGTACAACCGGGCACCAACTCAATGGAACAGTCGTAGTCCCGGTGTGGGGGCAGAGAATCAGATTCCTTGTCATTAAATACATCACGGAAATCAGACAAGAAAGCCGGAACATCAACTGTCTGAGCAGACGTGGACAACACAGAAATGTCCTGATGCACACCTTGACAACCCCAACTGGCTACTGACAAGGATCTCCAGTCAAGAACTGGTTTATGGGTCAACAACCATGGAAATCCCAGTACCAAGGTATCCTGTAGATTATGCAATACTAAAAATGTACAAGTTTCCTGATGCGCTGGTGCTACTCTCATAGTCACCTGGATCCAAAATTGGGGTTTATTTTCTGCCAAAGGGGTAGCATCAATGCCCCTTAAAGGAATAGGAGTTTGCAAAGGAACCATGGGGAAACCACAATCCCTAGCAAACCCAAAATCCATCAAATTGAGTGCTGCCCCTGAGTCCACAAAGGCCAGTGCAGAAAATGAAGACTATGAGCAAATCAGTGTGACAGACAAAAGAAACTTTGGTTCCAAAGAACCCACAGTAACAGAACTAGCCAATCTCCTCTAACGTTTAGGGCAGACAGAGATATTATGAGAAGCGTCTCCACAATAGAAGCACAGTCTACTCTTCCATCTGAACTACAGCCGACCAGCATTAGAGAATACCCTATCACACTCCATAGGCTCCAAAGGCTGTTCCACAGGCACAAAATCAACAGGTATCTTCCTGCGCTCACGTAACTGCCTATCGATCTGAATGGCTAAGGTCATAGAGGCATCAAGACCAGAAGGGACGGGGAATCCTACCATTACATCCTTCACATTATCAGCAATACCCTTCCGAAAAAGAGCCGCATGCGCATCATCATTCCATTTGGTAAGGACCGCCCACTTTCAAAATTTCTGAGAAAACGTTTTTGCAGAATCCAGACCCTGAGTTAAGGACAACAAGGCCTTTTCTGCTTGGTCCACAATATTGGATTCGTCATATAATAATCCCAAGGCCTGAAAAAAGGAGTCCACATCACTTAGAATCGAATCATCAGATGCTAAAGAGAAGGCCCAGTCCTGAGGGTCACCACGCAGTAAGGAGATGAAAATCTTGACCTGCTGTACAGGATTCCCCGAGGACTTAGGGCGCAGGTCAAAAAATAATTTACAATTATTTTTGAAGCTCAAAAATCTCGACTTATCTCCCGAAAAAAATTCAGGAACGGGAATCTTAGGCTCTGCAAGGGGAATCTGTGCAAGATAAGACTCTATACAACAAACCTTAGCATCAAGTTGAGCAACACGCTCACCCAATTCATCCATGCTAGAAAAAGAGGAAAACATTAAAAAACAAAATTTCAGCTGACTTTTTTTCCCCCCTTCTTAAGAATACTCTTTAAATTTTAGGCCGGTTGTAGTGTTATGATCTGGAACCATGGAAGATCACAATAGATTATTGGCAAAAAAGGTGACAAGAGTATTGGCAACTAATCTGGCCGCCATCCCTTTACTAACCATCAACACTAGAAGTAGCTGAGGGGTGAACTAACATCCAATGCACCGCGAACCCAGCCGGAGAACTAACTATCCCAAAGGAAGGAAAGATGAATAACTCTCTGCCTCAGAAATAGACCGCAAAGGTATACCAAGCCCCCACATTCAAAGACTACGGTGATATAGGAAAACACAGTACACAGATAGATGATAGGATTAGCAAAGGTGAGGCCCCATTGACTAAATAGGAAAGGATAGGAAAGGGGCTGATGGTGGCCAGAGAAAACTTTACAAAAATCCAAATACCTGATAGTACAAAAAGTCCTCAGATCGCACAATCTGAACTCCGTCTTATATCAGGTACTCTTGTCAAACCAATTAACAGAAAACAGGAACAATTACAAATTCAAGAAGCAACAAACGCATTGACTTATAGGAGAAATATTCCAAACATAACTGCAGGGAGCTTCCCAGATAAGCAACAGAGAGGGAAGATTCCTACATGCAAATGAACTGACAATAACCACAGTAAATGACAACCCCAGATAAGAACAAAAAGAACAAAACAACATAAGAAAGAACAAAGCACTTATCTGGGGTAGATTTGGTCTGGAGCAAGATGAGAAGGCTGGTAAACTAAAGAACAAATGACAACCGGCTCAGGCTGCTAGTAGACAAAGGTCTGAATAGGCAGAGAGTTAGCAATGGAAACGCCCATTGCTCCAGCACACCTGGTCTCTGTCCAAACCATTCCTGGCCACAAGAGGAAGCCTCACAGCAGCAAAAGCATAACTAACATTCACAACAATTTTGTATATATATGGTCATGGGAGCCGCAGTGGAATTGTTCTCTTCACCTGGAGGACAGTGCTATGAATGGAAGCAGAGGGGGAGATCTCAATGTCAGGTACCATTGCACACAGCACTTCTTGACTCAGACCAGAAGGGGGAGTTCAAGTACTGGTTGGATAAAGCAGGAGAGAAGCAAAGTCCTGCACCACCGCAGATTACCTGCAATATCACTTGCGGTACCGCCTGTGCCTGTGCTCGGGTGGAGAGCCTGGAGGGTCCGACAATCCAAAAGCGGGGTGCTGGTCATAAGGCAATGTCCATTGATGAAGCGTGAGAGTAGAAAGAGACCGCACTCAATCCGCTGTGAAGGATTTCTTTATTCAAACACGTGCAGAGTGGAGGGCTGGAGACACACTGTGAGCTGGCTCCTCAAGAATGGACGACAGCTGTTTCGCCCAAATTGGGCTTCCACAGGTCCACATGTGGAGCTACGGCTACACCCCTTTTAAAGGAGTGCTCACAGATTGCCCCAGACCACATAAAAACAAATAGGAGATTTGTGTATGCATATAAAATACATGTATCCATTTCCATGCATGAATTTACAACAAATTTTAAACATATAAAAGAACACACTTGAATAAAATGAAGCAATGGGTGATAGACAGGCAGAACTATCATAGGAACACAGATAGATCCACACGATCGTTTAACCCTTGGGGGCCCTGTGCCCCATAATTAATAATTAACCTAGCCTCCTCTTGTAGCAACAATTTGTGCAGGTCGCCCCCCTTCAAAGGGAGGGAGACCTTTTTAAGGCCGGCAAAACGCAAAACATCGGGGTCAACATCATGACAATCCTGGATATGGGAAATTAATCTGGGAAAACCTTTCCCTGATGTTATTGAACTGTAATGTTCCCTGAATCGCACATATAAGCATCTTATAGTCTTGCCTATGTAGAACCTGCCACAAGGGCAGAGCACCACATAGACCACAAACTTGGTTTTGCATGAGATGAATTGATGGACAGTGTGCAAATGCGGGCCGACTTGTACGGAGCGACCTTTTAAATGATGGCTGCAAAAACGACACTGACCACACCGGTAATTCCCTGGTGGGCAGCATTTGTCTAGCCAGGTTGTCGAATTGGTAAGTCTGTTCCTCACAAGTCTGTCCCGCAAATTGCCGCATCGTCTGAACGATACCAAAGGATTGGACATTGTCCTGTCAGATAAAGCCGGATCATTCTTCAAGATGTGCCAATTTCTGCAAAGAGCAGTTCTAATGGCATGCTCCAGAGGTCCAAATTTAAAATTAAAGACAAACCTACCCAAATTGTCAACACATTTTCTGGTGCGGTTTTTACGGACAGACGTGGCGCTGTCTGATCTAGCTCTCTCACAGGCTGAATCAATCAGTTTTTTTGGGTAACCTCTTTGATGCAATCTAATCTTCAACTCCTGAGATTGTTGAAAAAAAGATTCCTCTGAACTGTTTGCTCTACGTACTCTCAGGAATTGACTGTAGGGCAAACCCGTCTTAATGTGGAGGGGGTGGGCACTTTGATAATGAAGAAGGGAGTTTGATGCCGTTGGCTTTCTGAACAACCTTGTACAAATATCGCCCTCCTTGATAGAAACCTCAATATCTAAAAAATTGAGAGTATCGCCACCATATGAGGAAGTAAAGGACATATTCATGGTGTTACAAGTGTTGAGATAGGACACGAAATCTGCAAAAAGGACCTCAGTGCCAGCCCACACTATGAATATGTCGTCCACATACCTCAAAAAATGGCGAATATATTTCAAAAAAGGGTTGGTGTCAGAAAAAACATATTTGCTTTCAAAGGAGCCCAAAAAAATATTGGCCATGGCACAAGAGACAGGGGTACCCATAGCGGTACCCCTGCACTGCAAGTACCAACTGTCCAAAAACATGAAAGCGTTTTTAGATAAAACGAAATCAAGGGCTTCCTCAATGAAACTGCAAAACAACGCATATTTTCCAGTCTGCGCCACCAAATCCCTAACAGTCTGTATACCCAAATTCTGAAGAATGCGGGTATACAGACTCTCCACATCAATCGAGGTTAAAGCAAAGCCCTCCTGCCATGTCATACCCTTTAGCAGTGTTAAAAAATCACTGCTATCCTTGACATAAGAGGGGATATGACTCATAATTGGTCTTAACAGCCAGTCCAAATAGTGCGACAAAGGCTCTGTTAAAGAGCCGATGCCGGCCACTATTGGGCGACCAGGTGGATTATCCCTGCTCTTATGTATCTTTGGTATGCAATACCAGTGGGGCTTTGTGGGAAAAGGAGGAATTAATTTGTCAGCCTGTGAGCGAGACAGAAAACCCAGCCCCACGTATTTGTCCAGCAACCGCACCAAAGATTTCTTAAAATCTTGAATAGGATTTGCAGAAAGAGGACAATAGGTAGATCTGTCCATTAATTGTCTATTGCATTCCTGGATGTAATCATGTTTAGGAAGGAGGACAACGTTGCCCCCCTTGTCAGCCTCGCGGAACACCGTGTCCTCCCAACCCTGCATGATACATATCGCAGCCTGTTCTTTTTGACTTAGATTCTGGATCGGCCTGGCGTACACCAATGACTCGACATCCTTCAAGACAGCTTCCTGATATAAATCAATCAAATTTCCAGGTACAGTAGGGGGACAAAAATCCGATTTTATCCCCTTAGTAAACCTTTCCAAACCTGGACTATTGCTGGAACCCACAATATCAGTTGAAACATTTGGCTCATTCAAGCTGAGCAACAACTCAGCGTCTTGAAGGATCCCAGAATCAAAAGCCCCTATCAGACCGGTCCGAGAATCAGCTATACTGCACGGAACATGTCCAGCAGGCGCTGTTTGAGCTGTATTAGGCGCCATTTGGAAATGTTTGTGCAGATGGATCTTTCTAATAGCCTTAAAAAGATCAATCTTGAACTCAGCAAAATCGAACTTTTCCGGAATGCAATATTTAAAACCTTTAATTAATACAGAGACCATATCTGGAGTAAGAGTATGGGATGTTAGATTGATGATCGCATCGGTAGGGGGACAAGAAGTAGATTGGAAACTTAATTCCTCCAAGTTACAGACTTCCTCTTGCGACCTCTGCCCCGTGTGCCTTTTCCTGCCCCCCCGTCGGATCCGTTTCCTAAAGGGGTGGTGGGTGCAGCACCATGGGGATTAATACTAGAGGAGCCCGAGATCACGTCCTCAGATCCACTGGATTCCGAGTCCGTGGTCCAGTACCCCCTGTTAGAGCCAGCACTACCTCGTTTTTTTATGTGCGCTCTCTGTCTATAATTATGTGGCCCATCTTTTGTCCAACAAAAAATCTGTTTCTTTTCATAATCCTTCTTGTCCCTCAGGAATTTTTCCCTTTTTCTATGTTTTATTTCCGTCTGTACGGTCACCAAGCGTTTATCCAGCCTCTGACTAAAGGTGTTCCAATCATCCGCTGACATCCGTGCTTGGGTGTCATGCTTCAACGTATCTAATTCAGCAACCAATGCAGCATAATTATCCTTGTTTTTATCTAATACTAAATGCAGTAATTTTCTAGAACACTCTAACTGAATGTTTTCCCACTGCACAGTAAACGTGGGATCCTCCTGGAAATGAGAAAGAGTCTTTATGACCCGGAGTCCACGTGGCACACGATCACAATCGACATATGACTGCATGGATTGAATAGTCCAAAACAATCTAACTTCTTTTTCCGCCAGAGTCTGTATCTGGAATTCCAGAGTTTTAACACCCAAAACTTCAGTCTCTTTCTTAAAATTGCAATCTCCAAAGAAGGAGCCAGCATCAGCATGTCCAGCTAATAAGCCCGTGGTAGTGGACGGTACACCACCGCTGCTCTCCATATCCTCCATATCACAGGTTAAATCACAGTGCGGTAATTGAAAAAACCGCAACAAACGCGGAAAGTCCCGGAAATTCCCAGCGGTGTGCAACAGGGACTGGAAACAACAAATAGTGTAATAAACAATTTTGTATGTATATGGTCATGGGAGCCGCAGTGGAATTGTTCTCTTCACCTGGAGGACAGTGCTATGAATGGAAGCAGAGGGGGAGATCTCAATGTCAGGTACCATTGCACACAGCACTTCTTGACTCAGACCAGAAGGGGGAGTTCAAGTACTGGTTGGGACGAGCCTCCCCTGTGCATTCTTGAATGGGAAGGGGTTAGTCAGAAAAACAGAAAGTGAATGCACAGAACCCTGGAGAAGATGAAAGAGACCGGTCGCTGTTAGAAAGCTGTCAGCAAGCTTTCCAGGACTGAGCGCAACCTGGAGGGCAGGAGATTCCATGTTTCCTGCCCCACCAACAAAGCCCTAAGGCAAAGTAGCAAAATAGAGCGCTGGGCCACGGAGGAACACGCGGGCACCATACCCGACTCACACTGCCCGTCAGAGAGGGACATAGTACTAAGCAACCAAGAACCAGGGTCCCCAAGTATCTTCAAGCCATGGGGATCCAACATCCAAAGCGCATAAAGAAAGGCATCTAACGTATCTGGCAAAAAGACATTCCTCCCTTCTACGAGGCTGACCAGACCACAGTAACCTCGGGACTACAACCTGTTACCAGTAAATGTAAAAGGAAACTACCAATCTGAGTCGTCTGGCTGCTGACGGCGCCCTCAGTCCTGCACCCCAACGCACCACTACTACTTCCATCATCTTCTTGGGGCCCGCTCCACCTGTGGGGAGCAAAACCATCTCTGCTGCTACCACTATCTTCCCCGGAGGACAATGACAGCAGCAGTGGCTAATCACTGGCTGCGTACCGCAGGTGGCGTCACGACAATCATTCCCAACCTCCACTTCCTTTTCCCCTTCTATTGGTGTACACCTCGTGGCACGAAAAAGGGCAGGCCACCACAACATCCCAGACGTCTGCACTGGCCCTGTGATGAGTAAACAGGTACGAGACCCAACCTGGACCCCCTGCTCCCTGGGTGCTACAGTTCAACGTGCTCACAACATATCCATAAATTCCTTGATGGCCCTAGTGTCCAAAATGAGGTCACATGTGGTGAAGTTTGTCTGTTTAGGCACATCATGTGCTCTCCGAATGCGACATAGCATTCGCTAATGATTCCAGCCAATTTTGCATTCAAAAAGTCAAATGTTGCTTCTTCGCTTCCGAGACCTGCCATGCACTAAAACAGTAGTTTTCCACCACTTATTGGATATTGCTCTATTCAGGAAAACGTATACATCAAATTGTAAGGCAAAAGTTTTATAAAAATTAAAAATGTTGGACAAAATCAATGTTTGTAGGAAAAAAAAATTTCATTTTCACAGCTCAACATTATAAAATGCTATGAAGCACTTGGGGGTTCAAAGTTTTCCCCACATTTCTAGATAAATATTTTGAGGGAAGTAGTTTTCAAATGATGCTCCTTTGCTTCGGATTGAGCCCTGTTGTGCACCCAAGCAGTAGTTTTCTACCACATATGGGGCATCTGTGTACTCTGGAGAGATTGCACATCACATTTTATGGTGCATTTTGTCCTATTACCATTGTCAAAATTAAAAATCGGAGGCAAAAGCAACATGTTTGTAGGAAAAATGTATTTTTACAATTTCATGACTTAAAGTTATAAAGGTTTGTGAAGCACCTGGAGGTTCAAGTTGCTCACCACACATCTATGTATATTTCTAGAAGAATGTAGTTTCCAAAATCGGGTCAGTCGTGGGGATTCCACTCTTCAGATACATCAGGGTCTCTCCAAATGCAACTTTTCATCTGTTAATGATTCCAGCCAATCTTACATTCAAAAAGTAAAATGGTGCTCCTTCCCTTTCCTAGTCATGCTGTGTGCCCAAACATTTTTTTTCCACCACATATGGTGTATCGGTGTACTCTGGAATAAATTGCACATCCATTTACATTGTGCATTTTTTTCCTGTTGCCATTGTGAAAAATCAGATGTTTGGGGCAAAATCAACATATTTGTGGCAAAAATGTATTTTTTTCATGCCTCAATATTCTAAAATTCTGTGACGCACCTGGGGGTTCAATCTGCTCACCACACATCTAGATAAATTCTTTGGTGAGTTTTGCTTTCATAAAAGAGTCACATGTGTAGTGTTTCCACTCTATAGGCACATCAGGAGCTGTGCAAACATGACAGAAGTCTGTCCGCTAATGATTCCAACCAATTTTGTGTTCCAGATGGTAAATGGCGCTCTTTCCCTTCAGAGCCCTGCCATGTGCCCAAACAATGGTTTTCCACCACATATGGAGTACCAGTGTGCTCAGAAGAACAAAAATGCTAAATTTGGGGCAAAATTAAACGTTTTATTGGAAAAATTACATTTTTTCCTTCCAAATTACTTTAAAACTTGTGAAGCTTCAACCTTAAGTATTAAAAAGCTTCTTTAATGTGTTTTTTTTTCAGCAGTTTTAGGGATGCAGTTTTTAGAATGGTGTCACTTTTGGGTATTTTTTTGTCACCTAGGCCCCTCAAAGTCACTTCAAATGTGATGTGGTCCCTAAAAAATGCTTTTGCAAATTTTACTGTTAAAATGACAAATTGCTGATAATCTTTTAACCCTCCTAAATTATAAAGAAAAAAATGTGCTGATGTAAAGTAGGCATGTGGTAAATAATTTATTAAGTATTTTGTGTTTAAGAGCACACCAATTCAAATTTTGATATTTGCGAAATTTTCGGCACATTTTCAATATTTTCACAAATAAATGCAACAAATAGTGTCCTAAATTTACCACCGTCATGAAGTATAATATATCATGGAAAAAATAGTCTCAAAATGAATCACCGGAATCTGTTGAAGCATCCAGAGTTATTACTTCATAAATTTGCTTCCTCACTGAAGGGACAATTTGAATAATTCCTAGAGGGGCATTGCAGCTATAGTCCCCTTACTGACAGCCAGACTGGTTTTTGAGGTCTCCATAAGGAGAATAGTCTTTTCCGTGGTCCCCACATAGCTTCTCATAAGCCAGATCAGATACCCACACTTTGCACTGACGAGGGGCAATCACCCTGAAACACTGTGTCTGCAAATTTGGGATTCTGATCTGGCAAATAAATCCTAAGTCTTATGAAAAGGCTTGTTTGAAAAGCCACATTTGACTTTTAGGATTGCTACTTCCAATAGGTGCCGCTAGAGTTTGTTTCCTTCCTCACTGGAGGGACAATTTGAATACTTCATAAATTGACACTGGTCAGAATTTAAAAAAAATGGCCCTGTCAATAATGTGAAAACCAGGTTCGGGGTGAAGGGGTTAAAGTAAGGTGAAGTTGATAGACACAAGAGCAGTATCATAGATATATATTTAAAATGTTTGAATAATACACGGAGGGAAGTTTCGAAAACATATATGTAGATACACATATTTTGCTTTTTTAATGGTTGAAGTATAGCATGTGTATCATGCCATTATTGTTTATATGAATATTTAATTTAAAAAAACACATTTCAGTTGTCAGCACAGTGAATATTTTTATAAATACGTTGCAGTGAATTTAGGTCCTTTTATATGTACAATTGTAAATATTAATAATCAAAGCACTCTAACGTGGGTGCACAATATTAACTTCTATGTGTACTGTAGTTTTCCAAGACACTCTTCTTATCAAACATTAACTTAGCTTGCAGCTACAGTAGCTTTCATTAAATGCTGTTTCCATGTCACACAAGGCATGCATCTAAGGGTTTAGCTACAAAGACTCTGCTTGAAATACTATGCTATTATAAAATCCTGTGATAATGGTCCAAACCTACGTAAGTAGAAAAATAAAGGTGTAACTTCTAATAGAAATCTTCCTCTTATTTTCATTCTGCTGGTGTTTGGTCACCTTAGTTTTTTGAGCATTAATTATGAACAGGTTCAAGCAAACGCACACATCTAAGAAAAAGAGGTTTCCATTGCGAATTTATTATTATTTTCCTTAGAAGCATTTACAAGACCTTTTAAATGTTAATGGTTAAATGTGCTGTTAGACTATATTTGTAGCATTCAGATACTGGCAGTTTGGGTCTTATAATCAATCTCACAGCTAGAGTATAATTTATCTGGTGATTTCCTACACCCTGGAGAACAGGCAGATATTTGTATGCACTCCTCTTTTCTTATACATTTGGGCCCTGCAAGCGGTTACATTTACTAAATGATTGTAAGTGATTTACCGCATGGATTTTTCAAAGTACTCCGTACAATAAATTAGTCAAAAGATTTACTAGTACTGAAATGGATCTCATTAGTAGTGTAGTGGTAGCAAACTGATTCATGACATATTGGTGAAGTTTGGATACTGTATATATACTGACTGAACAAGCACCTTTAAATATATTTTAAACATAAAAACAAGTTAAGCAACAATATCTACTAATCTGAAAAGAATCTTTTGAGTTGTCCTCTTTAAGGGCATTATGGTATAAAAGAGAAGTTAGTGAGCAGTTTCACGTCGTTTTTTTGTACAAAAATTTAGTATAATGAAAAACGTCAATTTTTCATGTACAAGTGTTATCCATTTATTCAGGGACAAAACTCGTACCTATGTCTATGTGGCTGTTCACATGTCTGTCTTTTTACAGAGAAAATGTTCTGTGCAAATACAGGGAGACATATCCGAAATTGAATAGAATGTCGGATGAAACTCGACAATGAAAGTCTATGGGTTAGTTAAAAAAATCGGAGAGCACTCAGAAGCAATCTGTACCCTTTCCGCTTTTCTCTGGCTGATTAATAGGAGAAGGTAAAGAAACTTTTTTTTTTTTCATCAGTGAAAAAAGTTGATGAAACTCTGACCAAACTCTAAAAGTAGTCTGAGAACACTATTATAAAAATCTAATGAAACTCACATTAAAATCACTTATGAATCTTGGTCTGTTGTTCTTGTACTCGTACTTTAAAAAAAACTGTCTGAATGACCCCTAACTTGTATTTTATTCTTTCAAATATTTGTTTTGATAAATGTGCCTTTACCTAATTGAGCGCATCATTTGATAGCGGATTTGTGTCCTGAGATGATATGTAGTTTTATATTTGTAAGCTTTACAAATGCTGTTTGGAGTCTGACCTCACTCCTAAAACGAGCTAACAAATGTTTTTACCTCCTTTCCAACCTGGTTACTCTCTGTGTTTGCTCTTGTGTTTTTTTCCTTTCCATTCTTTCAGGAGTCATAGCTTTTCTCAGACATGTATCTAGGTTTTCTAGCTCCTGGGGCAAGAATTCAATTTGCTGCCCCCACAACCAAATGGTTGAGTAGTCATTATGTGACCAATAATTCATTGGCGATTTCCACACTTACAGTCACGTGCCGATGAGCTGCTCTTCATAGTTCTCTCAATGTTCAGTGAAAAGCTGAGAGAAGCAGGAAGAAAAGCTAGTTGTCACATGATGGTAAGTATGAAAATCACATATGAGTGGAGTGATCATGTGGTGACTGCAGGACCAGCAAGTAGAGTTGAATTTTGACAGTGAGTATATCACATGCTGTTTGGCATCAGCATGATATAGTGCTTAATTTTATTATTAAAGGGGTTGTCCAGGTTTAAGATGAAAGTCTGCAGTCATACTAAGTGACTGCAGGTTTCTTAATGCTCACAACCGATGTAGTGCACTCTTTGAGATTTTTATACCTCTGGCAAAATTCTGACTAGAGGTGTCTGTCCTTACTCAATCCACTTTCGTTGAGTGACACCGCACATATCTATTCAGCACATGTCTGCATGTTTGTAAATCACATACGTATAGTTTCATGATATCTCACTCTCACCACTGGCAATAGAGAATCCTGACAGTAAGCAGTGCATGTGCTGTGAGAATTCAGAAGTCTGCAGTCACATAGAGTAAATGCATACTCATCACAAACTTGGACAACCCTTTTAATGCTACTAACATAAATAAAAACATAGTGACCCGTATTTTGTCAGATGGCACAATACTTTATTAACATGGCCATGTATCACATAATCTTCCAAGTTATAAATTGTTACATATGTACATCATCAGAACAAATAACAGCGTAGGAATACATCACTAAGTATAGAAATTTATCCCCAGACATGCAGCATTGCAACCCTCATCAGAAACACATCATCAGAACCACCAGAGGTACAGAAATATATAACTAGAACCCCCAGCAGTACAGAAAATCATCATTAGAACCACCAGCAGTACAGATATACATCACCAGAACAACCAGCAGTACCGAAATTCATCACCGGAACCACAAGCAGTACATAAGTTCATCATCAGGACTCCCAGCAGTACAGAAATTCATTATAAGAACCAATACAGAAAAACATCAATATAACCCCTATCATTTCCCAAACAAAGCACCACAACCCTCATCAGTACAGTAATGCATCATCAGGACCACCATCAGTACAGGTTCATCAATTGTAATGTAAAGTCTGAACCACATACATTTGTATCACATGAACTTACAACTTCTACTACATCCTTAACAATAGTAAGGGGATAATGGGAGTTGTGTCTATCAGTCATCATCAAATTGCAGTCATAAAAGAATGACAATACTAATGAGAATTAGTTACTATCACGTATAAACATCCAGGTACCTTATAGATGACATTGTCTCTCATTAGAGTCATTCTCTTTCTTTTCTTCACCTTGTCTAGATGCCATGATGATTTTCCACATTAATAGCTCGTTTCTACAGACTACAGACATCTCTGCTCTTCTGCAGCAAATCCGGCACAATACCCTTAAATATAGTAGAATGATTATAATGTTCTTGAATAAAAATATCTGTCCCATGCTGTGCCTCTGAATAAATAATTGTCTTTCTTTGTTCTCTGCACAAAATATGATCCACACACGATTTTTCTTATGGTACATTCCCTCCACACTGCCACCTCCTAACACTGTCAACTCACACTATGTCCCTCTCTTTTCTGCCCAGTATCTATACTGTTTCCACTTATCACTAGAGTTGAGCGCGGTTCGTGGTTCGAGGTTCTCCAGTTCACGGCTCGAGTGATTTTGGGGGCTGTTCTAGATAGAACTAGAACTCGAGCTGTTTGCTAAAGCTCGATAGTTCTAGATACGTTCGAGAACGGTTCTAGCAGCAAAAAGACCAGCTAATTACTAGCTGGCTTTCCGCTGTAATAGTATAAGTCACTCTGTGACTCACACTATTATGAAATTTCAGTGTATAGTGTGCGGGAACAGCGCATTCAGATCACTGCTGTATGGATAATGGCGATCGCCATTTTTTTTTTTTTCCTTGTCTTCCTTCCCTAAGTGCGCGCGTGTAGTGGGGCGGGCCAGGATGTTAGCCAATCCCAGACACGCACAGCTAAGTGGACTTTTAGCCAGAGAAGCAACGGCATGTGTGATAGGATGTCCATGTCACATGTCCCTGCATTATAAAACCGGACATTTTCCTCCAGCACGCCATTATCTGCCTTCTGCGTCCTTGGTGTCAGACATCACTGGCGCAGCTCCTATCACCGATACGGCTGTGTGCGCTCCATACACAGCGCTGTACAGCATAGGGATAGCACTTTCTATCAGTCCTTTTAAGGGCTCATACCGGCAGGGTCAGAGCCATAGGTGACAGGTCCGTGAAAACAGAGTTTAACAGCTAAACAAGATGACAGCGTCTGTGTAGCTAAGGTCAGGGGTTTCCTCGCTGCATTTCCCCATTAGGAGGGATAGAAAGGCAGGCTTCCTTTCCTCTACCCAGAGACCCACAACCCTGCCACTGTACCCTCCTGCCCTTTGCACACTCAAACTCATTGTTACTAAGCCATTATAGTAGCAAACACTGAGTGAACTTAGTGGCATCCTAAACGTAGCTGTTGGACTTCTGTATCATCCCACAAGTGCAAAGATATTTGCAGCACCTCTGCCTGCATTGCACACTCAAACTCATTGTTACTAAGCCATTATACTAGCAAACACTGAGTGAACTTAGTGGCATCCTAAACGTGGCTGTTGGACTTCTGTATCGTCCCACAAGTGCAAAGATATTTGCAGCACCTCTGCCTACATTGCACACTCAAACTCATTGTTACTAAGCCATTATACTAGCAAACACTGAGTGAACTTAGTGGCATCCTAAACGTGGCTGTTGGACTTCTGTATTGTCCCACTAGTGCAAAGATATTTGCAGCACGTCTGCCTGCATTGCACACTCAAACTCATTGTTACTAAGCCATTATACTAGCAAACACTGAGTGAACTTAGTGGCATCCTAAACGTGGCTGTTGGACTTCTGTATCGTCCCACAAGTGCAAAGATATTTGCAGCACCTCTGCCTGCATTGCACACTCAAACTCATTGTTACTAAGCCATTATACTAGCAAACACTGAGTGAACTTAGTGGCATCCTAAACGTGGCTGTTGGACTTCTGTATCGTCCCACAAGTGCAAAGATATTTGCAGCACCTCTGCCTGCATTGCACACTCAAACTCATTGTTACTAAGCCATTATACTAGCAAACACTGAGTGAACTTAGTGGCATCCTAAACGTGGCTGTTGGACTTCTTTATTGTCCCACAAGTGCAAAGATATTTGCAGCACCTCTGCCTGCATTGCACACTCAAACTCATTGTTACTAAGCCATTATACTAGCAAACACTGAGTGAACTTAGTGGCATCCTAAACGTGGCTGTTGGACTTCTGTATCGTCCCACTAGTGCAAATATATTTGCAGCACCTCTGCCTGCATTGCACACTCAAACTCATTGTAACTAAGCCATTATACTAGCAAAAACTGCTGCAACTTAGTGGCATACAAAAAGTGGCTGTTGTACTCCATTTGTGCCCCACAGGTACCAAGCTATTTACAGCACCTCTGCATGACACCCTCCTGCTCTGTTTTTAAAAGCTATAATAATAGCAAAAACTGCTGCAACTTAGTGGCATACAAAAAGTGGCTGTTGTACTCCATTTGTGCCCCACAGGTGCCAAGCTATTTACAGCATCTCTGCATGACACCCTCCTGCTCTGCTTTTAAAAGCTATAATAATAGCAAAAACTGCTGCAACTTAGTGGCATGCAAAAAGTGGCTGTTGGATTCCATTTGTGCCCCACAGGTGCCAAGCTATTTACAGCATCTCTGCATGACACCCTCCTGCTCTGTTTTTAAAAGCTATAATAATAGCAAAAACTGCTGCAACTTAGTGGCATCCTAAACGTGGCTGTTGCACTTCTGTATTGTCCCACTAGTGCAAAGATATTTGCAGCACCTCTGCCTGCATTGCACACTCAAACTCATTGTTACTTAGACATTATAATACCAAAAATTGAGTAAAGTTAGTGGCATACAAGAAGTGGCTGTTGTACTCCATTAGTGCCCCACTGGTGTAAATCTATGTGCAGCACCTCTGCATGACACCCACCTGCCCTGTTTTTAATAAGCTATAATGATAGCAAAAAATACTGCCATTTAGTGTTATCATAGAACTGGCTGTTGTATTTCATTATTGTCCCACTGCTGCCAAGCTATTTCTAGCACCTGTGCAGGACACCCTCCTGCTCTGTTTTTAATAAGCTATAATGATAGCAAAAAATACTGCCATTTAGTGGCATCATAGAACTGGCTGTTGTATTTCATTATTGTCCCACTGGTGCCAAGCTATTTCTAGCACCTGTGCAGGACACCCTCCTGCTCTGTTTTTAATAAGCTATAATGATAGCAAAAAATACTGCCATTTAGTGGCATCATAGAACTGGCTGTTGTATTTCATTATTGTCCCACTGATGCCAAGCTATTTCTAGCACCTGTGCAGGACACCTTCCTGCTCTGTTTTTAATAAGCTATAATGATAGCAAAAAATACTGCCATTTAGTGGCATCATAGAACTGCCTGTTGAACTTCAATTAGTGTCCCACTGGTGCAAATCTATTTGCAGCACCTCTGCATGACACCCTCATGCACATTTTGCTATGCTAATTTTATAGCAAACTCAGGGAATTCATTGCTGCATTTGATAATTCGGAGGGATAGAAAGTGAGGCTTCCTATAGCTTTTCCTTCTGTTCATAGACAGCATCTCCAAGTGCACACCCGAAGAGCAATTTCTCCTCCACGTCTAAGTGTGGAGAGGCATCTAGTGCGCATGCGTGTGCCGATTTACACCAGCTGCAGCCTAACTACAGTGTTTCGCCTAGTGAGTATGCTCAGCCTGACTGTGCCATTCCTGAGGCTAAGTCTTCATTTCGGGCTACAGCGCATGCTCCCACACTTAGTGCGAAAAGCCTCTTTGCACAGGTACTTGCATTCCGTGCCGGGTCTAAGACCTGTTTTGTGCCTAGACACCATGCTAAAGCTGATAGTCTTTTTTCAGAGACAGTATTTGATACAACTGAGCATGCTCAAGCACTTACTGCATCAGAGACTAGGTCCGATAATGAACTCGGACCCTATATAACAAGAAAAAACAGCATAAAAACAACCTCCACTTAAAAATATTATGTATTGCAAAGTGTGCACAGTACCAACATTCCAAGCTGTACTATTGAAAAAATGAGATTTTTGGCAAAAAATTGCAATTTTTCGAGCCACCCCGCCAACGTCACGGCAAATCTCCTGGGGCAGTCCTAACACTAAAACATTTTTATTTAAAGTGTGCCATGTGGCCTCACATATGCAAAATTAGGACTGCACAGCACGTACCTTGTGCTTTTCAGTCACCGTCTCCATGACTGATTCATGGTTGTGGGCGGGACAGGCCCGAGCACATGCTGCTTAGAATAAATAGCCAGTGGACGGGGTTGGATGGCAAGTGTGAACAGCCACCAACCGCCAAAAATCAGGACAGATGGAAAAATAAACATGAGGTGCACTGCAAGATGAGAATCAACTGGGACCCTATATAACAAGAAAAAACAGCATAAAAACAACCTCCACTTAAAAATATATGAATGATAATGAACTCTTTTGCCCTGCCCCTGATGTGGGGGGCCCATATAGATCACAGGGCATCAGGTGTCCTGACGATGTGGCTAGGCCACTCCCAAATGGCTTGCAGAGGCCCGCCCCTATGACCTGTCACCTCATTATTGATGGTCAGACGATAACTGGTGAGGTGTTTGTGTCATGACAGCCATGAGGTCATTAATGAAGTTTCGGTTCCAAATAGGACGCTAGTTATGCCACTCATGACGTGTCACTCTGCTTTTGTCTCCAGGAGGTGCATTGTGGTCCACCCTGGTTTGGGGCGGACCAAGGTTATAAAACGGGCTGGAGCCAACAAGGAGGTGCGCAGTCTTCTATTATGCTCCGAAAGAGCACACCTCCATGTGTTGAACCCATTGCGGCTTTAGGCCAGAGGTAGGCAGGGATAGGGCGTCGATGCAGGCCGCCACCACAGTTGGTAACGCAGAACGGTTAAGACCAGCTCCTGTCCTACAAGTCCTGCTTGTGCAGCCCAGTGGCATTAACAGGCCTGCTGCTGCTGATGCGCCTGCTGTCCACAGGTGTTGCCCCAATGCACACGGTCAGCGTACTGAATGGCCCCTGTGATGTTAACAGGGAGTTCCTGGGCTGGGTGGGCGTGTGGACCCTGTGACGCTAACAGGGCTCCCAGTCTCCAGATCCAAGTGGCGTCTAACTCGGTTCAGGCAACTATTAGTTTCATAGCCACACAGATCTGTATCCTTCATCTAACCTTCCAGTTGCCAACCTCTCCTTTTCCATCTGGGAGCACGGTGGACATTGACTGCTGATGGGGATATATACCTTTCTTTTTCTTTTCTTATTAATTTTCGTTATATAGCGGTAACATAGTATATACCACCTTATCCAAATCTGCCAGTCCCACCGTAACAGATGGTGTTTCTTCATCAAATGTTACTTTTGCTTAACCAACAAACCCACGGACAAAAACTTTTTCCCCTTTCCAACACACCTGTTCCCCTTTCCACCAGCATCTGTCCTTTTTGAACTCATTTGGTATATGACCAAAAGTGCAACTCTGCAGGGACACCGTACTCAATGCCATCTCAGCACAGCAGCCAGCCCTCGGTCCCTCAGATGTGGACAAGTAAAAGACCATTTCCTCCTATCCATGACAAAGCATTGAGATTCACTCTGTGCAGCACTGGTGTTTACTGGAAAAGCAGATCTAAGAATCTGTACCACCTTCTGCAGATACTCCTGTATACGTGCGTCCCTTTCTATGGCAGGAATTATTTCGCCAAATTTTGTCTTGTACCGGGGATCTAACAGTGTGGCAACCCAGTAGTTAGCATTACTTCGAATTTGTACAATCCAAGGGTCATGTTGTAGGTAGTGCAGCAAGAAGGCGCTCATGTGTCTTGTGCATCCAGGAGGACCAAGTGCTTGGTGTGTTGATGGCAGAGAGGTGAGAATTGTGCCTCCTTCCTCTGCCCTCTCCCCCCAACCTTGCACAACCTAAATGTGAGCAAGCTCTCACTCATCTGCTGAGTCTTCCATGCCCATCGCCAGTTCGTCCTCCATTTCTTCATGGGCTCCTGCACCTTCCTCAACAATTTTTGCAGATACTATGCGCCCTTGTTAATCCCTCTCCCCCACCGTCCCTTGACTTCCGCCTAGGTGCCGCTCACCGTCTGGACCTTGTAGATCTTATTATCCCTTCTGCATATGACTCCTCCTGTACTTCCTCACCTTTCTCTTGGACCAACACCTGACTCCGAATAATGCATACAGTGTGCTCCATCTTGTAGATGACCAGAATTGTCACGCTGAGAATGGCATCGCCAGTGCTAAACATCTTCGTCGATATTTGTAAACTGTGTAGAAGGGTGCATAGGTCCTTGATCTGACACCACTACAACAGCGTGATCTGCACCACCTCTAGATCAAGTTAGCCCAGGGTATACGTCATACCGTATTTCAGCAGGGCTCTGCGGTGCTGCCACAGATGCTGAAACATGTGCAGATTCAAATTCCTGCATGTCGGAACATTTCATTTCAGGCGTTTAACCGCCAGACCCTAAGACTTCAGGAGCGATGAAAGTTGTTGAGCTTCTGGGTGCGAAGGATGAAAGTGAGCACATAGCAGCTTGCCCGCTGCACAAGGCCATGTAGGCCGGGATGGTATTTGAAAAATTGCTGGAGAATCAGATTCAACACGTGAGCCATACAAGGCACGTGTGTCACATTGCCCTGACGAAGGGCCGCAGACAGGTTTGCATCATTGCCGCACACGGCTGTTAAGTCACCAACATGGTCCACTCAATCAATTTGTACTCCGGTCGCCAGGTGACAACGTGTTCCTTTCGAGCATAGTGCTGATGATGGGAAAGGAGTCGATGCCAGCGGCGCAGGTGGACGCAGGTTTTGCTCATGCACTGGGCTACGTTACCTTGACAGATGCAGAACCACAGGCTGAATGTAGGTGGTGGGTATCTCACAGATGAAGTACAATCATTCAGCTACAACCAATGGGAATACACCGCACCCTTTTTTAGGCCCCTCCTGTCTGCAGACCACTGCCAGACAAAGCTATGAACCTCTTGTTACTGTTACCCCCAGTTCAGTTTTATGATTTTGTGTGATTGTTACCTGTGACTACTTTTCCTGCTTGCTGTTTATGTACCTCGTTGGCCGATCCGCATTTCACCTTTGCTTGTTTTCTGATTAAGTCCTGGCCATCCCATTCTGTTCCTCTTCCTCAATTAATGTTTTGACCCTGCCTGACTACTATTCTCTGGAACTAAGAAACAAGATAAGACACCAAGGACCACCTTATACATCATAAGATATCATATGGTCACCCTCACAAAGCAATATAGAAGACTGAGAGAACAAAGAGGGAGTAGATAACCAATATCAGGGGTTTGAAAAGAAGTCAATTCAAACAGGATCAGTTCAAGTATACAAATCCAATCTTTATTACATATAAAAAGACAAGTTTAAAAACTTAAGCAATGATCCAGAGTAATAAATTACAGTTATAGACAGGAGAGTAGAGAAGAAGTTCAGAGAAAAAGGCTGTTCAAGTCTGCGCCATTACCATGGGAAATCAAAAGTTCAGCCACAGCATGTGAAACTGACTGTTACAGTCCTAGTGGACAAACACATGCTGATTGCTGGCAAAAGCATAATTACTTACCCATGATGTAGGCTACCCAGAACAACAGCCACCGCACCCCAACGCGTTTCGAAGTCTTTTTCAAGGGACTGCGACATGGTGTGTGGTAAGGGGGATCTATTTATATATGCCCAGAGAAGATAATAGGCCCAGCATTTAATCAGGCCGCATGCAGGGGCGGGAGTCCGTCCAGGGCGTCCTCATCGGGCCGCTCCCGGAAGTGACGCGCCCGCCTCATCCCGTTACGGAGGCCGTCATACAGGAGGCTCGGGAGGGGACCGCACCGCGCATGCGTGCCACACGCGCGGCCATCTTTAATGTGGGCAATACAAAGGGCAAAGTTGCGTCTGGAAACAAGAAGTTCGGAGGGGAGCCGTACCACGCATGCGTTGGCCGATCCGCATTTCACCTCTGCTTGTTTTCTGATTAAGTCCTGGCCATCCCATTCTGTTCCTCTTCCTCAATTAATGTTTTGACCCTGCATGACTACTATTCTCTGGAACTGCAGCCTTCCACAGGTATTGACCAACTTGGGCCCTGTGTAATTCCAAATCACTGTATAGGGGTTAAAGGGTTTCAGGGTTAAGGGTGTCCAGCTTGGTGAGTGGCTTCCCTCTAGCCTATCCTTTACAGACCATCTGAGTGTGTCGATCCAGGCAGGCGTTACACCGTGCCCTCGACAGAAGGCCATGTAGGCCGGGATAGTGTTTTAAAAATTGCTGGACAACCAGGTTCAACACGTGAGCCATACAAGGCACGTGTGTCACATTGCCCTGAAGAAGGGTCGCAGACTGGTTTGCATCATTGTCGCACCCAACCTTCCCTAGCTGCTGGTTGAGTGGAGACAACCATTGATGAAACTCGGTCTCACTCTCCAGAGCTAACCGTCCACAATTCCTCAGCGGTGTCTCACATTTCCCCTACATTTCAAAGTAAACATTTGACTGCCTGATGGCCTTGAGCTCTGCTGCCCGCATAGTAAGGAGGTGTGTGGGATTCCTTGGGCGCAGTTACAAGGAAGCATGGACTGACCACATAGGGTTTGGGCCGAGGTGGAGGACCCACACGAAGTTGAGGAGGCAGAAGCAGTGGAGGAACTTGTACATACAAAGGAAGGATTGACACACAAGTCGTGGGGACGGCAAGACTTGTACAACAAACCCTTCTCCATCTCTCACCATAGTTACCCAGTGCCCAGTCAGCAACATTTAACTCCCCTGTCCATGCTTACTGGTCCAAATATCGGTGGTGAAATGCACCCTGTCACACACAGAGTTTCTCAAGGAATCGGTGAGGTTGTGTGCAACCTGCTGTGGTAGCGCGGGCACGCCTTTCTTGGAGAATGAGTGACGACTGGCCATCGGCTCTTGGGGCACTGCAATGGGCATAAGGTCTCGAAAATCCTCGGTCTCAAAAGGGTGTAAAGGCAGCCTTTCTGTTGCCAACAAGTTGCAGATAATGAAACTCAACCTCTTAGGCATGTCATGCCCTTCGAAAATCAAGAAAAACACAGCGAGGGGACTCCAACCACAGTCTCCCTCGTTTCCACTAATTGGGCCACACACACCCCACTTGACTGGCATCACTTGATCTCCCTTTTCAAAATGAAACAGATGCTTTGCATGAAGCACTCTCAAAAATACGCGTGCCTTTCTCATCCCCTGGATGACCCAGGGGAAGAAAAGTCCTCTGAGAGCCATGACTTGTTCATCTTGGTTCTTTTTTCAAAAGCGAGGGGACTCCAACCACAGTCTCCCTCGTTTCCACTAATTGGGCCACACACACCCCACTTGACTGGCATCACTTGATCCCCCTTTTCAAAATGAAACAGATGCTTTGCATGAAGCACTCTCAATAGTACGCGTGCCTTTCGCCTCCCCTGGCTGACCCAGGGGAAGAAAAGTCCTCTGAGAGCCATGACTTGTTCATCTTGGTTCTTTTTTCAAAAGCGAGGGGACTCCAACCACAGTCTCCCTCGTTTCCACTAATTGGGCAACACACACCACACTTGACTGGCATCACTTGATCCCCCTTTTCAAAATGAAACAGATGCTTTGCATGAAGCACTCTCAAAAATACGCGTGCCTTTCGCCTCCCCTGGCTGACCCAGGGGAAGAAAAGTCCTCTGAGAGCCATGACTTGTTCATCTTGGTTCTTTTTTCAAAAGCGAGGGGACTTCAACCACAGTCTCCCTCGTTTCCACTAATTGGGCCAAACACACCCCACTTGACTGGCATCACTTGATCCCCCTTTTCAAAATGAAACAGATGCTTTGCATGAAGCACTCTCAAAAATACGCGTGCCTTTCGCCTCCCCTGGCTGACCCAGGGGAAGAAAAGTCCTCTGAGAGCCATGACTTGTTCATCTTGGTTCTTTTTTCAAAAGCGAGGGGACTCCAACCACAGTCTCCCTCATTTTTACTAATTGGGCCACACACACCCCACTTGACTGGCATCACTTGATCCCCCTTTTCAAAATGAAACAGATGCTTTGCATGAAGCACTCTAAAAAATACGCGTGCCTTTCGCCTCCCCTGGCTGACCCAGGGGAAGAAAAGTCCTCTGAGAGCCATGACTTGTTCATCTTGGTTCTTTTTTCAAAAGCGAGGCGACTCCAACCACAGTCTCCCTCGTTTCCACTAATTGGGCCACACACACCCCACTTGACTGGCATCACTTGATCCCCCTTTTCAAAATGAAACAGATGCTTTGCATGAAGCACTCTCAAAAGTACGCGTGCCTTTCGCCTTCCCTGGCTGACCCTGGGGAAGAAAAGTCCTCTGAGAGCCATGACTTGTTCATCTTGGTTCTTTTTTCAAAAGCGAGGGGACGCCAACCACAGTCTCCCTCGTTTCCACTAATTGGGCCACACACACCCCACTTGACTGGCATCACTTGATCCCCCTTTTCAAAATGAAACAGATGCTTTGCATGAAGCACTCTCAAAAATACGCGTGCCTTTCGCCTCCCCTGGCTGAGCCAGGGGAAGAAAAGTCCTCTGAGAGCCATGACTTGTTCATCTTGGTTCTTTTTTCAAAAGCGAGGGGACTCCAACCACAGTCTCCCTCGTTTCCACTAATTGGGCCACACACACCCCACTTGACTGGCATCACTTGATCCACCTTTTCAAAATGAAACAGATGCTTTGCATGAAGCACTCTCAAAAATACGCGTGCCTTTCGCCTCCCCTGGCTGAGCCAGGGAAAGAAAAGTCCTCTGAGAGCCATGACTTGTTCATCTTGGTTCTTTTTTTCAAAAGCGAGGGGACTCCAACCACAGTCTCCCTCGTTTCCACTAATTGGGCCACACACACCCCACTTGACTGGCATCACTTGATCCCCCTTTTCAAAATGAAACAGATGCTTTGCATGAAGCACTCTTAAAAGTACGCGTGCCTTTCGCCTCCCCTGGCTGACCCAGGGGAAGAAAAGTCCTCTGGGAGCCATGACTTGTTCATCTTGGTTCTTTTTTCAAAAGCGAGGGGACTCCAACCACAGTCTCCCTCGTTTCCACTAATTGGGCCACACACACCCCACTTGACTGGCATGACTTGATCCCCCTTTTCAAAATGAAACAGATGCTTTGCATAAAGCACTCACAAAAATACGCGTGCCTTTCGCCTCCCCTGGCTGACCCAGGGGAAGAAAAGTCCTCTGAGAGCCATGACTTGTTCATCTTGGTTCTTTTTTCAAAAGCGAGGGGACTCCAACCACAGTCTCCCTCGTTTCCACTAATTGGGCCACACACACCCCACTTGACTGGCATCACTTGATCCCCCTTTTCAAAATGAAACAGATGCTTTGCATGAAGCACTCTAAAAAATACGCGTGCCTTTCGCCTCCCCTGGCTGACCCAGGGGAAGAAAAGTCCTCTGAGAGCCATGACTTGTTCATCTTGGTTCTTTTTTCAAAAGCGAGGGGACTCCAACCACAGTCTCCCTCGTTTTTACTAATTGGGCCACACACACCCCACTTGACTGGCATCACTTGATCCCCCTTTTCAAAATGAAACAGATGCTTTGCATGAAGCACTCTCAAAAATACGCGTGCCTTTCGCCTCCCCTGGCTGACCCAGGGGAAGAAAAGTCCTCTGAGAGCCATGACTTGTTCATCTTGGTTCTTTTTTCAAAAGCAAGGCGACTCCAACCACAGTCTCCCTCGTTTCCACTAATTGGGCCACACACACCCCACTTGACTGGCATCACTTGATCCCCCTTTTCAAAATGAAACAGATGCTTTGCATGAAGCACTCTCAAAAGTACGCGTGCCTTTCGCCTTCCCTGGCTGACCCTGGGGAAGAAAAGTCCTCTGAGAGCCATGACTTGTTCATCTTGGTTCTTTTTTCAAAAGCGAGGGGACGCCAACCACAGTCTCCCTCGTTTCCACTAATTGGGCCACACACACCCCACTTGACTGGCATCACTTGATCCCCCTTTTCAAAATGAAACAGATGCTTTGCATGAAGCACTCTCAAAAATACGCGTGCCTTTCGCCTCCCCTGGCTGAGCCAGGGGAAGAAAAGTCCTCTGAGAGCCATGACTTGTTCATCTTGGTTCTTTTTTCAAAAGCGAGGGGACTCCAACCACAGTCTCCCTCGTTTCAACTAATTGGGCCACACACACCCCACTTGACTGGCATCAATTGATCCCCCTTTTCAGAATGAAACAGATGCTTTGCATGAAGCACTCTCAAAAATACGCGTGCCTTTCGCCTCCCCTGGCTGAGCCAGGGGAAGAAAAGTCCTCTGAGAGCCATGACTTGTTCATCTTGGTTCTTTTTTCAAAAGCGAGGGGACTCCAACCACAGTCTTCCTCGTTTCCACTAATTGGGCCACACACACCCCACTTGACTGGCATCACTTGATCCCCCTTTTCAAAATGAAACAGATGCTTTGCATGAAGCACTCTCAAAAATACGCGTGCCTTTCGCCTCCCCTGGCTGACCCAGGGGAAGAAAAGTCCTCTGAGAGCCATGACTTGTACATCTTGGTTCTTTTTTAGAAAGCGAGGGGACTCCAACCACAGTCTCCCTCGTTTCCACTAATTGGGCCACACACCCCACTTGACTGGCATCACTTGATCCCCCTTTTCAAAATGAAACAGATGCTTTGCATAAAGCACTCTCAAAAATACGCGTGCCTTTTGCCTCCCCTGGCTGACCCAGGGGAAGAAAAGTCCTCTGAGAGCCATGACTTGTTCATCTTTGTTCTTTTTTCAAAAGCGAGGGGACTCCAACCACAGTCTCCCTTGTTTCCACTAATTGGGCCACACACACCCCACTTGACTGGCATCACTTGATCCCCCTTTTCAAAATGAAACAGATGCTTTGCATGAAGCACTCTCAAAAATACGCGTGCCTTTCGCCTCCCCTGGCTGAGCCAGGGGAAGAAAAGTCCTCTGAGAGCCATGACTTGTTCATCTTGGTTCTTTTTTCAAAAGCGAGGGGACTCCAACCACAGTCTTCCTCGTTTCCACTAATTGGGCCACACACACCCCACTTGACTGGCATCACTTGATCCCCCTTTTCAAAATGAAACAGATGCTTTGCATGAAGCACTCTCAAAAACACGCGTGCCTTTCGCCTCCCCTGGCTGACCCAGGGGAAGAAAAGTCCTCTGAGAGCCATGTCTACATTGTCAGTGGACAGACACGTGTGCTTATCTGCCAGCAGACCCCCAGCAGCACTGAAGACAGGTTCTGAGAGAACGCTAGCTGCAGGACACGACAAGATCCCCAAGGCGTACATGGCAAGCTCAGGCAATTTATCCAGATTGGAAGCCTAAAATGAGCAGGGCTCAATTTGCACAATAATGGCATCGACGTTTCCTTGCATATACTCATATATTTGTGTCTCCTCCTCTTTTTCCTTGTCCTGCTCTTTTGTTTTCGCATGAGTACATGTCCTTGTCACTTTCCCATGTGTTTGTGTTGTGTTGTGAGTTGTTTGTCACCTTTTGGACACCTTTGAGGGTGTTTTCTAGGTGTTTTTATGTGTTTGTGAATGCCTGCCATTGTTTCCTATGCGGTTCGAGTTTGGTTCGTCGAACGTTCGACGAACCGAACTCGAACGAGACCTCCGTTCGACGAACCGACCTCGAGCCGAACCGGGACCGGTTCGCTCATCTCTACTTATCACACTCCCCCTCCTCAGGATACTGAATGCCCTCATACTGTCCCCTCATGCCTCCCCTTCTCCATACCACCTCCCCGACACTACCGGTCTCAATTCTGTGCACCCTCAGAATTTTTTCATCCCATACTGTTTCCTCACTACTGTGCCCCCACGTTCTCCTTACTGTGTCTGCACGATTCCCTCCTCATTCTCCATACGGTGTCCCCATACATTCCCTTTTGCTCACCATACAGTGTAGACATACATCCCTTCGTGCAATCACTACTTTTACTGCACCAATACCCCTCTCATGTTACATACTGTGTCCATATGTGTTCCATCCTTGCTCTTTATACGGTATTAACATACATTCCCCCTCTCATTCCTCATACTGGGTTTACATACATTCCCCCAGTGCTCCCCATACTGTGTCTACATATAGTCCCCCATGCTCCCAATCCTTTGTCCACATATATTCCTCCCTCGCTCTCCATACTGTGTCAACATAAATATCACACCTCTCTCACCATACTGTGCCTACATACATTCCCCCTGGGCTTTCCATACTCTGTGCACACCCATCCCCTCTCACTCTCTAGACTATGTCAGCATACATTCCCCCCTCACTCTCTATACTGTCTGCATACATTCCCTTCTTGCTCTCTATACGGTGTCTGCATTTATGCCCCCCACTCTCTCCATACTGTGTCCTCACCCATTCCAGTCCTCACTCTCCATGCTGTGTCTGCATACATTCCTCCCTCATGCTCCATACTGTGTCCTCATACATTCCCTTTTTGCTCTTCATACTATGTCCCTATACATGCCCTGCACAATCCATACTGTGTAAGCATCAATCCTACCTCACTCTCTATACTGTGTCCGCATGCATTCACCGTCACTCTCCATACTGTGTCTACATGGATTCCCCTTTCACACCTCATGCTGTGTCTGCATTCATGACCCACACCCTCTCTCCCCATACTTGTTTCTTTAATTTTCCACCCTTTCCCTAATTACAATAAATCTTTGGTGTCTTCAGCTCCACTGGAGCACTTACCACCAATGATGTCAGCCACCTCTGCAGTGCCAAGGAGTAAAATCATTAGTGTCATCAGCTGACCTGATCATGCTCCTGACATTGCTCTGATCCAGAAATGTTGGCCATTAGCACTTCAATTGTAATCGCGTCTGAAAGATGCTAGTACAATTTATCACATGAAGCAAGCGGTATGCACCTTCACTGAGCCAGTTGTCAGCTTGACATTCGCCTCAGGGAATGGCCAACTCCCACTATGGAGGGGAGGGGTGGCAAAATGTAGCCTCCTTATACCCTTTATAGGTCCTTTTTTTGTTTTAGGATTAGTTCTAATTTTAAGTGACACACTCCATTTTATCATGTTATGTACAGGAAAGAAAGAAAAATATTCCAAGTGTGATGAAACTGAGAAAAAATAGCAATGCCACTATTTATTTTTTTGGGGGGTGATGTTGTTTTCACAGAGATCATTATATGGTAAAAATAACCTGATTATATGATTCTCTAGTTTATTTAAAGTATATGCATTGTTTTGTGTTTTTGTGTTAAGTGTAAAAAATTATTATATTTCTAAAACATTTTTATTTTCGCTTTTTATCACATTTTGTAGTCCCCACAGGGAACTTGAACTTGTGGTTATCTAATCAACTGAACTATGTACATAAATATATAGGCTGGCTTTATACATAAATATAAAGGATGGCTTTTATCAGAGTACCAATAACAGCCAAATATTGCCATGGCTGTTATTGGCCAAGAAATTACTGTAAAAAAATAATAAACTAATGATATGGGCTACAAATGGATCTTAAATGGTAGTAAGAGCTGGATAGGTATACATATATTTTTCCTGGTGTTTCCTGGAAGATCACACTGAAGTCAGGCTCTCTTCCAGGCCCGTTAATTAAGGTTCATCAATATTTACTCCTTCCCCTGCCGCCCACCCTCTGTGCCAGTGTCTGGGATTGGTTGCAGACTGCTATACGCGCCCCCTTACAATGTGTCCGCGTCTGTGATTAGTTGCAGTCAGTTTGCTGTATGGTATTGTGAAAATAAATAAATAATTTTTTAAAAAACTACGTAGGCTCCCATTATATTTTAATAGCTAGCGCTGGTAAGCCCCCACCTGTGAGTTTTAGTGTGGCTGGATATCAAAATAGAAGTGAGAGAGGAAACTTGTCCACTCTCCGTAAGCTACAGGACACACTGTCAGCAGCGGAGGGGACCCAGCTTTGAGCAGGTGACATCACTCGGTTCAGCGAGGGTCACACCCGGGCTCCCCTGCTGCTATCAGTGAAAGTGCTGTCAGACTGTTGGATTGCGTGTGACTCATACAAAGATCACATCATCAGGGCTGGCCACCAGGTCCACAGAAAGTAGAGTGGGAGCTAAAGGTATTTCTATGCAGCGAACCCGCTCCTGTCAAGAGAGAAGTTGGATGGTCTGTATGAAGCAATGCAATCCTCAAGTGAGTCACATGCAAGTGTGACTCCAGCCTTACACTAAATATTTCTTCTATTGAATGAGGTTTGCTGAAATCCATGTACATTCAGAAAATAAAAATTCCACCCAGTGGGTTTTTTAGTCTTCAACAAATGTGTTGTGTGTGAACTTTCCTTTAACCGTTATTGCTTTATGAGCTATATATCTCTCATGATCCCTTGTTAATAATCACCCCACAATAGAAAAACATGATGATCATGCAGCAGGAGTTGCAGGACCACAGCTGATGCAAATGTGGTGCCTCTGACCTGGTCAGGCACCACTGAGTACTGCACCCATGCTGGGAGAGTACTTCCTGGTAATCTTAAAGGCCAGAATGAGGTGTGTACGCACAGACACATAGCAACCAGGTCTCCCACACCTTCAGAGGGGACCCTTGGGTAGTCTCCAGAGGGGGGCTAGCTTTCAAATCTCATTGAGAGGTGTAGCGGAGGGGCTGGGAGCTAAAGTGCAGTGGTTGTCAGGGAGATAGGAGAGCCAGTCTGGTAGTGGAGAGTGGCAGTTGCTAGGAGATGCAGACGCATGCTCACACTAATCAGACCCTGCGCGTGTAGTGACAGTTAGTGGGGGAGAATGGTGATCGAGTGAGGATGCTGAAAAGGTGCTCTGGTGACTAGGCACATACGGGATACAGGTCCCAATAGCAGACTCCCGTTTAACTATCTGCTAAACCTGCCGGTGAGGGTAACTACAAGTACCTCACCAACCTCACAGGTCTGAGCCTCAGTAGCAACGCAGGGACCCATAAAGGAGACAGAGCCTGTAGCCATTTTCCTTGGTCCACGCTGCTGGCAAATGGGCTGATCACAGGGGAGAAAAGGCAGTTGCGACTCCCTGGATAGACCCCATGGTACTTCAAGTCAGGGGTCATCTGAAAACAGAAGTGCTAGGATGGCGAGCTACCTGTTACCCTCAGACTGGCCCAAAGGATACCTGGTTCTACCTGGTTTATTGCAGCATCGCCCGGGTCAGCTCACAACAACAGTACAGTGAGTAAAAAAAAGAAAAAAAAAGACTATTTGACTGAGTTATTCTGGGACCTGTTGTTCTACACACCTGAGCCCCTGGGGCCAGCCTCACTCACGGGAGGCTACACCATCCGACTTCAGACCCCATCAGCCCCAGACGCTCATTAAAACTGCATTGGCGGTTACCCAAATCCCTGACTGCAAACCATGAGTGGTGTCACGATAATAAAAACGTACCTGTTGCCAAATATCCAGAAGAAGCTCCTGTAGCGTCCCTGAAGCTGGAGTGACATCGCCGGGGCGACACACACATAACCAACCTGGAGCTCACATTCTGGGGATTATGGAACTATGGAATTTTATTACTCAAAAACTTTGCGAATGGAAAACTAAAAAGCAAGGTAACTGCTGTCATCCTTACTCTAAAGGGGGCTTTACATGCAATGACATCGCAAATGAGATGTCATTGGGGTGACGGAATTGACGCACATCCGGCCTCGATAGCGACGTTGTTGCGTGTGAAACGCATCATTGTCTGTTAACGATCAAAATGACTCACCTAATCGTTGATCGTTGACACGTCGTTCTAATCCCAAATATCGTTGCTGTTGCAGGACGCAGGTTGTTTGTTGTTCTTGTGGCAGCACACATCGCTATGTGTGACACCGCAGGAACGATGAACAATATCGTACCTGCGGCCGCCGGCAATGAGGAAGGAAGGGGGGGGGGGCAGGATATTCCGGCTGCTCATCTCCGCATCTCTGCTTCTATTGGGCGGCTGCTCAGTGACGCCGCTGTGACGCCGAACGAACCTCCCCCTTAGAAAGGAGGCAGTTCACCGGCCACAGCGACGTCGCTAGGCAGGTAAGTACGTGTGTCGGGTCCTAGCGATGTTGTGCCCCACAGGCAGCAATTTTCCTGTAACACACAACTGACGGGGGCGATGTCGCTGTGTGTAAAGTGGCCTTAACAGTAAAAATCTGATTGTCACTTAAATGCTTAAATCATCAATGATTTACCTAATGCAATGTGGTTAAAATGTGACAATTCCTCAAGCATTTATAATTTGACATTCTATAAAATAACAAAATAAATAGATAAATAGATAGATAGATAGATATATAAATAGATAGATAATCAGGTGGCATATGGTAATTGGTCATTTTTAGATTCTGATTTCAAACTGTTGTTAGATGTTACTCCGAATAGTATTTTGTAAGCTGTCACTACCATAAAAGTACTTGTTTGCTAACGTGAGAGGTGTTCTATCGTCTGCTCATGCTGTGTCAAAGCAATAGTACTTGTAATAGTATGGAAAGAAAACCAATTAAAAAGATTTAACAATTTCCATTATGGCTTTGGGTACAACCATACTAGATGTGACATATAGGAAATTGTAAGTCTAGATTTTAATACAGTTCCCTAAGATGGAATTTAAACTCAGACATTTAACACTTGAAATTAGTTCTAAAATACAGTAATTTTCTGCATGACATAGCAGACTATAAACGGGTGCCAAATCAACTGTAATTAAATTTAACATTTAGCTGGATAGATATACTTATGAATAATTAAGCAATTACTAGCAACCCTTTTAAAGACTGTTTCCTACAAGGCTGTTGTATAAGACTCACGGACTAGTAATTATTTTATTCTTTTACGTCTCGACATATAAAATACATAAAACTGAGTAAAAAAAAATAACATTATACAATATGTATCCCTAAAATAACAGATCAGACACCCCCATACTTTGCACTGACGAGGGGCAAGCACCCCGAAACACCGTGTCTGCAAATTGGGATTCTGATCTGGCTTATATATCCTGAGTCATATTGCAAAGGATTGTCGAAAATCCACTTGTGACTTTTAGGATCGCTACTTCCAATAGGTGGCGCTGTGCTAGAGTTTGTCTCCTTTACTGGAGAGACAATTTGAATATTTCCCAGAGGGGCATTGCAGCTATAAGTCCCCTTACCTGGCAGCCAGACTGGCTTGCAAAGTCTCCTTAAGGAGAATAGTGTTCCCCCGTGGAATTTTAGGGGCATTGCAGCTATAAGTCCCCTTACCTGGCAGCCAGACTGGCTTGCAAAGTCTCCTTAAGGAGAATAGTGTTCCCCCGTGGTCCCCACATAGCTTTCTCATGAGCCAGATCAGACACCCCCATACTTTGCACTGACGAGGGGCAAGCACCCCGAAACACCGTGTCTGCAAATTGGGATTCTGATCTGGCTTATATATCCTGAGTCATATTGCAAAGGATTGTCGAAAATCCACTTGTGACTTTTAGGATCGCTACTTCCAATAGGTGGCGCTGTGCTAGAGTTTGTCTCCTTTACTGGAGAGACAATTTGAATATTTCCCAGAGGGGCATTGCAGCTATAAGTCCCCTTACCTGGCAGCCAGACTGGCTTGCAAAGTCTCCTTAAGGAGAATAGTGTTCCCCCGTGGAATTTTAGGGGCATTGCAGCTATAAGTCCCCTTACCTGGCAGCCAGACTGGCTTGCAAAGTCTCCTTAAGGAGAATAGTGTTCCCCCGTGGTCCCCACATAGCTTTCTCATGAGCCAGATCAGACACCCCCATACTTTGCACTGACGAGGGGCAAGCACCCCGAAACACCGTGTCTGCAAATTGGGATTCTGATCTGGCTTATATATCCTGAGTCATATTGCAAAGGATTGTCGAAAATCCACTTGTGACTTTTAGGATCGCTACTTCCAATAGGTGGCGCTGTGCTAGAGTTTGTCTCCTTTACTGGAGAGACAATTTGAATATTTCCCAGAGGGGCATTGCAGCTATAAGTCCCCTTACCTGGCAGCCAGACTGGCTTGCAAAGTCTCCTTAAGGAGAATAGTGTTCCCCCGTGGAATTTTAGGGGCATTGCAGCTATAAGTCCCCTTACCTGGCAGCCAGACTGGCTTGCAAAGTCTCCTTAAGGAGAATAGTGTTCCCCCGTGGTCCCCACATAGCTTTCTCATGAGCCAGATCAGACACCCCCATACTTTGCACTGACGAGGGGCAAGCACCCCGAAACACCGTGTCTGCAAATTGGGATTCTGATCTGGCTTATATATCCTGAGTCATATTGCAAAGGATTGTCGAAAATCCACTTGTGACTTTTAGGATCGCTACTTCCAATAGGTGGCGCTGTGCTAGAGTTTGTCTCCTTTACTGGAGAGACAATTTGAATATTTCCCAGAGGGGCATTGCAGCTATAAGTCCCCTTACCTGGCAGCCAGACTGGCTTGCAAAGTCTCCTTAAGGAGAATAGTGTTCCCCCGTGGAATTTTAGGGGCATTGCAGCTATAAGTCCCCTTACCTGGCAGCCAGACTGGCTTGCAAAGTCTCCTTAAGGAGAATAGTGTTCCCCCGTGGTCCCCACATAGCTTTCTCATGAGCCAGATCAGACACCCCCATACTTTGCACTGACGAGGGGCAAGCACCCCGAAACACCGTGTCTGCAAATTGGGATTCTGATCTGGCTTATATATCCTGAGTCATATTGCAAAGGATTGTCGAAAATCCACTTGTGACTTTTAGGATCGCTACTTCCAATAGGTGGCGCTGTGCTAGAGTTTGTCTCCTTTACTGGAGAGACAATTAAAATAACATTGTAAGGGCATCAAACAAGTCAACTGAAAATGTTATGAGGAGGTATATCTTTCAGTGATTGTATTGTTGTCTGTTACATTACAGATATAGCATTGACTGACATGATACAGCCCAATGCAGCAAAATATATTGATGTAGAAAGTTGTAACTCTACACCTCACTTGGCATGTTTAATTGCTCTTCTTGCCCTAAGTGTCCAGTTGAGGCTTTCTTTTTTAAGATATATGTTGGTGGCATTGTACTGTATATGAAATGTTTTGTGCCTTAGATTAAGCAATGTGTTATTGGTAGATTACACAATTTCTTAGTGCATTTTACATTTAAAGGGGTTTCCCCACAAACAAAGTTGATTTTAAAGTTCATTTTAGTCAATAGATCTTGGAATAATAATAATTCCCACAATTGGATATGTTAAAAAAAATGTCCCAGTCTTGAGATAATTTTATTTATGTGTTCCTGATACTTATTATGTAATGGCCGTATCTGACCTTTCAGAGACATGGACTGATCATACCACTCCTGGGCAGGGGAGGATGCAAAAGAGTTTAAAGACATTACAGCACGGGATCACAGCTGATCCATTATCTGAGGTAAAACATTTCCCTAGCTGTTTTAAAAAAAATTATTATTTTACCTCAAAGAAAAAATAATATACAAGCCCATGCTGTAATGTTGTATACTGTTTTACTTCCCCGCCTGCCCAGGAGCTGTGGTATGATCAGACCATGTTCCTGTACAGTCAGACCCAGCCATTACACAGTACACACCAGGGACATATGTAAGATTATCTCTGCATAGGAACATTTAAAAAAAAAAAAAAATAAATAATTGTTGAAATTATTATTCCAAGATCTATTGATTAAAATGAACTTTGTTTATCGGACAACCACTTTAAGACTGCGCTGACGTGAGAGAATCTGGCCAATTATGCTAATGACACTCGGCTCAAACGCTGATCATTCTCTGATCTGTCATGTACTATGATCCAATTCTCTACGTGAAAGAATCATAGAGAGAGCAGAGAACCTTTTTTCTCCATCTTCTCCATGACGCTTGAGTGCAGTCCAATGTTTTACTTAGACTTGTATTGGTGCGCGTGATCCAATAAATGTTACCAATGGCAATATTCTGTGATTTTTTTTCTCACGCTGAATAGACATGAGAAAAAAATAGCTGGTCAGTACTGCTCCATAGTATAAAATTGGTCCTAGAGGAATCCAATAAAACATTGTATAGCACTCAACCATGTAACATACCTGTGTGAGTGAGCCCTAATAGACAAGAAGTGAGGATGAAATGCAAGCAGAAATAAAAATTCTAACATGAGTAAATGGATAAACCAAAACAGTTTACTACATTTTTTCATTTCATAAGATGCACCATATTATAAGACACCCCCCAAATTTAGAGGAGGAAAATAGGAAAAATCAATTTTTAATGTTAAAATGAGGGTTTGTCTTATAATCTTAGTACATCTTAATCCTAATGCTCACCAGGGGGAGCAGCGAGTGTGCAGCGGGTCAGGAAGGTCACACTAGGCAGGGTCAGCAATGCTGCAGGCTCAGAGTAGAGGGTGTTGCAGGTCAGGAGGGTCAGCGATACTGCAGGCTCAAAGTGTCATGGCAGTGGGCGCTACTGATCTGCTGGCGGGCTACGAGGGTGTTGTGGCAGGCGCCATTGATCTGCCACTGGGTTGCGGGGGTGTCACTGCAGTGGAGTGACGCAAGAATGTCAAAGGATGGAGTGTCCCAGCGGTGGGTGCCATTGATCTGACTGCGGGCTCTGTTGAATCACCCGCAGTTCACGGGATGTACTGCAAGAAAATAGCTGCAGAGGTGGCACATGCACAGATAGGACTCTGTGGTCATTTTCTTGAAGTCCATATCATGAATCTGTGCACGCACCATCTGCACAGCCATTTTATTGAAGTGCTGGTTTCAATTTTTTTCTCTTTATCTAACATTTTATTGAAGTCCCTTGCGTTAACCGAGGGCACTTCAATGAAGCCCGCAGTCAGATCAATAGCACCCAATGCTGAGACACCCCATCCTGTGACCCCCCTGAGCTGCTCCACTGCTCCTCTGAGTCCTCAGTATTGCCGACCCTGCCTCCTATGACCCCACTCCACCACCGCCTCCGTGGTAAGCCATATCCAGATTGTAAGACGGACCCCCATTTTTACCTCCCAGTTTTTTTGGGGAAAAAAGTGCGTCTTATAATCCGGAAAATACAATAAGTATGTCAACATGTTCAACTGTTGCAGTATATATAGTTTCAAAGATCATTCTCAATATAATGCATGACACAGCATTTGTTTAGTATTAGTTATATAGATAACAATTTTGGTTAAATATTTTTGATAATGCATTTCAATTATTTCATCCCTTCTATGTTGCTGTTTTAAGTCTGCTTTAAATCCACCCTTTTTCAGTAATGCATCTTTGGGGGTTGATTTCTCCAAATTTGATGTGGCCTTATTTAGCAAATGAAGAGGTGAGACATTAATGATAGGGATCATCTATTTTGAAGGTACATCTTAATGTTAATGAATACCTATTGCACTTTTTGATCAAAACATTTTAAAATAAAGGAGTATTCCAATATTCAATATCCAACCCCAATATGTATTAAGTGTAATAATAATAATAATATTAGCAAATACCTCCAATTAGAAATGTTGTATAGTTCTTCTGATTCCCTATGTGACTTACCTCATGTTCAGGGTAAAGCAGGACCTTAGGTATTGATGGTTATGACCACTAGCAGCTAACTAACTATGACTATATGCCTGGTCGTAACGATGAATATCTAAGGCCCTGAACATAAGGTAAGCGACATAGTGAAGCAGAAGAACTGTACTACATTTCTAATTGGAGTGGTTTGCTATTGTTATTATTATTATTATTATTATTATTATTATTACTACACCTACTACATATTGGAATAGGATCTTAAAGCTGGGAATAACTGTTTAATTTAATACTAAAGGTGTGTTTGCCCTATTTTTTCTTTTTTAGCAACTAAAATGCTGCTTTTTATTGTTGGGGTTGAATTGTTCTTAATTCGGCCAGGTGTATGGTTCCTTTGTTTGGAAGGTCAAGAGAAGTTAGCCATTGTCTCATGTCAGACCAGTGGCATACCGTCAATAGACGCAGACCATGCCACTGCTACGGGGCCCGTGATTTGGAGGGGCTCGGGGCGGCTGCCCGCGGTGTGCGTTTTCACTTTCATGCATCATGCCCCCGAGCTGTCACCAAGCAGCTGATTAATGCCGCTGGGTGCCAGCACTGTTTGTATAGCTGCAGGCTGGCCAATGCAGAGATTCAGAGTTGTCCACACGGCACATTGTGCACAGCCTGTGCTGAAGAGGAGGGAGAGGCCAGGCCGCAGCTTTTTCCAGTCAGAGAGCAGTGAGAGGTGCCAGGAGGAGAACAGACAATCAGGAGAGGGGGCGGAGCTTGGTCAGTACAGCCGTGGAAGAATGAAATAAAGAGGAAAACACAGTCCTGGAGTGGAGGAGGAGTAGATACCATAGAAAAGAGAGAAAAGCAAACATAGAGCAGAAAAACAGTAAGTGAGCAGCGGAGAACAGTAAGAATAGAAAGCAAAAACAAAAGAGAGGAGGAGCAGCCAGGAGGATTGACAGGAAGTGCATGCAATAGGAAGGTCGGAATCACTATCATCATCTCTCACAGCACAGGAGAAGGTGAGTATTATAATGTACAAATGTCTGCCTGTAACACTACAGAAAAACTGCCCTGTGCTGTGCCATCACTGTGTGTGTGTGTGTGTCTGGTGCCCCTGTGCTTTGCCATCACTTTGTGTGCATCACCCCTTTACTGTGCCATCACTGTGTGTGTGTCTGTTGCCCCTGTGCTATGCCATCACTGTGTGTGTCTGTTGCCCCTGTGCTGTGCCATCACTCTGTGTGTGTTGCCCATGTGCTGTGCCATCAGTGTGTGTGTGTTTTGCTCATGTGCTGTGCCATCACTTTGTGTGTGTGTGTGTGTGTGTGTGTGTGTCTGTTGCTCATGTGCTGTGCCATCACTGTTTGTGTATGTCTATTGCCCCTGTGCTGTGCCGTCACTGTGTATGTCTGTTGCCCCTGTTCTGTGCCATCACTGTGTGTGTTTGTGTGTGTGTGTCACCCCTATGTTGTGCCATCACTGTGTGTGTGGCTATGTGTGTGTGTTGCCCATGTACTGTCCCATCAGTGTGTATGTGTGTGTGTGTGTGTGTTTTGCCCATGTGCTGTGCCAGCAGAGTTTTTGCCCAAATTTCTACCACAAAAAGGCAGCATTTTGAACAGCAGAGTGAGAACAAGAAACCCAAAATTCCCATAGACTATGCTTGAAAGGCAGAACACATCCATTTTGGCATTAAACGCTGCAGTTGAAAAAGCAGCAAAAAAGCAGGTAAAAAGCAATGTGGACACATAGCCTAAGATACATTAGATGAGGCTAGCTAGTTCCCACTGTTTGCTGTGAGTACTGTGTTGATGTCTCTGCTGGACATCTTAACCCCTTCACCCCTGGGTTATTTTCCATTTTTCCGGTGCGATAAAATTTTGCATTGCACTCGGACCAATGTTAATTGTACATGTTAATCATTGAGGCAGAGCCGTTGTTCCGCTTTTTTCTCATCCAGATTCTGGATGAGAGAAAAGTCCTGACATGCTGCTATTAGATGTCGAAATCATGCGAGACTTGCCAACACAAGTCAATGGATGTAAGAAAAAAAATGGACACCACAAAGACGGCAGATGGACCATCCTAGTGGCGTGCGTTATTATGGGTACATTACTATCATGTAGTACAGAACATTGTAAATGATCCTGTAAATGACTGTAAATGACTAATAGTTGCTGAGAAATAAACGGATTGCACATGGATTACACAAGGATGAAAAATGAGGAAAAAAATCACCCACTCGCATAGCACTTGCAGTACAAACGGAATACCACATGGATACCACTCGTCCGACTCTCCTGGATGAGAATGGGACAGTTATTTCATATGATCATGTGATTCCAGCCTAAGGGCTCATGCGCACATAACTGCTGAATATTCTGCAGCGATTTGACAGCACATGTGCGCTTAAAATTGCTGCAGAATCACTGCATAATGAATGCAGTATTTTTGTTAAAAAAAGCCGATTTCATGCGCTCTGGCTGCTGCCCCCACCATAGACAGAGTGGGAGCTGCTTTTATGAACGCACGGATTTTGGTCAAAATTTTAGCATCCAAATCGCTGCATTCATAAAAGCAACGTGCGCACGTATCATGCACAATCTACATAGATTGTGCAGGGTACGCAGGACGCATGCATTTATGCCGCAGTGCAATACGCAGTGTAAATGCATGTAAGTACGCATCGTGCACACGAGTCCTAAGGGTGACAAAGCTGTGAAGCTGCACTTAATGCTAGCTAGAAATTAATTTTGATTCTTTTTGTTACGATTATCAGAACTGAGTAGTAGGATTTATAAAAAAAATCTTTGCTTCCTAAAGACCAATTCTTTCTTCACCCTTTAAATAGTTTTTTTAATGAGAGGACAGGTTCTATACAGTGCTAAAGTATACATCTTGGTATCTTATAAAAGAGTTTTTTTCTTCTCATAAGCTTATGCATATGCTACACAGAACTGCTGCCTCAGCTTTCTATTTCTAGTGCATTTCCCACAACTAATGACACTAATGACTACGAAGGTGGCTGCCCTTAAAGTGTAAGTCAGATGACGGATAGATATTACACAGTTGTTAGATAAGTCAGCACAAAATGGACAGTATAATGACAGAAAGATTTATCTCAAATACAATGCATAACATTTTCTTTTTTCATCAATTATGTAACTTCTTCACTTCTTTCTCACAAAAGGGTTTATCAAGGCATAATTTGATTACCAGGCAATCTGTTTTTAAATTTTAGCCATGGGCTAATTCATTCCAAATACTTTCAAGGCCCCCTTCACACATCCATGTCTCTGGCCTATATGGTGCCCATTTTCACATGTACCGCCAACACGTTTACATGCTACAAATTACGTTCAAATGAAATCTTCCTGGTGATTCTCATGGAGACAAGTCATTTTGTTTCCGGCAGCACAGGTACAATGACATCCGTGTGACACGTACTGTAAAAAAATGGATGTTACTGAAATAAATGGTTTTATATGTGTAAAAGATGTGCAAAGATAGAAAAAATATAGATAGATTTATATAGATGGATAGATAGATAGATAGATAGAATAGATAGATGAAATAGGTAGAATTGATTGATAGGATACATAGAATAGATAGATGGTGTGGTAGATCCACTCACTCAGCTACAGTTTGTGGTAGACACAGGAACGCTATCCATATAAATCTCAGCTGCATACTTCCCAATTTTGGAAGAATAGAAATAGGGACAAAGTATGCAGCACATGTAGCACGCCATGTCAAAATTTGACCGTGCCCCTAGCCACAATACAAGCCACACCCATTTGGCAGTGAGGGATGTTCAGCTGATGCCCCAGACTGTTCATTTATTCATAATCGTATCAGCCAGAACGTTCTCATATTTATGTAAGCTTCACTGTATGTCATGGTCTTTCTTTGTGTCTGTAAGGCCATGTTCACATATTGCAGACATCCGGTGTTTTTGTTTTCTGCCCATATCTCCACCAGATTATATAATAACAATCTTCTCTAATTATTGCATTAGTGCTGCATTTTTTATGCCTTTTCCTCAGTATTTCATGCGTTTTTGATACAGACGTGAAGCTGTGTTTTTAACCCTGCTGTTCTGTTCAGTCAAAAATGATCAAATTTGAAACTTGAATTTGTTTTTAAATATTCGTTATTCTGGGTAATTGACTTTTCCTCATTTGAGGGTTTTTTTCTATGGGTACATTTTTTTTTGTTTACTTTTTGCTCCACCTTTTTTTTACACTTGTACTGTTCGGTCAAATATGACCGATAGCCTTTTATACTAATCTCCAGCCATTTTTTGAGTAAAATAAAGGAGTTATAATGTCATTTAGGACTATATATTCCATCTACTATTTATCAATGTATCTATGTCCTTTTGGTCCATGCAGATTTAGACATACATACATTTTCAAATTACGATGCTGCTGATGGATTTGCTTCCAGTTATGTGCAAAATTTTTTCACTGTAACTTATTTACCCTGCTGTTCATTTAGAAATAGTTCAGGGATACATAGGAAAAAAACACCGGAGAAAGAGCTGAAGAAAATCAAGGTATGCGAGTAGTTTTGGATTTGACACACGGACTCAAAGGACAAAATATTACAATTTTTTCACATCATACCAACTGGGGAAGATGTTGCTGAAAAGAAAAATGACCATGCTGGGTACTGTTAATAAAAACAAGCCAGAACTGCAGCAAGGTATTCTCAGTAATAGAGACTTTTATGGTTATATGTTTTATTTTACAGAGGACACAATAGTTTCTTACGTTCCCAAAAAGCACAAACATGTCATTCTGATGAGCACAACACACCATGATAGTGCAACCAGTAATCGAGATGACAGAAAGGCGGACATGATTTTACATTAAAATGCCACAAAGGGGCAGCTGATACTGTAGATCAACTCATAGGCACTTACTAGGGATGAGCGAATGTATTCGCCACTACTCGGTATCCGATGGATAACAAGCTATTCGAGACATTCGGTATCCGACAAATAAAACAACATGCGCTCTGATACTTTCATTTTCATTTCTCACTTCCTGGTGTCTGTTTTCCAGCCAATGAACACATCTGACGTTGCTTGCCCTCACAGTAACGCCACAGCCATCTTTGTTGTGGTGTTACTGTGATTGTCTTGGCTGCACAGCGTCATAGAGGCTATATATGCAAGCGGCCATTTTGTGAACACCCAGTCATTGGGGAGCTGGTAGGAGCTGGCGGTGTAGATAGACTGTTCGTCGGTCTCTCTCTGTCTATCTGTCTCTCCCTCTCCCTCCCTCTCTCTCTCTCATACTCACCGATCACTGACCGATCACCGGCGCAGCGCTGCACAGCTGTCACAGTGCGGCAGCTTCTCCTGCTTCTGAAAATGCCGGCCGTTCATTATTCTATCTCGTATTTACTGCTTCCCCCGCCCACGGTGCCTATGATTGGTTGCATTCAGACCCACCCCCACACGGAGTGACAGCTGTCTGACTGCAACCAATCACAGCCACTGGTGGGCGGATCTATGTAGTGCAATAAAATAAATAAATAAATAATTTAAAAACAAACGGCGTGCGGTCCCCACCCAATTTTTATACCAGCCAAGATAAAGCCACACGGGTGAAAGATGGTATTCTCAGGATGGGGAGTCCCATGTTATGGGGAGCCCCCCAGCCTAAAAATATCAGCCAGCAGCCGCCCGGAATTGCCGCATCCATTAGATCCGAAAGTCCCGGGATTCTACCCGGCTCATCCCGAATTGCCCTGGTGCAGTGGCAATTGGGGTAATAAGGAGTTAATGACAGCTCCTAGCTGCCACTAAGTCCTAGGTTATCGGCTTCGCCATATTTTTGTATGCTAGCCAGGTACAGCAGGTAGGTACGGGCTGCCCCCAACCCCCAGCTGCCTATTTGTATCCAGCTGTAAACCAAATATATAGGAAAGCTGTTATGGTTGTGCCTCAAACTAGCCTAGTCCCGTCATTCACTCCCACATTGGGGTCGGTTACTCTGCACCTGGCCGTTGCTTGAGCCATCAGGTGGCTAGAGTTTTGTACCATCCTGAGCCTAAGTGCTCATGCAGCCACACTGAGCATGTGAGTGATGTCATTGATGACAAGGCGGCTTCTAATTGGTCATCAGTGACATCAGCAATGAAGTGGCAGCCGCTGATTGGTCATCATGACTTCAGCAATGACGTGGCAGCCCCTGTATGGCTGCAGTCAACGCCATTACCACATGCCATGTAGTCTGGGCCAGGATGGCGGCTATATAAGGTCTGTAGCTCCGCCCATCAGTGCGCCAGCGTCATTATGCATGCTGATAGCAAAGGCTGTATTACCGGCTGTCAGAGTGACTTGGTTCCAGCGCCATTGTAAATATGCAGTGCTTGTGGCAGATCCTTGTTTATGTGCAGTGTGATTCTGAATTTAGGGCAGGCGCCAGTACCAGGTACTCATATCTAGGTACAAACTGTGTCTCGGCACGGTGAGGGATTAGGTTCCTTCCTGACAAGACCTGCCCCATATGCACACGCCCAGTCTGCAGTGACAGACTTGTGTGTATGTGTGTGCCAGCTTTTGGTACCCAGTGATGCTAACTGGGTGACCTTCATGGTCTGACGTGCCCCTGTACACACATGACCAGCTTAGTGTTTACGTTCCAGGTTGCCAGTGACGCTAACTGGGTAGCCTTCACGGTCTGACATGCCCCTGTACGCACGTGACTGGCTCAGTGGTTACGTCCCAGGTTTCCCAGTGATGCTAACTGGGTTACCTTTCTGTTTTGCTGTGTTCTTACACACTTGACCATTCTCTGTTGTGTTTTGTTGGTTTTGACGTGTTCCTACACACGTGACCATTACTTGTGCACCAGTGAGGCTAACAGGGACACGCTACATGTATAGAAACCAAAACAAGTGAAGAACTAGGAGTAGTAGTGCAAAAAAACAAAACAAAAAACTCCTAAAATCAATTTTTATTTTATCAATGTTAAAAATGCTCAAAACAAGAGCACAGTAACTCTTATATACTCCAGTACACTGGTCAAGTGTGGTGGAAGAAAGGGCAAAAAGAGGTATGAGCCAAAGTGATAGGAGGAGCTCTAATTCACTCAATACTCAAGATAGAGTTATGGATAGCATATCTTCAATGATATAATTTTGTAAAAATGAAATGCCCTGTTATTCTAGGGGATATAGAAAGAGGGATAATCTGACCCTCCCTTTTATCTACCTACCAGCGGAGGTGCACCATAAGTTATTGGGTACCCCCCGCTCCTCGTCGGCTTTCCCTATTCTGTCCCTTTAACCCGCAAGTCGCAGGAACAACCACCACCAAGAATAAAGGTGCAAATAGTCAGAGGTCACTATAAATATGGTTACCTGGATTGGCAACCCTAATACAGCTTATCCTTTATAAATAAAGGAGAAAAGTAATGCTTCTTGATGTAATAGCAAAAACCTTGGAAAATCCATATAAGATATTAACTCTTAGCAACATACTTGGAAAATCCACATAAGTTATATACTAGGGCTTGGTCACCATAAATATGATAGCCAAACTACAGCTGTACATATAAATATTCCTTCACAGCTATAACAAATTGGTAATAATATACCGATGATATAAGTGATAACAAGATAATAGCATGTGGTCCCAACAGGGAACTTATCTGTTAGAATCACTGATTACAAATCCCAATCCCGACGCGTTTCCCCCCTATTTATATCTTTAGGGGTTCATCAGGGGAAAAAAGAGGATCTCATCATATCCACATCATCAGTATCATAGATTTTCTTTCTTGGTTAGTTTGGCTTTCCTCATGATATCGGGCTGACATCCGTAGCCTTAAGTGGTGGGCAAAAATGTCAGGCAAGCATAACCCGCTAGTGCTCCGGGTATAATGACCCCAAAAAACAGAGCACCGGGTAGAGGAGCAGCATACCCTTCCTCGCCGGCGTCTTTTAATGTCAAGAAAATCTATGATACTGATGATGTGGATATGATGAGATCCTCTTTTTTTCCCCTGATGAACCCCTAAAGATATAAATAGGGGGGAAAAGTGTCGGGATTGGGATTTGTAATCAGTGATTCTAACAGATAAGTTCCCTGTTGGGACCACATGCTATTATCTTGTTATCACTTATATCATCGGTATATTATTACCAATTTGTTATAGCTGTGCAGGAATATTTATATGTACAGCTGTAGTTTGGCTATCATATTTATGGTGACCAAGCCCTAGTATATAACTTATGTGGATTTTCCAAGTATGTTGCTAAGAGTTAATATCTTATATGGATTTTCCAAGGTTTTTGCTATTACATCAAGAAGCATTACTTTTCTCCTTTATTTATAAAGGATAAGCTGTATTAGGGTTGCCAATCCAGGTAACCATATTTATAGTGACCTCTGACTATTTGCACCTTTATTCTTGGTGGTGGTTGTTCCTGCGACTTGCGGGTTAAAGGGACAGAATAGGGAAAGCCGACGAGGAGCGGGGGGTACCCAATAACTTATGGTGCACCTCCGCTGGTAGGTAGATAAAAGGGAGGGTCAGATTATCCCTCTTTCTATATCCCCTAGAATAACAGGGCATTTCATTTTTACAAAATTATATCATTGAAGATATGCTATCCATAACTCTATCTTGAGTATTGAGTGAATTAGAGCTCCTCCTATCACTTTGGCTCATACCTCTTTTTGCCCTTTCTTCCACCACACTTGACCAGTGTACTGGAGTATATAAGAGTTACTGTGCTCTTGTTTTGAGCATTTTTAACATTAATAAAATAAAAATTGATTTTAGGAGTTTTTTGTTTTGGTTTTTTACACGCTACATGTAGGAGTGTGTCTTTACAACATCTCCTTCGTTTCTGTTTTGGTCTCCTGAGTTACTGTAATCTGTCCTTCTGTCCTTAGTGGCTTTAACACTTGCCCGGTGGATGTGGGCAACGATTGATTTCATATTATTTTTATATTCATTTGGCCCCTCCGTAACAGTACGCTCTCGCCAACAGTCCTCCCGGACATGGCGGACATTCAGAAACTACAGAGATATATTCAACAGCTGGAAACACATCTAAGGGATGTGGAAGAGTCCTTTCCAGCTGTGTATATCGCAGCTCTGATTAAACAGACTGCAATTCAGACTGTCACTGTCCTCATCTAAGCCCATGCTCCACCTGTCCCTTCCCACTAAATTCACAGGGGATAGTAAGGCTTGTCAGAGTTTCATAAATCAGTGTTCGATACACCTGGAGCTCTTGTCCTCACAATACATCCCAGAGAGAGCTAAGGTGGGGAGTTTGATATCGCTCCTTGCTGATCGAGCACCGACATGGGCCACTCCGCTCTGGGAGCGAGATGATCCAGTGACTAACTGGGCTACTGATTTCTTGGAGGCGTTAAGGGCAGTGTTCTTGGGTTCCCAGGTGGTACATGACTCTGCCTTACGTCTTCTGGACCTGGTTCAGGGGACGTTTTTGGTATCTGTTTATGCCATAGAGTTCAGGACTCTGGCCAGTGCCAGAGAAGGTCCTGTTACCGGTATTCTGGAGAGGGTTGTCGGGGCATTTAAAAAACGCATTGGCCACCAGGGAGATAAGACCTGACCTGGAGACCTTGATTTCACTTGCTACAAGAATCGACAAACCTCACTCTGGGCACCAGTTAGAGCAGGCTCAGTAGTTCTCGTGTGCGACTGGCTCCCTCTTTCCCCAAACCCGAAGCATCAGCCACGTACCCTGAACCCAAACATGAGCCCATGGACATCGGGCAGACAGCTGCTAGGTGCTCAATGCCAGCGGTGAAACCAGTTTGCTTCACTTGCAAACAGACAGGTCACTATGCCAACCAGTGCCCTAAAAAGGTCGAGAAGCAGGTGTATGTCACGTCTGTTAACAGTGAGACAAAGGACGCGCCTGCTTCAAACCCTAAATTGTCCTTCAATGGTACGGTGGCGTTTGAGAACACCACTGTACCAGTTACAGCATGTACAGACTCCGGTGTAGACGGGAATTTTGTGTCTTCTGAGTTTGCCCGTCTACATGAGATTCCCGTTACCGTGCTGCCCAAGTCGCTATCTGTCCGAGTAGCTGATGGTAGCTGGACGTCCTCCCAGAGGGTGTCAGCTACCAGACAGTCCAGTTGGTTTTCACTATGCCTTCAGGGCACCAGGAGACCACCTCTTTTCTGGTTATGAATGATGGTATAGATGAGATCTTGTTGAGGCTCCCCTGGCTGAAGCAGCATTTTCCGCAGTTTGACGGGGGCACAGGGAATATCTCTAGTTGGGTTACCGCATGTGAAAAAACCTGTCTGTCCAAGACAACTAGAGGGTCATTGTTTGCTGACCTAGTGAAGGTGCTCAAGCCTCCACACCACTGTCCCTCCTCAGTTGAGGGGGTCTCCAAAAAGTCAGCAGAGACATCATCCTCGCTTTTACACCCCCATACACCAAATCCCATGCCAGTTCGTTGTACCAGGGTCTCCAAGGATCCCCCGACCAGCCCCGCTTTCCCGGCTAGGGAACGGTCTGCTTGCGTGCGGGTCGGATCAAAACTGAGGCCTAGGAGGTGACGATATGTGAAGGACTGAGATGGTCTTGGCCCCAAACATTGGTCCTGGGTGGCAGCTTTCGAGCACCGGAATGGGGGGGGCCCTAGACGGGGAGGTAAGGTTATGGTTGTGCCTCGAACCAGCCTAGTCCGGTCATTGACTCCCACATTGGGGTCGGTTAACTCTGCAGCGGGCAGCACCACCTGGCCGTCGTTTGAGGCATCAGGTGGCTAGAGTTTTGTACTATCCTGAGCCTAAGTGCTCATGCAGCCACACTGAGCATGTGAGTGATGTCATTGATGACAAGGCGGCTTCTAATTGGTCATCAGTGACATCAGCAATGAAGTGGCAGCCGCTGATTGGTCATCATGACTTCAGCAATGACATGGCAGCCACTGTATGGCTGCAGCCGACGCCATTACCACATGCCTTGTGGTCTGGGCCAGGATGGCGGCTATAAAAGGTTTGTAGCTTCACCCATCGGTGCGCTCAGCATCATTATGCATGCTGACAGCAAAGCTGTATTCCCGGCTGTCAGAGTGAGTGGGTTCCAGCGCCATTGTAAGTCTGCAGTGCTTGTGGCAGATCCTTGTATATGTGCAGTGTGATTGTGACTTTAGGGCAGCCGCCGGCATCAGGTACTCATATCTAGGTACAAACTGTGTATCAGCATTGTGAGGGATTAGGGTCCTTCCGGACAAGATGGGCCCCCTATGCACACGCCCTGTCTGCAGTGGCAGACTTGTGTGTATGTGTGTGCCATCTTTGGGTACCCAGTGACGCTAACTGGGTGACCTTCACGGTCTGACGTGCCCCTTTACGCACCTTTACTGTAAGACCTTTACTGGCCAACCACGCTGTGGAGTAGTTGGATGCATGTGATGGAGCATTGGTCCATCAAGAGTCACTCTCATTTCATCAGTCCATAAAACCTTTGAAGAATTAGTCTTAAGATATTTTTTGGCCCAGTCTTGACATTTTATCTTATGTTTATTGTTCAAAGGTGGTTGTTTTTCAGCCTTCCTTGCCTTTGCCATGTCCCTGAGTATGGCAAACCTTGTGCTTTTTGATACTCCAGTAATGTTGCAGCTCTGAAATATGGCCAAACTGGTGGCAAATGGTATCTTGGCAGCTTCACGCTTGATTTTCCTCAATTCATGGGCAGTTATTTTGCACCTTTTTTGCCCAACACACTTTTTGCGACCCTATTAGCTATTTGCCATGAAACGCTTGATTGTTTGGTGATCATGCTTCAAAAGACTGCTGCATCCCTCTGCAAGACTTCTCACAATTTTGGACTTTTCAGAGCCCGTCAAATCTATCTTCTGACCCATTTTGCCAAAGGAAAGGAAGTTGCCTAATAATTACGCACATATTTTATAGGGTGTTGATGTCATTATACCACACCCCTCCTCATTACAGACATGCACATTACCTGATATACTTAATTGGTAGTTGGCTCTCAAGCCTATACAGCTCGGAGTAGGACAACATGTGTAAAAAGTATCATGTGATCAAAATACTCATTTGCCTAATAATTCTGCACACAGTGTAGTGGGGTTTGGAGTGTGACTGTTTAAAGTTTTGGACAGGTGTCTTTTATACTGATAACTTCAAACAGGTGTCATTACTACAGGTATTGAGTGGAGGACAGAGGAGCCTCTTATAGTAGAAGTTACAGGTCTGTGAGAGACAGAAATATTGCATGTTTTTAGGTGACTAAATACTTATTTTCCATCTTAATTTGCAAGTAAAATCTAGCAAAATCAGAGAAGATGATTTTCTGGATTTGCTTTCTCTTTTTGTCTCTCAGAGGTGTGGTCTACCTATAATGTCAATTACATGCCTCTCTCATCTTTTTAAGTGGGAGAACTTGCACAATTGGTGGCTGACTAAATACTTTTTTCCCCACTGTACTCAGCTTCCAGTGTCTTCATTTTCTCCAGCAGCGTTCTGGTCATTCTCCTGTGATTTTAGACCTAGGGATATTTCAGTGTTCCGTATTGAGCGCGAGAGATCACAACTCAAGTGTATAACAGCCTTGTTCTGGCCACATTCTGGCTCTCAAAGACCTTTTGATGTAACTTCTGACTTTTGGTCAGACAGAAGTTACAGGCAAAAGATGGCACCGCGGGTCCAGAGCCACGCTGGTAAAAGGTGAAGCTGCCGGAAGGTGAGTATATCTCAGAGAGCATGGAACTTAGATTTAAAGCACCACTCCAGTGCTATTTTTCTATAAAAAAAATTTAATGCTGCCTTAAGTACTTCTCCAAGAGCTAATTGGTAGAAATTAGCAGATCTTTTTAAAGTCTAATACACTGACTTCAACAGTTTTTTCTCAAAACTTCGATTTTCAGTGAATAAATGAATCTGAATTTCAATGCTCGAACACTTGTAATTGTTAATATAGTGCACATTGCAAGAGCAGATCAAGGGGACCAAAGTGAACATAAGAGTTTATACTCTGCAGTAGAGAGAGAGTAACCCAATGACTCTGGAGATGGAAAATGACTGACCTGTACAAACTGTGCTCCACTCAGAACCACTTGACAAGGTATGATAACTCATTTGATGGCATAGCTGCAGGGAATTATGGGAAAGCCCACGAGGCAATGTAAAACTACATTTCAATGCTGTCTGATGCTTAAGCAGTGTGGGAAATGGCACTGGTCAAGTTTTTTCTGTGAACAGAAAAATTGAATCTCTCAATATTCAAATTTGCATGAAACTAAACAATTAAGGCAATTTGATTCAAACTAGATCCTTTGTAAATCGATTGACTCATCTTCATCTCTACTATTTGACAAAAGTCATTAATGGTTCCAGATTTGTTTTATTAAGAAATGTGTATAACATACCAAGTCCACTTAAATTGATAATGCCAGGAGAAAGCTTTATAAAACTATAAACATGTTATTGCAGGATAATATGAGTGTGGTCGCAGAACTGATGAAAGGTATGTAGTGGAATTAAATTGCCACATGAGTATGCCTCCTTGAAAATTCAAGAAGTATGGATAAATATGCTTAAGCTATATATTAATCAAAGCCATTTTGCATATCCTGTTACCATAAAATAAATAAAATAAATGGTATATACTTGTGGTGGGCGTGCGAGCTCGGCACTACTCAGTACTAGATCGAGCATCAAGAAGCTTGAAGTACTCGATAATTGATTGAGTATCATGGTACTTTGGCGCCATGCTCAAGTCCCTGACCTGTGAATTTTTTCAGCCACTAAACTTGGGGGGTTAAAAAGGCCAAAAAAATATTCAAAGGAAACAATTATAACAAGCATATCCAATTTTTATTCAGCAAAAATGATTAAAATTACATAAACACATAGACATTTAAATGAAAACGATAAATGATCTCTTGGTGTGCAGGGGGCACAAACATCAGATCGGTAGTACAATGTCAAAATTATGCATGAGGGCCAACTGCTGGCCCTCTAAAAATTGTGTGAAGGTTGCCTGCTAGTCCTCTAAAAATTATGAGTGAGGGACGGCTGCTGGACCTCTAAAAAGGTATGAGTGAGTACTGCAAGACTCTTTGGATATGGTGGAGGAGGACAAGAAAAATAAAAAAAACATGAACCATATACCCTTTTGGGTTTGAAGGGTTCCATGAGAATACAGCAGAATAAAAAAAGAGCATTTATGTAATACTCACCATTGTTGAGGCAGTGAGTGGGAGTGGACCCACTCAACCAAAAGGGACCTGGGCTTACCCTGACATTGAAGGGGCTTAACTACTCACCAGGTATACACCAAAGCCTTATATGGTGAGAATGGACTTACCTGATGGTAGACACCAGGTGCCGCTCCCAGGGTAGTGTCTGGGAGTATGGAAGATGACCCCAGGGCAGAGTCGGGAACAGGTTCAGGAGTTAAGGCATATACAGTCTCTAGTGACTATGGGTAGACAGGAAGGCTGACACAGACAGGAACGGAGGGCACCTCAAATACTGATATGTATGGTAAGGGTGCAATAGGGACAGGTAACAGGTATGAGACAACTAGCTAGCTAGGCAGACATTAACTAATATACCACATTGCACACGCCCCTCCTCTAGTGGGAGAATGCCTTAAATACCTAACAATTCTTATCCATAGACTGAGAGACACTTCTGGGCGAAAGAGCGCTAGCCTTTTAAGAGGAGGATGCATGCCTTTAGCATAATCCTGTGCAGCATGTGCAGGCCCCAGAAGCAGTAGACAGCAGAAACACATGTGGACATCCACAGAGAGACACGGGAGATTGCCGGCGAAAGCAGTAAGTATATTGGTGTATTTGCTGCAGGGACGCCATCTTATGAGTGGGTCCCGCCTGGAAGGAGACCTCGGCTGAATCCAGGATCTGAAGGTCTCAGCGCCTTGCTGCTGTTAGATCCACTGCTATTACTTGACTAACATCTTCTTGCTAGTGGTGCTGCAAGGGTTTAGCGCCTTTTCATGCCTGGTCGCTGGCTGTAAGATCATGCGCCTGATCACATGATGCTTGTGATAGAAACAGAATCCTTATTTCTATGTGGTCCACTTTGGAAGGAGCCTACTCTAGAGGAAGTTTGTCATGTTGTGTGCAGTGGTGGTGTCAGCTGCATTAAAGTTGCCTGAGTGTTTTTCCTTGTCATATCTATTTCCCTCATCAGTTTTCGTACCCTTGTGTTTCTGTATTGTAGTAATCATGTCATCCTGCTCACTAGCCAGTTTGAGTTTAGGGCAAGTGAGGGCTCAGTAACATGGCCGGTGACGGATTGAGGGAACCCTTTTAGGTATGTCAGGGAGTGCAGGTTTCAGCTGCAGGTGAGTCCAGGTGGTAACCCGGCTCCTCTCTCCCTAGCACCAGAGAGATCCATTGTATCATGACCTCCATGTACCCTGTATGCAGTTGCACCTACTGGGGGATTGTGGGTATTTTGTTAAACCCTGTTAGTCATGTGCGTGACACGCCAACATTACAATTTAAATATACTTTATATTCTGCTTCTGTCAATTGCTTGGGATGAGAAGTTGGGCCAATCCAAGCCTTATTTATTTTGAGAAAAATCAGCTTGTCAGCATTTTTAGCTAACTGACGGATGTACCTATTGGTTATTATGCCCCAGGCGGCATAAAAAAATATGGAATCAACTTAAACATGAAGGGAGCTGTAAATGTAGCGTGCCATAGTCTGATTTGACAAAAGTCTGTGGCAGGTAAAATTATGAGTAAGGAGGAGTAGGACAAGAAATATAATAAACCATGAACCATATTCCCTTTTTGAGATTGGAAGGGGTGCATAGGAATACACCAGAAAGAAAACAAACAGTTGAATTGGCTTTATGTTCTGCTAATGTCATCATCTGGGGTTGAGAAGTCAGGGTCAATTCGTGCCTTGATTATTTTGAGAGAAGTCAGCCTGTTAGCATTTTTATTTGACAGAATTATGCACTTATTGGTTGTATGCTAATAGGGGCATTAAAAACGCATGGAATCAACCTCATTTTGGAGGGAGCAATGACTGTGCCTGCGAGCCTCAGTTTTGCCTCAACTCCATGTAAAAAAATAAAGATGCATTCATTCAATGGGAGAAAGAACCAAATACACCTCTTGTGTGAATAAATGGACAAAGGATTTGCAGTGTTTTTTACTACGAAATGGGTTGGCGACGTCCCTCCCATTGTTGATGAAATTTCAATGGCAATGGTCTCCAAAGAGATACAAAAAATGAGGTTTGGAAACCCCTGCTTCAATCTATTTGAAGCCTTGGGGCTATCTGAGGCTTCACATAGATTAAAGCAAAATCAGAGTCAGATGTCTGGAGGTCCTTGTGCCGCTTGTACTCTGAGAAATGGAAAAATGCTGCTCTTCTGAAAGAAGGAGCAACTCAATGCTGTTTTTGACGCGTATTTTCAGCATTTTTTTCACCATTGAAAGTAATGAGAGAGCAAAAATGCAGTTAAAATGCTACATATGAACATAGCCTAAGGGGTGGAGGAGGCAGTTTTTCTCTCTAGGTAAATTTGCTTTACATACAGGTAATTTTACAGGAAGGAATGTTTCCAAATATTTTTTTCCTGTTAATTCCATGTTATCTTCAGTTTGGAATGTTTTATTGTCAGTCCATAAAAGTGGCGTAAAACTCTGATAACATTGGTCCCAGCAGTGACCTTGGATTCAGAGATGTGTCCCAGATGATGGGCGATCCACCCGATGGTCAGGACCGGGGAGACTCACCCGACTGTTTTGTAAACATCAGGATCAAGATAACACAATCTAGCATCCAATCACCAATCTCGAGCATTAAAGTTATGGGATGGGGTGGGAGGGAGCTGTAAAATAAAGAATATAGGTAATAATAAACATTGTCATTATACTTACACATCCTGCAACGCATCCTGCAGACTCTGTCTCCCATCGCTTTTGCTTCCGAGTCCGATCATTGATGTGCCCTCCCGGTAACCACCACTGACTACAGGACCATCCGTGACATCATAACCATGTGACCAGTCAGGTGTGAATTTTGTATTACGTCGTTGGTTACAGACTGGTCACATGGCTATGACATCATGAAAGGTCCTGTAGTATCAGTGGACAGGGATGGGCAAGCAAGCTCACCGGTAATCGGAGCTCGCCCGAGCATCTCAGTACTCGAGATACTCAGCGAGCACCGAGTATCGACGAGATGCTCAAGCACATGCTTTGCTCCTCCTCCCTGCATGTTGGCGCTCTTTACAGAGTCAGCCCACATGCAGGAATTGGCTGTCACACACTGTAATGCCTCAGCTGGTGAATAGCAGCACTGGGAATCAGGTGATTGGAGATCACCATTGCTATTGTAACCCACTTGCTACGGTACTATGGCAACAGTGGCAGTGGTGACAACACCACTTACCAACCCGCAGTCTCTGCTCACTCATTGAGTGATTAGACTGCACGGGGAGCAGAAGCGTCCTTCCTCCTCCCAAGCTTTCTGATATAGCAGACCTAGATCAGTGACAGAAGACAGAACAGCAGGATCGCGAAGGGGTAAGAGGGAGTAATAAAGATGGAATCCCTAAATGTGTCTGTGTATTTATTTCTAATAAAGTATTTTTTCTTTTTGTGGTGTGTTTTTTTTAACCCTTTATTAGAGATTTTTAATGGCCGGGTCAAACTTGACCTGACATTAAGAATCTCGGGCTTAACACCAGCTTGTAAAATAAAGCTGGTATTAATCCCTTTATACCCAGCATGCCACACAGCACCAGGGCTGAGGAAGAGTTTCATACAGTGCCAGAAGGTGGCGCTTCTATGAAAGCGCAATTTTCTGGGGCGGCTGCAGACTGCAATTCGCAGCGTGGGGGGCCCAGAAAGCTTGAGCCACCCTTTTTCTGCAGATTCCAATTCACACCTGCTTAGTTGCACATCGCTGGACACAAAAATTGAGCAAAGCCCACTTCGGTTTTTTTAATTATTTCATGAAATAATTAAAAAAAAGGGCTTTCCTATATTTTTGGTTCCCAGCTGGATACAAATAGGCAGCTGGGGGTTGGGGGCAGCCCGTATTGCTGTACATGGCTAGCATAAAAAATTATTGCGAAGCCCACATTATTTTTTTTTAGTCTTGTGGCAAAAAACTTAAGAAAAAAAAGGGCTTCCCTGGATTTTCCATTGCCAGTGTAGGTAACACCAAGCAGTTGGGGTTAGCAGCCAGTAGCTGCTTGGATTACTCTTAGCTAGCAATAGAAAATGCAGCGGAAGCCCACACATTTTTTTAAATTATATTTTTAAATAACTAAAAAAAAAATAATGGGCTTCCCTGTGTTTTGATGGCCAGCCAAGGTAAAGCCAGGCAGATGGGGGTGGCAGCCCGTAGCTGTCTGCTTTATGTGTGCTGAGAATCAAAAATCCACATACATATACATATTTTTTAAATAATTTTTTTGCAAAATAGACCACTGCAAAATGTTCAGTTTTTCTAATTTTTCTCTTTATAGGTATATTTTTGAGTACAATGTAAAATGTTCTTTTATTCTATAAACTACTGACAACGTGTCTTCGAATTTCCAAGCAGTAAATTTTGTATTTATTTTCTGAAAATACTAGTTCATAGAATAAAAAAGCAATTTACATTTTACTCAAAAACATACCTATAAAGAGAAAAATCTGAAAAACAGAAAGTTTTGCAGTGATCTCTTAACTTTTGAGTTGTGTATATAAATATAAATATATATATATATATATATATATATATATATATATATATATATATATATATATATATATATATATATATATATATATATGTTCACAATATCTAAATGAATAATTTAAAAGAATGATGTAGCACTCAGCGATATTTTTGATTCTCAGTGCAGGTACAGCGGACGGCTGCAGGCTGCACCCCCCCCCTCTGTCTCACTGGTTTTACCTGACTGGTGATCAAAATACAGGGAAGCCCATTCATTTTTCATTTAATTATTTAAAAAAATAATTAAATAAAAATGCGAGGACTCCCACTGTATTTTGATCGCCAGTCAGTTAAAGCCAGGCAACGGCTGGGATTCTCCGCAGCCGCCCCTGGAAATGACGCATTGTTTTATAGCGCCATTTCCAGATGCTTTACCTGGCTTGACCAGCGGCCCTGGTGCCAGGTGGCACGCTGGGTAATAAAGGGGTTAATACCAGCTTTGTATTCTTAGATGGTATTAAGCCCGAAATTCATAGTGTCACGCCAAATTAGACTTGGCCACCATAAATTTCTAGTAAACAGTAAAAAAAAAAAACACAACACAATTTTTTTTTATATATACAAATAAAATTAAAAAAATGTAGAGACTCTATCTTTATTACAATAACAATCCTTAGTATGACGGAATCCACAGGGATAGCAATGTCAACTTTGCTTCACCACTGTGCACAGACACATTCTATACAAAGTGAGAAGCACAGAGAGCCATATCGGCTCTGTTACATCGCTCTGTACGGAGCGAGAATCAGCCTGACAGCGAGGGTATGACTCATGCAGTCTCGCATTGCATCACCCCGCACCTGATGCTTACAGGACAGGAGCGCTTCAGCTGCATGGAAATTTATGCAGTTAACGCGCTTCTGTCAGGAGATTGTGCACCGTGATGCAATGCAACACTCGCACAGTGACAATGAAAGTTCAGTTACCAGGACCTTTGATGACGTCATAGTCATGCGACCAGTCTATAGCCAATGAGGTAATACAACATTCACACCTGATTGGTTTCATGGCTATAATATCATGGAAGGTCCTTTTAGTCTGAGGTTATTACCTGTAGGCACAGCAATGATCGGACGGATGCGGAAGCAGAAGCGACAGAAGAGACACACTCTGCAGGACGCGTCGCGGGACCTGTAAGTATGATCATAATGTTTCTTAATAATGTGCTTTTTTTTTTACAGCCCCTGGACCAGCTCTGTAACACGAGCTTCCCAAGAAATCTTGTGATCAGGATCACCCATCACTAGTCCTGGCATCTTTCCCATTCCATTTGAGCACTGTTTCCATCCATTTCATCATACCCCCCAGACCTCCTGGGAGGGTCTTCAGGAAAAAGTGCGTTTCCCATTGACTTTCACTATGCTTGTTATTACAAAATGCTTGACTCAAGTACCGAGCACACAAGCATTTTATTGCTCACCCATTACTAGTATTTTTACATCTTACAAGAGCAAATTCTTCCTAAGATCTTGGAGTAATTTGGTGATGAGCAATGCTTTTTCCAGTAAGATAGAACACCATCTCAGAAGGCAAAAGTGAACAAACCATTGAAATGCTTGTTCCACGCCTAAGAACAGACTGCCATCAGTCAGTATTTGGCTCAGAAGATGACATCCAGCATGCCATGGTGAAATGCAGAAGTCTTGAAAAATAGGTAGTATTTGCATAAGCTTAATATATTTGTTGATGAAAGTTGAAACCCTCATGACATTCTTATAACTGTACTTCAGAAACCATACAAACATTTATATAAAAGATAGAAAAACCCTGAAACAGCAAACTTTGTGAAAAACAATATTTGTGTCCATCTCAACATATTTGTCCATGAATGTATATAGTCTGTATAAAATATATTCACTTTTATTTCTTATCAAACCCAGTTCTTGTTCAGAAAGAATAAAATGATTTTTTACACCTTGCAACTTCACCTATTAGGCACTGCAAATCAGAATTTGAACATGAAATTTAATGAAACCTCTTTCTACTCTTAATGCCTGTTTCACTATCTATAATTGAGGTAACAGACCTTACTTAACTGTCTCAGCAGATCTACAGTGCTTGAAAGACGTTTCTTTTTATTTTTACACTTATTAAATGATAACACTAACACTTTTACACATAGGGCATGCCAGATGACTAAATAAAGTATTGTATATCCTTTCTAAACTCTTACTTCTAGTAGACTATAAAGAAAAAATAAAAGCAGAAATATATGCTCAACATCATACACAGTTACATTCTTGTACTTTTGAGGATGGTAAAATAAAATGTATTTACTGTAAGTTGCCAATCACAAATATCCAGAAAATGTCTTGCTGGATGCTATTAATTAGCAGGCAGAGTTTGTGCCTTTAGTTTTCCAAGGCCAATGTTTATCAATCATTGTTTAATGTCCTATTTAAATGTCATTAAAGGGAACCTGTCACCATTTTTTTGCCCTAAAAGCTGCAGCCACCACCACTGGGCTCTTCTATACAGCATTCTAACATGCTGTATATAAAAGCCCATACCGCTGTGTAGAACATAAAAAAACACTTTATAATACTCACCTAAACCGGTCGCTGCGGTGGATGTGGATCAAATGGGTGTCTTCATCCTCCGGTGCCTCCTCTTTCGGCCATTTTCGTCCTCCTTCTGAAGCCTGTGTGCATGACGCGTCTACGTCATACACACTCGCCGATCCCGCGCATGCGCACTACAATACTTCGATCTGCCCTGCTTAGATGCCCTGCCCTGAGCAGATCAAAGTGCACCTGCTCAGGACCTGAATGCCATGAACGTGTGTTGACGTCGGACGCATCATGCACCGCGGCTTTAGAAGATGGAGGACAAAGATGGCCGAAAGAGGAGGCGCAGGCACCGTAGAACGGAAACGCCCATCTGACCCACATCCACCGCAGTGACCGATTTAGATGAGTATTATAAAGTCATTTTTACGTTCTACACAGCAGCTTGGACTCTTATATACATCATGTTAGAATGCTGTATATAAGAGCCCACTGGTAGTAGCTGCAGCTTATAGGCCAAAAAAACTGTACAGGTTCCCTTTAAAACATTTTTCTTTGAAAAGAGTTTTACAGTCCATATGGGGAATTATTTTCAAAACATTCACTTCATCTGCCTTGTCAATTTAATTAATGGGTAATGACATGGGGTTTCATTCAAAGAATTGAGTTCTCTCACTATGAGCAAGATACTAATCTGGAGTGCTGAATATGTTTTTTGTCTCAACTTGCACCTGTTCACACTTGTCTTATTCCATTTGGAGGTGCTAGTCAGGTATTTTTTTTATTTTTGTAGTATACTGTTTTCTGACTGAGCACTCCTCACAGCAGCCTAGGGTTTTTTTGTTTATTTTATTAAAAAAAGAGCTGGATCCTGCCTGCCCTTAAAATTGTAGGTTTTAAGCTCAGGAGAAAAATGTAAGGCAAGGGTCCCAACAAAGAGGTATGTTGTTTCATTGGATGCTGGGCTCTGATGAATTGGCCAATATGTGTGCTAAATGCCTCTATATTTAACAGCTTCTATAGCAGTAATGCAACTCCAATGTGATATGTAGAGATGAGCGAACCGGTCGCGGTTTGGCTCGAGGTCGGTTCGCCGAACGGAGCTCCCGTTCGAGTTCGGTTCGTCGAACGTTCGACGAACCGAACTCGAACCAATAGGCTATAATGGGAGGCAATCGCAAACACATATAAATGCATTATAAATGTAAACATACAGTTAATAAACATTGCCATAACACTTACCGGTCCCCGCGATCCCTCCTGCACTCTGTCTCCTGCCGCTATTCCATCCGATGATCGCTGAATCCTCCCGGTGACCGGCACTGCCAGCAGTGATGCAGGACCTATCGTGACGTCAAAATAGCCATGTGACCAGTCACGTGGCTATTATCTCATTGGCTACAGACTGGTCACATGACTATGACGCGTCATGTAGGACCTGCGAGTGCACCTCTCCGGTACACGGTGCACATTTGTGTATCGCCGTGTACCGGCGACATGCTGTAGCACACGGTCGACTCCCCGTTCCGTTAGGGACCGGCTGACACAGCCGGTCATTAACGGAGATCACCGTTGCCATAGCAACGCAGTTAGCGGTGACGTCACCGCTAACCGCGGCTCCGGGAATCACATGGTCAGAGCCCTGTTACTATGGTAACGCGTCTGTCACCGCCAGCAGCCAGCAGCACTCATCTCTCACTCCGTGAAGGCTGCACGCTGCTTTCCATGCACCCTTCACAGAGTGATTTCTGCACGGGAAGCAGCGTCTTCCCTCATGCAGCAGTGATGGAGCAGAGCTGCATTTGTTGAACGAGAAAGACAGAAGACCATGGATCGTGGAGGGCTGACAGGGGGTAATAAAGATGGAGTCTCTAATGTGTCTGTGTATTTATTTCTATTAAAGTATTTTTTCTCTGTGTGGTGTCTTTTTTTTAACCCTTTATTGGAGATTCTTAATGGCCGGGTCAAACGTGCCTGACATTAAGAATCTCTGGCTTAATACTAGCTAGTAAAACAAAGCTAGTATTAACTCATTATTACCCAACAAGCCACCCGGCTCCAGGGCTGTTTGAAGAGTTGGATACAGCGCCAGATGATGGCACTTCTATGAAAGTGCCATTTTCTGGGGCGGCTGCGGACTGCAATTCGCAGCAGAGGCGCCCAGAAACCTCGGGCTAACCTGTGCTGCGGATTCCAATCCCCAGCTGCCTAGTTGTACCCGGCTGGACACAAAAATGGAGCAAAGCTCACGATGTTTTTTTTTTAATTATTTCATGAAATAAGTGAAATAATTAAAAAAAACGGGCTTCCCTATATTTTTGGTTCCCAGCCGGGTACAAATAGGCAACTGGGGGTTGGAGGCAGCCCGTGGCTGCCTGCTGTACCTGGCTAGCATACAAAAATATGGCGAAGCCCACGTCATTTTTTTGGTGGGCAAAAAACTTCTGCATACAGTCCTGGATGGAGTATGCTGAGCCTTGTAGTTCTGCAGCTGCTGTCTGCTCTTCTCCATACAGACAGACAGCAGCTGCAGAACTACAAGGCTCAGCATACTCCATCCAGGACTGTATGCAGAAGTTTTTTGCCCCCTGAAAAAATTATGTGGGCTTCGCCATATTTTTGTATGCTAGCCAGGTACAGCAGGCATGTACGGCTGCCCCCAACCCCCAGTTGCCTATTTGTACCAGGCTGGGAACCAAAAATAAAGGGAAGCCCTTTTTTTTATTATTTCATGAATTTCATGAAATAATTAGAAAACAAATGACGTAGGCTTCGCCCCATTTTTGTATCCAGCCAGGTACAACTAGGCAGCTGGGGATTGGAATCCGCAGCACAGGTTGGCCTGAGCTTTCTGGGCCCCACTGCTGCGAATTGCAGTCTGCAGCCGCCTCAGAAAATGGCACTTTCATAGAAGCGCCATCTTCTGGCGCTGTATCCAACGCTTCCAGCACCTGCCTGCTATACCTGGCTAGCATACAAAAATATGGCGCAGCTCACGTCCTTTTTTTGTAGTTTTTTGGCAAAAAAAATAAAAAATGCTTCCCTGGATTTTCCATTGCCAGTGAAGGTAACACCAAGCAGTGGGGGTTAGCAGCCAGTAGCTGCTTGGATTACCCTTAGCTAGCAATACAAAAAATGCAGCGGGAGCCCATATATATTTTTTAAATTATTTATTTAAATAACTAAAAACAAAATGGGCTTCCCTGTATTTTGATTGCTGGACATCACAGTGCTGTAAAAATAAATCTTTAAAAAAAATGACGTAGCGCTCTGCGGTATTTTTGATTCTCAGCGCAGATAAAGCAGACAGCTATGGGTTGCCACCCCCATCTGCCTGCCGTTACCTTGGTTGGCAATCAAAATACAGGGAAGCCCATTAATTTTTTCTATTTAAAAATTAGTTTAAAAAAAAATGACGTTGGGTCCCCCCATTTTTGATAGCCAGCTAGGGTAAAGCAGACGGCTGTAGCCTGAAAACCACAGCTGGCAGCTTTACCGTTGTTGGGGATCCAATGTGGAGGTCCCCCCAGGCTCTTTTTTTATAATTATTTTATAAATATTAAAAATTACACAAAAAAAGTAGGGTCCCCCCCAAATTGGATCACCAGCGAAGGTAAAGTGGACAGCTGTGGTCTGGTATGCTCAGGGTGGGAAGGTCCATAGTTATTGGGCCTTCACAGCCTAAAAATAGCAGGCCACAGGCACCCCAGATGTGGCGCATCCACTAGATGCGCCAATCCTGGCGCTTCACCCCAGCTCATCCCGTGCCCTGGTGCAGTGGCAAACGGGGTAATAAATCGGGTTGATACTAGCTGTAAGGTCACCTGACATCAAGCCCAGCAGTTTGTGATGTCATGGCGTCTATTAGATACCCAACATCATAAACTGTCAGTACTAACAAAAAAAAAATCGACAAAAGAAATTTATTTGAAAAAACAGTCCCCAAAACATTCCCTCTTTTACCAATTTATTGTAAGAAAAAAAAGTAAAGGGGTCCCACGACGACTCTGGACCATCTAGAATATGGGGGGGAGACACTCAGGGAACGTATCCCCCATTTTCTAGGAGTGCAGACCCTTCATGTGAGGAGTGTGTGTGCAATGAATCTGCACTCACTCTCCCCGGGTCCACAGCAGCAGAGTCCATGTCGTAATGGTTGCTACCAAAGCTGCAATGCCCTGCTCATGAGGTAAGGGCATGCCTAATCAGGAGAACTATTCTACATTTCCAAATATTGGTATTTGCTGATATTATTGCTATTCCACCTACTATATATTGGGGATAGGATCTTGGAGATGGAATACCCCTTTAAGTCCAGTTATCCAGCTGAATTAATACTTAACAACAGAGCTCGCTATTTAGATGTGTTTTCTTGTGGCGTATAACGGATTCTCATGTTTGGTAGTCATTCAGCAGGGCAACTATAAAAGCAAATCCCTCCATTTGGAAATGTAGTATAGCTCTCTTGATCAATTATGTTCCTTACCTCATGAGCAGGGATTTGCAGTAATAATAATAATTTATTCATTTATATAGCGTTATTAATTCCATAGCGCTGTATGTCTTTGGAGTGTGGGAGAAAACCGGAGTACCTGGAGGAAACCCACGCAAACACGGGGAGAACATACAAACTCCTTGCAGATGGTGTCCTTGGTGAGAATTGCACCCAGGACCTCAGCGCTGCAAGACTGCAGTGCTAACCACTGAGCCACTGTACCGCCCATTTAGCTTACAGATGCATAACCACCACTCACTGTGTCTGAACACAGGAAGCTGAGCTGACAGCCGCTCTGTGCATGCGGCAGTGTCTATTGTAAAGGAGAGGGCCGTGGGGGGATCAACGCTGCACAGGTACCGTGGGACACCGGGGAACACCGGTGGGGTTATAGGGGGTGACCTGGCAGGGCCTGGGGAGGGGTTTTCTGTCGCTTGTGTCATGGCACATGCGACAGAAATCAGAGGAGTAGGGTGAATGCCGCCGGCGCGCTGCTGTGCCCGCGACCATCTTGGATTTCTGGGAGGGCATCAGGGGGGGCACTTTGGCGACACCGGGGGACCGGAGGGGACCGGGGAGGAGATTTATCATGTTTGTTCATGCCAGATGGGAGATAAATAATTTTTTACCGGCGCTGTCATTTACTGTAACGTGATCATCGGTGGACGGTGTATACCTGTGATCACGTGAGCGGGGACCGGAAAACCCGTCCTGAATCATGATCTCCAGGGTCTCAGCTAGCCCTGAAACCCCAGAGATTTTCTGATGCTGGGGGGCGCTATTCACTTATTTCTGCCTGCTGTTTATAAATGGCAGATTAGAATAAGGCTACATTAACACGACCGATCCATTTTTGCGGTCTGCAAAAAACAGTCCGTTTTTTTTCACGGGTGCATCCGTGTGGCATCCGTTTCCGTTCCGTAGACGGTCCGTATGTCATCTGTTTGTCATCCGTGTGCCTTCCGTTTTTTTTGTGTACTGCAAAAAAACTGAAGGAGGGTAAATGCATAAATTTACCCAGGATCCATAGCTTCATCCTACATGAGGCGGTCACATGTTCACTCCAGTGCCATTTTCTACTGCTTTTCACAGCGTAGAGTGCTCTGGTGATTTTCTTGTGCTTGTGCACTTCATATCAGTCTTTTCTGTCATTATAATGGCAGAAAGACACATAATGTCCCACTCTCCTGCATTTTGTAATTTTGCACCCTTTGGTGCCTTTCATGTGGCACTAAGGGGTGCTTAGCTTTGCATTTAGCCAAAAAAATGAAAAAAAAAAATGACGTAGGGTTCCCCCAAGTTTTGTAGCCAGCTAGGGTAAAGCAGACGGCTGCAGCCTGCAGACCACAGCTGGCAGCTTCACCTTGGCTGGTAATCCAAAACTGAGGGCACCCCACGCTGTTATTTTAAATTAAATAAATAATTAAAAAAAAAAACACGTAGGGGTCCCCCCAAAATTGGATCACCAGCCAAGGTAAAGCAGACAGCTGGGGTCTGAAATTCTCAGACTAGGGAGGTCCATGGTTATTTGACTCTCCCCAGCCTAAAAATAGCAGGCCGCAGCCGCCCCAGAAGTTGCGCATCCATTAGATGCGCCAATCCTGGTGCTTCGCCCCAGCTCATCATCATCGGGGTAATATATGGGGTTAATACCAGATGTGTAATGTCACCTGGCATCAAGCCCTGGGGTTGGTGAGGTCAGGCGTCTATCAGATACCCGACATCACCAACCCAGTCAGTAAGAAAAAAAAATAGACGACAAACACATTTTTATTTGAAAAAACACTCCCCAAAACATTCCCTTTTTAACCAATTTATTAGAAAGAAAAACAAATCCAGGTCTGGTGTAATCCAAGGGGTTGCAATGACGATCCACACTGTCCCAGTCAATAAAGAGCAGGATGTTCCCCATTGGCTGGGAAAGCAATGCAGTGACCTGAGCTAACATCAATGGGTCAGCCCAGGTCACTGCAGGGCATGACAAGTGCTGCTGTCAGGAGCGAGGTAAAATACCTGCGCTGATCTCCAGCACACTGACAGCACCTGTCACTGAGTTCAATGACCGCCGCCTTCACAGCCAAGTATCGCGAGAGGCCCGTGACGTCACCGCTAGTCAGTCTCGGGTCGGAAGCGAGAGAAGGTGATGTGACAAGCGGCGGCCATGGAGGACAGTGACAGCGCTGAGGTCGGGACTTCATCACCGCAGGTAAGCCGAGCGGGACCATGTGTGCAGAGTGCAGTGTGCAGAGTGTGTGTGTGTGAGTGTGTGTGTGTGTGTGTACATGTCGCGTGCAGGAGGGGGTGGAGCGAGCTGAGTGGGGAAGTGTGGGCTTCCTGCACGTAACTAGGATAAACATCGGGTTACTAACCAAAGCGCTTTGGTTGGATACTCGATGTTTATCTTGGTTACCAGCTTCTGGCAGGCTGTCAGCGATGGCTCCTGCACACTGTAGCTGTAAAAAGCCCTGCTTTTTGCTGCTAGAACCGTTCTCGAACGTATCTAGAACTATCGAACTTTAGCAAAAAGCTCGAGTTCTAGTTCGATCTAGAACAGCCCCCAAAATCACTCGAACCGCGAACTGTAGAACCGCGAACCGCGAACCGCGCTCAACTCTAGTCTCTAGTCTCAACTCTAGTTATATAGAAATTCAATGTTTCTATATAATAGCATTACAGAGTGCAGCTGTATTTTCTTGGTTATATTGACTAGTTGTCTTGGCTTGCAGCTCTTTACACTTGTCCTATTCTATTTGGCAATGCAGGTCAGTTTTTTAATATGTGTAGTATACTTTTTGATTGAGAACTCCTCCTATCAGCCTGGAACATTCTTAATTAGACATGGATCCTGCTTGCACTTAAAATTGGAGGCTTTCACGTGCCAGAGGCATAGAAGATTTGGGTCACAACAAAGAGGAACGCCAGGTCATTGGCTGGGATCTTATGAATTGACCAATTTTTACTCTAAATGCCTAATTTTTTAACATAGTTTCTATAGCAGTAATCCACTTCTAACATCATATATTAATTGTTAACAAATTATAGCATGTCAGACTGCAGATGGTTTTTTTGGTTATTCTAGAAACCATGGCACTCTCAACATATGATTAAACTCGGAGATTAGTGGATGTTTTAATATTTAAATTTACCAACTTTGCTGATATTTAAACAAAAATTAAATTTTAGCAATTAAATTCAGTGTGAGTCTAAATTTAGCAAGTTCTCTAATTCCCATTAAATACATGTATAACAGTCAGAGGTCTCCCAGGACTGTATTAAACTCCTTTTGTGCTTTTTAATGCATACAAATTCTTAGCAAATTTCAAGTGACATCAACCTACCTGGCTAGTGGAAAACAGATGGCAAATGCTGCTAAGGTACAGAATATGAAACAAAACACTGACAATATTTTAGGCTTCATTTGTAAAAACGACACAAAAATTATATTTTAATGACAGCAGAAGCCTGCCGTTCTGATGGAGGGAACCAATGTGAGATGCTACTATGACAACAAAGGATTGAGTGAAAAAAGTTATATAGGTTTTATATATCTAATATATAAATCTGAATGTGTGTGTGTGTGTGTGTGTGTGTGTGTGTGTGTATGTCCGGGATTGGCATCTGCACTGTCGCAGTTACAGCCACAAAATTTTGTGCACTCACACTTCTGGACCCCGAGAGCATCATAGGCTATGTTTTGAGGGGAAATTTTAACACTGCGCTTTACAGTTATTCAGCAAAAAACCTGCCTCCATTAAAGCAAATGGAGCTGGGAGCCACAGTGCAGCCAGAACTTCAGAAGAATGCGCAGCCACGCCCTTAAATGGAATGTTGGCGTGTCACAATGCAGCCAGGAAAAGAGACAGACACACAGGGAAAGAGGCAGACACAGACAGGGTAAGAAACAGACATAGACAGGGTAAGAGACAGACGCATAGAGGCAGACACAGACAAAGAGACAGACTGACAGAGAAAGAGACAGAGAGGGAAAGACAAGACAGATTAAGGGACAGACACAGACAGGTAAAAAGACAGACACAGACAAAGAGACAGAGACAGACACAGGGAAACAGACAGACAGGGAAAGAGAAGGAAAGAGACAGACAAAGACAGGGAAAGAGACAGACAAAGAGATAGACACAGGGAAATAGACATAGGGAAAGAGACAGACAGGGAAAGAGAGGGAAAGAGAGGGAAAGAGACGGAAAGGGAAAGAGACAGACAGGGAACGTGACAGAGATAGACAGACAAGGAAAGAGATAGATAGACAGACAGGGAAAGAGATTGGAAAAGAAACAGAGAGACAGTTACTATTCCGGGTGTTAATACATTCTATTTATACATTCTATCCCGGGAATGTTAATACATTCTATTTTGTTAACAACAGTTATTAACCAAGGCGTGTGTATGTATGTGTGTGTGTATGTATGTCCGGGATTGGCATCTGCACCGTCGCAGCTACAGCAACAAAATTTTGCACGCTCACACATCTGGACCCTGAGAGCGTCATAGGCTATGTTGTGTGGTGAAATTTTAACCCTGCGTGTTCCAATTTACCAATCAATGTTGCCCCTATCTACATAATGGGGAAAAAGTGAAACGAAAAGTGTTGGGGGCAAATTGACAGCTGCCAGATGTGAACAAGGGGGACCATTTTTGTTAATACATTCTATTTTGTTAAAAACCAAGGAGAAAATTGTAGAAAAAATACCCTGACTATAAATAAATAAATTGCAAGTGCTTAATAAACAGGGTACTTAGTGTATACATTTTTGCAAAAAGGTAAGAAGCTGTCTCACCTCGTCACGGTGTACCCATCTGAGACAGTCCCTAACCTACTAAAGTTAAAAACATATTCTGTACCTGACTAGTGTCATGTCAAAACTTCAATATGGATGGTAAAGTGGTTAGCTGGGTCCCAGATTAAATACACAGCAAAAAGTGAGAAGCAGGTAATTGTTCAGCCTCAGTATCAGGAGGGCTGCACCACCAACTTGCATTAAAGCAAGATAACAGACAAAAAACACCAAAAAACTGAGCTGTGACAAATGTTCAATAAACATGCAACATTACATGCATGTGAATTGCAGCCTCAAGACTAGAAAAAAAACAAGGAGAAAATTGTAGAAAAAATACCCTGACTATAAATAAATAAATTGCAAGTGCTTAATAAACAGGGTACTTAGTATATACATTTTTGCAAAAAGGTAAGAAGCTGTCTCACCTCATCACGGTGTACCCATCTGAGACAGTCCCTAACCTACTAAAGTTAAAAACATATTCTGTACCTGACTAGTGTCATGTCAAAACTTCAATATGGATGGTAAAGTGGTTAGCTGGGTCCCAGATTAAATACACAGCAAAAACTTTTTGCTGTGTATTTAATCTGGGACCCAGCTAACCACTTTACCATCCATATTGAAGTTTTGACATGACACTAGTCAGGTACAGAATATGTTTTTAACTTTAGTAGGTTAGGGACTGTCTCAGATGGGTACACCGTGACGAGGTGAGACAGCTTCTTACCTTTTTGCAAAAATGTATATACTAAGTATCCTGTTTATTAAGCACTTGCAATTTATTTATTTATAGTCAGGGTATTTTTTCTACAATTTTCTCCTTGTTTTTTTTCTAGTCTTGAGGCTGCAATTCACATGCTTGTAATGTTGCATGTTTATTGAACATTTGTCACAGCTCAGTTTTTTGGTGTTTTTTGTCTGTTATCTTGCTTTAATGCAAGTGGGGGGTGCAGCCCTCCTGATACTGAGGCTGAACAATTACCTGCTTCTCACTTTTTGCTGTGTATTTAATCTGGGACCCAGCTAACCACTTTACCATCCATATTGAAGTTTTGACATGACACTAGTCAGGTACAGAATATGTTTTTAACTTTAGTAGGTTAGGGACTGTCTCAGATGGGTACACCGTGACGAGGTGAGACAGCTTCTTACCTTTTTGCAAAAATGTATATACTAAGTACCCTGTGTATTAAGCACTTGCAATTTATTTATTTATAGTCAGGGTATTTTTTCTACAATTTTCTCCTTGGTTTTTTTCTAGTCTTGAGGCTGCAATTCACATGCTTGTAATGTTGCATGTTTATTGAACATTTGTCACAGCTCAGTTTTTTGGTGTTTTTTATTCTATTTTGTTAGCAGCAGTTATTAACCCTGGCGTAGCCGGGTAGTATAGCTAGTATATATATATATATATATATATATATATATATATATATATACATACATATATATATATATATATATATTTACAGTCATGGGCAAAAGTAGTAGCACCACAGCAGCAATTTTCAAGTCTCTCTGTGGATATCCAATGAGACTTTGATCAGGACTCATTGCTGTCCACTACAGAAATCTCCAGAACTTTATTTCCATCATTTTCTGGGTGCTTCTTGAGGTATGTTTGGAGTTATTTTCATGATGGATGCAAATCTAGGATGAAAATCCAACTTTATGACACTTAGGACTACATTGGAATTCAAAATCCTTTGTCAATCTTCACATTTCATAATGCTTCACACACAGTCTTGACACAAAGTGCCAGAGACAGCAAAACAACCACAAAACATCTTTGAACCTTCACCATATTTGACTGTGATATTTACTGTTTAGGCCTTATTCCATTTTCGGTAAACAATAAAATACTGTGCTTTTTCAAAAAGCTCTATCTTGGTCTCATCTGTCCACAAGACACTTTCCCAGAACGATTTTTGGCTTACTCAGGCACATTTTGCCAAACTGCAGTGCTATTTTTTTATGTCTCTGTTTCAGCAATTGGGTTTCCCTGGGTCTCCTGCCAAAGCATTTACTTTCATTTAAATTTGATGGAATAGTTTGCGCTAACACTGATGCACCGGGAGCCTGCAGGACAGCCTGAGAGCCAAAATTCTTGCTGGTTGGTACCAGATCACATACTTATTTCATGCAATAAAATGCAAACTATTTATTTAAAAATCATGCAATATGATTTTCTGGATTTTTTTGACGGGATTCTGTCTGCCACAACCAGAGTGTACTTACAATAAAAATTGCAGACCTCTCCATTCTTTCTAGGTGGGAATATTTGCAAAATCAGCAATGTATAAAATATTGATTTTCCTCACTGTATGTATATGAAAATCATGGAATGCATTTGCATTCAGTCAACCTAAGTCAATACTTTGTAGCACCACCTTTTTCTGCAATTACTACTGCATATCTTTTGAGGTATGTCTCTTCCATCCTTGCATATCTAGAGGCTAAAATGTTTGCCCATTCTTCTTTATAAAATAGCTCTCTGTCAGTAAGATTTGATGGACAGCATCTGTGAACAGCAATTTTCAAGTGTTACCATGGATTCTCAATAGTATTTAAGTCTGGACTTTAACTGGGCTATTCAGATACATAAATATGCTTTCATCTAAGCTAGGAATGAGTGAACACAAACTTTAAAGTTCAAGTTCTGTACTGGACACCAGGTGTCAGAGTCTTGGACCTGAAAACAAATTTTGACATGTATATACAATTTCCGTTCCAGTTTTTCATCTGAATAAAGCTTGTTGAAAGGTTGTAGAGCAGCCAATCAGCAAGAGTTTTCTGGTGTGGGCACTTCCGGACCCATCACAGCCATGTCAAGTATTGGTATGGTTGTGATTGGCCAGGGCAATCACTGTAACAAAAAAATAATGACGGAGGCACCTGCTCTATTTTGATAGCCAGTGCAGGTAAAACCACTGCTACAAGCTGCAGTCCCACCTGTGAGCTTTACTGTAGTGGCAAGCCTAGGCCTATAGTTAAATAACTTAATACAATAGGGTTGGGATCCCCACATTTTTGACAACCAGACAGAAGAGGTCTGGATTTATGTAGATCAGAGGAGCTATGGATATTGGCCACCCCCCAGCCTTTAAAATACCAAACCGCAGCTGCTCAGAATTGGCACATCACATTAGATGTGCCAATCCTGGTGTTTTACCTAGCTCATCCCGACTACCCTTGTGCAGTGGCAATCGTGGTAATAAAAGGGGTTAATGGCACCTGGGATTTGTAAAAAATGACAGCTACCATAAAGCCATTAATTAGTAATGTGAGGCATTTATGTGACACCCCCATTACTAATCCTGTGAGTGAAAATAAATAAAACACTAAAACGGAGAAAAATCCTTCATTTGAAATTAAAAACACACACTCTCTTTCACCCCTTTATTAACTCAAAAAACACTCTTGAAGGTCCAATGTAATCCATATGAAGTAGCATGATGATCTTCAGCTCTGCTACATCCTGAACCTGCTAGAGAGAAAACATGCCCACTCTCTGCAAGCTCCGGGAATCACTGACAGACGATGGGGGACCCAGCTGTGAGTAGATGATATCACTCATTTCACTGGAGCTCACATCCAGGTTCCCCCGCTGCTTTCAGTCAAAGTACTGCTGGACTGTCAGATTGCAGATCACGTCCATGTCCTGCAGTCTTACAATATGGTGGCACTTTCGCTTTCCCATTCTGACAGTCCAGCAACAGCTTCAACTTTCACTGAGAGCAGCAAGGGAGTACCCAGTGTGAGGTTTCGACCTCTAGTCCTTCATTAGAACTGAAATATATAACAAATTAAATATATTTTAGACTTATAGAGTCATATTATCAATCATATGCATTCTTAAATGATCATCAACTATATACACAAAATTACAGATGAAGGGAATTTTAAGCAATGAATTGGACAATGTATCATACAGGGATACAAGTACAATGGAAGAATCAGACATATTTATCATCATAAGGTATTGTATAAAAGTATAAAAAAAACACAGAAAAGAGTATAAGCAACAACCATTTGAATAACAAATTATATGCGATGGTAAGAGGTCAATAATGGTGTTTCCAGATGGGGGCTGTCCGCACCATGCCTCCCAGAAGTCATGGAAATAAGAGTGAAATAACCTGGAATAGGAAATAAAACAAAACAAGTACTCACAGGATAGCATTAGCTGAAAAGAATTCAATCAGGTTTCAGATTAATATGTGCTGGAGGGAAAGCGCTGTGTACAAGCTGATGCTGTTGCTTTAAATAAATGCAACCACATATATGTCCAGGATTGGCATATGATGCAATGTACGGTGACGGGGAGGTGATAACAGTGGCATGTATCTCTCATCCAAGTGTGTAGGCATGGCCAAAAGGAGCGTATTAAAATATAGTAATGGATATTGCATTGCGAAACTGCATTTGCCATCATAAACATCACAGGGATGGACATATTGCTATGCATAGAAGAAAAAAACGTCACCTAGGCAGCCATAGATACTGGCATGCACATAACTGAAGAAGATATTATTTTATAGAGATGGTGTGCGTAGTAACTATTTGTAATGAAAACTAGGAATACATATAGTAGAACATCAGAAGAAGAGAGGAAAAGAATTAAAGGGAAAGAAGACGAAGAAAAGGGGTAAAGGGAGGAGAAAGGGGGAAGGGAGGAGAAGGGGGGATGGGAGGAGAAGGGGGTAAAGAGGGAAAAGGGTAAAAAGGAAGAAGAGGGAAGGGGGAAAGGAAAAGCAAATAAAAAAGAAGAAAGGAAAGGGGGAAAAGGAAAAACAAAAAGAAGGAAAAAAATGAAGTGAATGAACCAAATGCCATGTGGGGGATGGACGGTAGTGAGTCAGTCCAACTGTTTCTACAAAAAGAACAAAATAGGGTATATGACATGTAAATTAATGAATGGAAATTAAAGAAAACTAGTAAACTCATCGTCCTTTTTAGGTTCAAGGGAATCCAGTGAGTGAATCCAATAAGCTTCATGGATTTTAAGTAATTTTAATCTATTTCCACACCTTTTAGGCATGGGAATGTGTTCCATTACTTGAAATCCCAATTGGGCCACATTGTGTCTGGCCAGTGAAAAATGGTGGGGTAATGGGAGATATGTTTTCCCACAATGGATATTTGATTTGAGATATTTGATGCTGAGATATGAGGTCTGGTTGGGTGGTCTAACCCCATATACGAGACCACAATGACACTTCACAGCATATACAACAAACACAGAATCAGGGGTATCCAAGAATCTCTGTCTGGAAACCTTCTGTGTGGAGCCAATGTCAGCACATACTAATTTGTCTTGAAGAATATATGGTCTTTTAAAGCATGGTTAAAATTGTGATTGAAACTGCAATTTGTGGATAGCTGTGACTCAAAAGGGGCCACTGTTTCCTGATGGTATTATGTAGTTTGTACATGAAGGGGTGAAAGGTATGAACAAAGGGAATTCTGGGAATCGTGGCTTTTTCTCTAACAGATGATAAATTTATGCTCTCTACTAAAATCCTAGAGGGTAACCTCTTGTATAAATTTAGATCTCATTTAGTCAATGCAAATTTTGCTGGTAAAAGGATTAGACACAATATGATATTTGAATTGTGAACAGGGAAGAATTTTTTTTTTGTTGCTATATAGTAGCAGCTATAGAAATGTGGCAAACTATTCCTATCCGTCTCTTTTGATTTATATATACATTTTTAGACTACTGTCTGGTTTTTTTTGACGCGTGTATCTAAAAAACTGATGGATTCATAATCGTAGTGTAAAGGAAATTGAATTCAGGCCAAACAGTAGTAATGAAGAGGTGTTTTTCCTTAAAAAAAACATATATTATTATATTGTATTAGCATATGGCAGGGCTACAGTGAACCCCATGACTGTATGTACCTGTAAATAAAAAGTGTCCTGAAAAAGAAAAAAATATCAAGTAGTACTATACCAAGAAGTTCCATACAAAACTGATGACCTCATTTTCAATTGAATATTGTTTTAATAATGTTTTAAAAGCCTCCATATGTCTACTATGTGGTATGGTGATATAGATGCAGTTGACATCACAGGTCATGAGAAGAGAAGGAGAAATAGGTTCTTAACTCTTAATTTGATTAATAAAGTCACCTATGTCTAAGATGAATGAAGGAGATTTTTTTTTTAGTGTAGACAATATATTTTCTAACAAGATGGATAATGGTGAAAGAAGACTCTGTGGATGCCACAATTGGTCATCCTGTTCAATAGGATAAGCACTTCCACACAAGTTCCATTGCTGGGGTGTTCACTAGAGTTGAGCGCGGTTCGTGGTTCTCCAGTTCGCGGTTTGAGTGATTTTGGGGGCTGTTCTAGATCGAACTAGAACTCAAGCTTTTTGCTAAAGCTTGATAGTTCTAGTTACGTTCAAGAACGGTTCTAGCAGCAAAAAGCCAAGCTAATTACTAGCTGGCTTTCCGTTGTAATAGTGTAAGTCACTCTGTGACTCACACTATTATGAAATTTCAGCGTATAGTGTGCGGGAACAGCGCATTCAGATCACTGCTCCAGGGATAATGGCGATCGCCAATTTTTTTTTCCTTGTCTTCCTTCCCTAAGCGCGCGTGTGTAGTGGGGAGGGCCAGCATGTCAGCCAATCCAAGACACGTCAGGACGCCATTATCTGCCTTCTGCGTTTGGGTGTCAGTCACCGCTGGCGTAGCTCCTGTCTCCGATACTGCTGTGTACGCTCTACACGCAGCGCTATACAAAATAGGGATAGAAGTTTCTTTTAGCCCTTGTAAGGGCTAATAGCAGCAGGCTCAGAGCCATAGGTGACAGTCAGGTCCGTGGAAGCAGATTTTAACAGCTACAGATAAGAGCGTCTGTGTAGCTAAGGTCAGGGACTTCCTCGCTGCATTTCACCATGCTAAAGCTCGATAGTTCTAGATACGTTCAAGAATGGTTCTAGCAGCAAAAAGACAAGCTAATTACTAGCTGGCTTTCCGCTGTAATAGTGTAAGTCACTCTGTGACTCACACTATTATGAAATTTCAGCGTATAGTGTGCGGGAACAGCGCATTCAGATCACTGCTGCTGGGATAATGGCGATCGGCATTTTTTTTTTCCTTGTCTTCCTTCCCTAAGCACGCGCATGTAGTGGGGCGGGCCAGCATGTTAGCCAATCCCAGACACACACACAGCTAAGTGGACTTTTAGCCAGAGAAGCAACGGCATGTGTGATAGGATGTCCATGTCACATGTGACGCCATTATCTCTTCTGCGTCTGGGTGTCAGTCACCGCTGGCGTACCTCCTGTCTCCGATACGGCTGTGTACGCTCTACACACAGCGCTATACAGAATAGGGATAGCAGGCTTAGAGCCATAGGTGACAGTCAGATCCGTGGAAACACATTTTAACAGCTACAGATAACAGCGTCTGTGTAGCTAAGGTCAGGGACTTCCTCGCTGCATTTCCCCATTAGGAGGGATAGAAAGTAAGGCTTCCTTTCCTGTACACTGACCCACAACCCTGCCACTGTACCCTCCTGCCCTTTGCACACTCAAGCTCATTGTTACTAAGCCATTATACTAGCAAACACTGAGTAAACTTAGTGGCATCCTAAAAGTGGCTGTTGGACTTCCATTAGTGTCCCACTAGTGCAAATCTATTTGCAGCACCTCTGCATTGCAAACTCAAACTCATTGTTACTAAGCCAATATACTAGCAAACACTGAGTAAACTTAGTGGCATCCTAAAAGTGGCTGTTAGACTTCCGTTAGTGTCCCACTAGTGCAAATCTATTTGCAGCACCTCTGCATTGCACACTCAAACTCATTGTTACTAAGCCATTATACTAGCAAACACTGAGTAAACTTAGTGGAATCCTAAAAGTGGCTCTTGGACGTCCGTTAGTGTCCCACTAGTGCAAATCTATTTGCAGCACCTCTGCATTGCACACTCAAACTCATTGTTACTAAGCCATTATACTAGCAAACACTGAGTAAACTTAGTGGAATCCTAAAAGTGGCTGTTGGACTTCCATTAGTGTCCCACTAGTGCAAATCTATTTGCAGCATCTCTGCATTGCACACTGAAACTAAATGTTACTAAGCCATTATACTAGCAAACACTGAGTAAACTTAGTGGCATCCGAAAAAGTGGCTGTTGGACTTCCATTAGTGTCCCACTAGTGCAAATCTATTTGCAGCACCTCTGCATTGCACACTCAAACTCATTGTTACTAAGCCAATATACTAGCAAACACTGAGTAAACAGTGGCATCCTAAAAGTGGCTGTTAGACTTCTGTTAGTGTCCCACTAGTGCAAATCTATTTGCAGCACCTCTGCATTGCACACTCAAACTCATTGTTACTAAGCCATTATACTAGCAAACACTGAGTAAACTTAGTGGAATCCTAAAAGTGGCTGTTGGACTTCCATTAGTGTCCCACTAGTGCAAATCTATTTGCAGCATCTCTGCATTGCACACTGAAACTAAATGTTACTAAGCCATTATACTAGCAAACACTGAGTAAACTTAGTGGCATCCGAAAAAGTGGCTGTTGGACTTCCATTAGTGTCCCACTAGTGCAAATCTATTTGCAGCACCTCTGCATTGCACACTCAAACTCATTGTTACTAAGCCAATATACTAGCAAACACTGAGTAAACAGTGGCATCCTAAAAGTGGCTGTTAGACTTCCGTTAGTGTCCCACTAGTGCAAATCTATTTGCAGCACCTCTGCATTGCACACTCAAACTCATTGTTACTAAGCCATTATACTAGCAAACACTGAGTAAACTTAGTGGAATCCTAAAAGTGGCTGTTGGACTTCCGTTAGTGTCCCACTAGTGCAAATCTATTTGCAGCACCTCTGCATTGCACACTCAAACTCATTGTTACTAAGCCATTATACTAGCAAACACTGAGTAAACTTAGTGGAATCCTAAAAGTGGCTGTTGGACTTCCATTAGTGTCCCACTAGTGAAAATGTATTTGCAGCATCTCTGCATTGCACACTGAAACTAATTGTTTCTAAGCCATTATACTAGTAAACACTGAGTAAACTTAGTGGCATCCTAAAAGTGGCTGTTGGACTTCCATTAGTGTCCCACTAGTGCAAATCTATTTGCAGCACCTCTGCATTGCAAACTCAAACTCATTGTTACTAAGCCATTATACTAGCAAACACTGAGTAAACTTAGTGGCATCCGAAAAAGTGGCTGTTGGACTTCCATTAGTGTCCCATTAGTGCAAATTTATTTGCAGCACCTCTGCATTGCACACTCAAACTCATTGTTACTAAGCCAATATACTAGCAAACACTGAGTAAACTTAGTGGCATCCTAAAAGTGGCTGTTAGACTTCCGTTAGTGTCCCACTAGTGCAAATCTATTTGCAGTACCTCTGCATTGCACACTCAAACTCATTGTTACTAAGCCATTATACTAGCAAACACTGAGTAAACTTAGTGGCATCCTAAAAGTGGCTGTTGGACTTCCATTATTGTCCCACTAGTGCAAATCTATTTGCAGCACCTCTGCATTGCACACTCAAACTCATTGTTACTAAGCCGTTATACTAGCAAACACTGAGTAAACTTAGTGGCATCCTAAAAGTGGCTGTTGGACTTCCATTAGTGTGCCACTAGTGCAAAGCAATTTGCAGCACCACTGCATTGCACACTCAAACTCATTGTTACTAAGCCATTATACTAGCAAACACTGAGTAAACTAAGTGGCATCCTAAAAGTGGCTGTTGGACTTTCATTAGTGTCCCACTAGTGCAAAGCTATTTGCAGCACCACTGCATTGAACACTCAAACTTATTGTTATTAAGCCATTATACTAGCAAACTATGCTGCCAATTTAAGGGCCGTAGTTGCATTGTCAGGGATAGTTATTGTTGTTTCTTCTGCTGTTAATAAAGATAGACCACCGCTGCAATCTACACCACCTCTCAATTTTTACTACCACATTTTAAGTGCATAATCTTGTCGCAATCAAAATGAGTGGCAAAATGACAGATGCTGGTGGAAAGGGGAAGAGGCGTGTTGGAAAAGGAAAAAAAAAGGGTTTGTCCGTGGGGAAGGTGGCAAAGCTCCATTAACATCTGCTGAATATAGACCATCTTCCAGCAAAAGTAAGATGTCTACTACTTACCGTGGACAATCCGATGTGCTCCCTTTTTTACGGGCACGAACAACTGGAACAAAGGTAGATGATGGCCAAAAAAAGAAAATGCTTCAATGGATCTCAAGTGGTCCAACAAGCGCCCTCTCTGCCACCTCAACTACCGCATCCAAAAAACACCAGTCCTCTGAGTTGTCATCCCAATCACACTTGCTTTCTCCCAGCTCTGAAGTCTCCATCCGCCCTGCACAGTATGGTGTAACTGAGATGGCTGAGTCTGCAGAGCTATTCAGTCACACTATAGCCTGGGAATCAGAGGTCTGCTCCCAAGCTACAGTGAGTACAGACCAGGAAATGGTCTGCAGTGATGCCCAGAACCTTTGTGACTCAGATTCAGGCCGTGAGGACCAAGTTTCTGAGCATAATGTTGACCCTTATTCACAAACTGTAACACCTGTTGTTATAGACAATGAGGAACATACTGATGACGATGAGACGCAGATACCAGATTGGGATCACAACTTAAATATTGGTTCACGTCAAGAAGAGGCTCGGTCTGAGGGTGAGGGGAGTGCAATCACAATGCTTGATGAGGAAGTTCTAGATCCCACCTACTGTCAACCCACAGTCAGGCACTCGAGTAGGTCAACAGAGGCGGTGGAGGAGGATTCTACTGATGACGAAGTTACCTTGCACCTTCCTGGACAGAGGAGTAGTACTGGTAGCACGTCTACAACTGCATCCTCAGACACCACTCTGCCTATAAGCACTAGTCGGGGGGGGCTCAGCAGGTCGCATGCCCTCTAAGCCTTGCCTAGCTTGGACCTTTTTTGACATAGAAAAATATTGCCCAAATCATGTGATATGTAAAATTTGTCGTGATTCTGTTAGTAAAGGGCAAAACCTCAGGAGTTTGACAACTTCTTCCATGAATCGTCACATGAATAAATATCATATGTCCCAGTGGGAAGCTCACCGTGCTGCAATGCGAACCATCCACCGCCTGCCCCTTCAAGTGCATCCGCGCGCTCTTCATCTTCTAGGACTGTGGGGACAGCTGTCGCACCTGGTTTTCCACGCGCATCTTCCACCGCTGTAACCGCAACAGGCAGTTTGCTTGGTAGGTCGTCATTTGGTTTGGAAGGGGAAACAAGTGCATGTGTACAGCTCTCTCAGATATCGATAGCATCAACGTTGGATGAAGGCAACATCATGTCTACGCCTGCACTTTCTTCACAAACCTGCATTTTTTCACGGACACCCTACTCGCCGCCGTCTACACACAGCAGCCAGATCTCTGTCCCTCAGATGTGGACAAATAAAAGGCCATTTCCTGCGACCCATGACAAAGCTAAGAGGTTGACTTTATCCCTCTGTAAGCTCTTGGCTACCGAAATACTGCTTTTCCGCCGGGTGGACACACAGGATTTTAGAGACCTTATGTCTGTCGCTGTGCCCCAGTACCAGATGCCCAGTCGCCACTACTTCTCTAAGAAAAGTGTGCCTGCGCTACACCAGCATGTCGCACACAACATCACCGCTTCCTTGAGAAACTCTGTGTGTGAACTGGTGCATTTCACCACCGATACTTGGACCAGTAAGCATGGAAAGGGATGTTACTTGTCACTGACTGGGCACTGGGTAACTATGGTGATAGATGGTGAAGGGTCTGCTGCACAAGTCTTGCTGTCCCCACGACTTGTGTGTCAACCCTCTGTCCAAGTTCCGCCACTGCTTCTGCCTCCTTCACCTCGTCTGGGTCCTCCACCTCCGCCCCAAGCCTGCCTGGTCAGGCCACCAGCATTGTAACTGCGCAGAAGGAATCACGCACCCCTCATTACTATGCTGGCAGCAGAGCGCAACGGCATCAGGCGGTCTTTGTCTTGAAATGTCTTGGAACTAAGAGTCACACAGCGGCTGAGTTGTGGCCAGCTCTGGAGACTGAGTTTAATAAATGGTTGTCTCCACTCAACCTGCAGCCTGGTAAGGCCATGTGCGACAATGCTGCAAACCTGGGTGCGGCCCTTCACCTGGGCAAGGTGACACCCGTGCCCTGTATGTCTCACGTGTTGAACCTTGTTGTCCAGCAATTTTTAACATACTATCCCGGCCTAGATGGCCTTCTGAACAGGCCACGAAAACTGTCTGCTCACTTCCGCCGTTCAACCACCACTGCTGAGCGACTTGCTTCGCTCCAGAAGTCTTTCGGCCTGCCGGTTCATCGCCTGAAATGCGATGTGCCGACACGCTGGAATTCGACTCTCCACATATTACAGCGACTGTGGCAGCACCGTCGAGCCCTGGTGCAATACGTCATGACGTATAGCCTGGGCCAACGAGATTCAGAGGTAGGGCAGATCCCCCTGATGGAGTGGTCTCAGATCAAGGACCTGTGCACCCTTCTGCACAGTTTCGACATGGCAACGAATATGTTTAGCGCTGACAATGCCATTATCAGCATGACAATTCCAGTCATTTACATGCTGGAGCACACGCTAAACACTATTCGGAGTCAGGGGGTGGGACCACAGGAAGGGGAGGAATTACAGGAGGATTCATATGCGCAAGGGACAGCAACATCACCAAGGTCCAGACGTTCATCATCCCCAACGCGGCAGGCATGGGACCCTGGGGGACAGGAATCAACAAGAACGCATAGTAGCAGGCGAAATGTTGAGGAAGGTGCAGGAGAACATGAAGAAATGGAGGACGAAGTGTCCATGGACATGGAAGACTCAGCGGATGAGGGAGACCTTGGTCAAATTTCTGTTGAAAGAGGTTGGGGGGAGATGTCAGAGGAAGAAAGAACGGTTAGCACCTCTATGCCACAAACACAGCGTGGACTTGGTCCGCATGGCTGCGCAAGACACATGAGCGCCATCTTGCTGCACTACCTCAAACATGATCCTCGTATTCTCAAAATTAGAAGTGATGATGACTACTGGCTTGCCACACTATGAGATCCCCGGTACAAGTCCAAATTTTATGACATAATTCCAGCCATAGAAAGGGACGCACGTATGCAGGAGTATCAGCAGAAGCTGTTACTCGTTCTTAGCTCGGCTTTTCCACCAAACAACCGTGGTGCAGGGAGTGAATCTACCAGTTGTAACTTGATAAACATGGGACGGTCTCGTCATCTTCAACAGTCCTACCCGTACCAGTAGCACCGTATCTGGTGCTGGTAACAGCAATTTTATTGAATCTTTTCATAATGTTTTTAGACCATCCTTTGCAAGGCCACCAGAGACAACAAGTCTGACACATAGTCAATGGCTGGAGAGGATGATACAGGAGTATCTCCAAATGAACATCAATTCCATGACTTTGCAAATGGAGCCTTGCTCATTTTGGGCTTCAAATCTTGAAAAATGGCCAGAGATCTCCACTTACGACTTGGAGATTTTGTCGTGTCCAGCTGCCAGCGTTGTCTCTGAATGTGTCTTCAGTGCTGCTGGGTGTGTGCTGACAGATAAGCGCACGCATCTGTCCAGTGACAATGTGCACAGACTAACATTCATCAAAATGAACAAGTCATGGATACAAAATGAATTTACTACCCCTGTGTCATCCTGGGGAGAGTAAATGCTTGTGGATTTTGAATGTGCTTAATACAAATCTACCTGTGAAGTGTACAACTGGGGCACAAGTGCTGCCACTGAAGGGGTGGGTATGTGTGGGGCCCAATTTTTGGAAAAAAGGGAGACTCCGCTTGGAGTAACCCTTGCTTACAGTGTTTTTAAAAATGATCCAAGATGAACAGAGCTGGGATCAGGAAAGACTTAGCTACCTACCCCGGTATCATCCTGGGGACGGTTAAGGATGGCGTATTTTTGAATGTGCTTGATGCAAATCTACCTGTGAAGTGTACAACTGGGGCACAAGTGCTGATACTGAAGGGGTGGGTGTGTGTGGTGCCCAATTTTTGGAAAAAAGGGAGACTCCACTTGGAGTAACCCTTGCTTGCTGTGTTTTTTAAAAGGAGCCAAGATGAACAAGTCATGGTTCAGCAAAGACTTTGCTACCTACCCCGGTGTCATCCTGGGGACGGTTAAGTATGGCGTATTTTTGAATGTGCTTCATGCAAATCTAGCTGTGAAGTGTACAACTGGGGCACAAGTGCTGCCACTGAATGGGTGGGTGTGTGTGGGGCCCAATTTTTGGAAAAAAGGGAGACTCCGCTTGGAGTAACCTGTGAAGTGTATAACTGGGGCACAAGTGCTGCCACTGAAGGGGTGTCTGTGTGGCCCAATCTTTGGAAAAAAGGGTGACTCCGCTTGGAGTAACCTTGTGGTCTTTTACATGATGTTAGAAGGGCATGCCATGCCTATATCTGTCTCCTCCTCTTTTTCCTTGTCCAACTCCTTTGTTTTCGCATAAGTATATGTCCTTGCCACTTTCCCATGTGTTTGTGTTGTGTTGTGAGTTGTTTGTCACCTTTTGGACACCTTTGAGGGTGTTTTCTAGGTGTTTTTATGTGTTTGTGATTGCCTCCCATTGTTTCCTATGCGGTTCGAGTGGTTCGCCGAACTCAAGCCGAACCGCGACTGGTTTCCAAACCATATGTAGTAATAATAGATACGAGGCACTCCTAGGTTAAGTGAATATAATTAATTTATTCAATATTCAGTGCAGTTATAACTAACTAACTGCACTGAATATTGGATAAATTAATTATTTTCACTTAATCTGGGAGTGCCTCGTATCTAATATTACTACAATTGGGCATCCTGTCGGATTATGGACATTTTTGTGGATTTTGTTCAAAATATATAATAATGGGGTAATGGGATGATGATTAATTAGATATTCATATACTTGTCAATTACCTGTTTCCTTAGATAGTCAGCCAATAGTTGCTGGATTTTTGATAATATCTAGGCTGTAGCATTAGTTGTTAAAGGTAAGGACCTATTCCTCCTATATGATTTTTTTAGGCTGACTACATAAATAATAACTGTTGTAATTTTTCTTTTACTTTCAGCCTACAAAAATCTGGTTTTTTGATTGACAGTTGGAAGGTATTAATGGAAAAATATCATATGTAGACACCTATCTTTTTTACATGAGGATTAATTCTTGTCCGATATGCTACATCAGGGTTGCTTAGCTAAGAAGGCTGTCATCTTGGCAATCTTCTTTCCCCTGGCTTGTTTCAATCTAAAAGCTCTATCCCAGCACAGTTGAATTTTCAAGGTTTTTATAATGTGGTAGTAGTAGATGCAGGACATGTCAACACTCCTCAATAACTCGTGATTTTTAGAATCATGATCAGTCTCAACAGTTTAAAATTAAACAGTACATAAATTGCAATACCCAACATCTTGTATGCATTATTATATGCACTGAATGTGACAAAATGAATGTTGGGTGCACTATGAGAAAATGTAAGATTAGTATCTCTGAGCACTTAACTGATGTTTCTTTTTCTGGTGTAAATCACAACATTTTTCATGCATTGCAGCATTCTGTCTCACATCACAATCGGCAAACTGGTTCCTTCAAAGCTTTTGGTATAAAAAGGATGTCTTGTGATCAGAGAGGAGGAGATATAAAGAGGGAGCTTTTTACTCGTAAAGCATTTTGGATAAACCATTTGAACACCTGTCATCCTTATGGTTTGAATGGATGCAGAGAAGTTATGTTTCAATATTAATATTGGTTGTTGCTTGTCAATATTGCTTTTTTATTTTTGTTTTGCTTTTATCCCAATTAAATGTTATTTACTATCTGTATCATGTGATTATCAAAATTAATTTTATTGGCTGTACAATTATACATATTTAAGAAGCAATATCCTTGTATTAGCTTTGGCAAAGAACATGTGTTGTTTCTGATACACGTTGATTTTACTGCCCCATGGATTCGATTTTCTTGAATTGTTACAAATAAATTCGTAATTTTAAGGAGCTCAAAGACTCTTATTTTTTTGACATATATTCAAAGAAGAATCAAAGAAGGCAAAGAGTCAACCATAAATGCATGGCAAGATTCATATGACGGCTAAGAGAGCTAATGTAACATCACCCTGCCTAGGATATTATTCTAGCAAATAAATGTTACTAATTTAAAAATTTAAATAGGTGTGCCAAAACAGTACTGTTAAATCTAATAATTTATTTTAACTATTTGCATTCAAATATTTGATAATAGCAAATTACTTACCTCTGCCTAAAGAAGGAACATCGAACATAAACAGATGTCAGAAGGTGAGAACACAGCCTTAACCCCTGACTGTTGAAATCTGTTTTCACTTTGGCCAGTTTTTCATTTCTAAAGCCTGCTTTACACGTTGCAATTTCGCATACGATAGCGTATGCGATTTGCAACGCCCCATCGTATGTGTGGCACGTTCAATTTGTTGAACGTGCCGCACATACAAGTAAACCCCGTCACACATACTTATCTGTCCATATGACCTCGCTGTGGGCAGCGAACGTCCACTTCCTGGAGTGGGAGGGACGTTCGGCGTCACATTGACATCATGCGGCAGCCGGCCAATAGAAGCGGAGGGGCGGAGCTGAGCGGTACATAGACATCCCGCCCACCTCCTTCCTTCCGCATTGTGGGCCGGGAGCCGCAGGACGCTGGTAAGATCTGTTCATCGTTCCCCGGGTGTCAAACACTGCAATGTGTGCTACCCCGGGTACGATGAACAATCTGACATGTAATTTTAGAGACAGGTACGATATGTATGTGATGAACGTTTTACTGTTCAATCGCAATCGCACGTACCAGTCACACACTGCAATGTAACTTACAATGCTGGATGTGCGTCACTTACGACGTGACCCCGTTGACACATTGTAAGATACATTGCAGCGTGTAAAGCAGGCTTAAGTCTTAAATTCTTCAACATATTGTAGGGATTTTGAGACTATTATTTCATGACATATTCTACTTTGTAGAAGTAGTAAACTTAGTTTGATATAATTTGCGTTGAGTTTTGAAAAAATTAGAAATTTGATGAAAATTTAGAAAAATTTTCAATTTTTAAAGTTTTAATTTTCATGCTCTTAATACAGATATTCATACCTCTAAAAATAAATAACATTAGCCATATACCTATTTGATATTAACATCATTTTTAAACCTATTTTTTACTACTAAATAATGGTTTTGCTCCGGATTTAAATTTGTCAAAGTGCAAATAGGTTAAAATTACAACAGAATTTCTTTTACACACATTCTCCTAAATATTGCAATGCCCCATATAGGTCTCTTCAGTACTGTTGGCCAGAAGGCAGGGTTCTGGAAAGAAGAAGTGCTATTTGACTTTTTGATCATGATTTTCCTGGAAAAGGTGCCAAAAAAGCAAAAATACCTTCAAGTGTCCCAATATTGGAAAATATACCGCTTTGGTAATTCATATATCGCCTTAGTGACAATTTTTTTCTATTGAAAACACCTATGAGTAAAACATAGTGAATGTTCTAGAATTAAATCTACAAATATGCCATTGCAGTGCCCCATATATTGTAGCCTCCATGATATTGTGCCTAACATATGCTTCTGAAGGCATGGACCCAGTAAATTAAGTGGGTCTCTTTGCAACAGTAATGCCAGAAACATAGATCCTTACTAGTCTAGGCACAGTGTGAGGCACAGAAGGAGGGGGGCATTTTGATCTGGGAATGCAGATTTTTCTGGATCTTCTTTGAAGACGGGAGGAACAGGAGCCATGGCACGTATCCAGAGCATTTATGCTACCAGTAATATGGGAGTATTTTACATTCCCATAAAGAAATCACAGACATGAATGATAACTTGTTAGTTATGGGATGAGTTTACTACCATTTTGGGGTGCAGAACATTTTGGATAAGTTCACATTTATACTGTACTCTACACTGAACACTTCATCAAGGTTTCCATGTAAATCTCTGAAAAGTATGATTAAGTTGAAACCCTCAAAGGATCCTTTCAGTGATGAAGGAAGCTGAGTTACTATAGGCTATGTCTAGTCTCTGTTCAACCATGTCCATCTTTTCAGAGGTGGACAAAACTGTAGTTGACCAAGCTTTAGTGCATAAAAAGGCATAAAAAAGGACACACAGATCATATGCCAGATGGTAGTTAAAAGTGACTTTCTCTGCCTCCTTACAGTGAATTTTCCATCAGCGGTTTTGTCTGAATCAAGTATTTCAGAGATTTACATAGAATCCCACATTGTATGCTCATGTGCTCACCATAAAGTGCAAGATAAATGTCAGACAAACCTTTCTGCAATCTTTTGGAGGCAGAATGAACAAATCAAAATAAACATTTTTTTCATTACCATATTTTAAAGGCTATAGTTTTTTTTATTACTTAGCAACACACATATACTGCAATTCTTTACAGCTGTTAGTGTGACACTAACATAAATCCTTTTAGACCTTGTTACTGGCATGGTCTAACAAGCTGCCAGAGCCTTTCATGGCTATCATTAGCAGCTTGTTACGTTGTGGGCGTGCTGATCAAGTCAGAGAAAGAGCCTCCTCTATCTCCTAGCCTTCTAAATGCCATGATTGCTATTGGTTGCTATTGCTATTACTTGCTATTTAGATGGTTAAATAGCCAGGGGGCAGTGCATGTTTTGGATTTTGGCAATGGCGGTTACAGCTGGAGTTTAGATGTCAGTCAAACCGAGCACCTGGAAGCAATTAGGGAAGAATGACTCCTATAGCCTACCAACACTGACCTACAAAGCTGTCCATAATCTGTCCCCTCCATATAACTCCGAATTAATCTCTGGATATACTCCCACATGTCATCTCTGGTCATACTAAGACCTCATTCTCTCTTTCACACTTATTTGTTCCTCATCCAACCGCCTCAAAGACTTTTCCCGAGTATCGATCAACCTCTAGAATTATGTGCCCCTCTGGCACACTCGCAAGCTTCCAACGGAACCTGAAAATCCATCCCTTAAGGAAAACTTATAGACTGCATGACCCCACTGCCACCTTACCACTGGAGCTGCCATATACCACCCCCAACCTCCTCTGGATTATCCTCTAGAATGTAAGCCTACAAGGGCAAGGCCTTTTTGCTCTCTGTACCAGTTTGTATACTGTAATTTATATACGTATTTTGTATGTAACCAGTTCTTATGTATAGCACCATGGAATCAATGGTGCTCTATAATTAAATAACCATAATTATAATCTCTATGACATACATGATATGTTGGGAAGGAGTTAAAATACTGTGATAGCTCACAAGCGTATCCCTTGCATTGGTGAACCTATGTTTTTTAACATGTTATTTTTTTAGTTATTTTAAAGAAATGGACTAAAAGATGTTTTTTTAACATCCTGGATGAGTTGCTGGAACCACAAACTAGGAATATCAAGGCCATTGTGATTATCCGGAATCAAGTTCCCTGCACTGTCCCGGATTGATTAGATTCCTCCAGACATTACATGCGCTGTGGCATAGTGAGCTGACAATATTTTGTTTTCCTGTTGCGATAGCTCACAGTATACTTAGGGGGCATATAGATGCCAAATTGGAATAGTAAAACAGGTATACAAAAAGTAAATTGAGCTCATAATGTTTTCAAATCTAATTTTTTGTTTTTCAAAACACTAATATTCCACTAGACACACCTAAAGCATAACGCTTTGTTGTTTGTTAGGAATGGGTAGGTATTTCCGGGAAACAATATTCAATATTGTTATGGTACGTATAGTAGTTGAATTTTGCTACTAAAACAGTTGTAAAACATTAACTTGTTTGTTGTTTTACATTTTTTTAGTTGCCACCACTTGCCAAATATTTAACACACAAAACCCCAAAATACTATTTTTTTTAATATTTTTTTGTATTTATTCACTTCCTTGAACAAAAATGCAACGTCATCCAAAATGCTGCTTTGCACAGAAGTTACATCTAAGTTCATGCCTGGCAACAAAATAGCAATAGTGTTACATCCTCTGTAATTTCCAAAAAAAGAACAGGACAAGAAATCCTTGTTAGTTTTACATCCCAAATTGAGTACCTGAAACAGGTGTATTTTATTGTCATTTTAGCCTATTGCAGCAAAAAAAAAATGCGCAAAAAAAGAAAATATTTATATTTCTGAATTCTGGAGGATTCTCAATTGTATTTTAAAAAAATAAACAATTGATGGATTCCCCATAAAGTAATTACAAAAAAAAAGAGACCTTATGCACTCTGAAATGCTAAAGTGTGAAAATAGATATGCATTGCTGCTAAAGGAAATCTAGGAAAAATTTAGATATTTAGCAAACAAAAACTGCCATTTGTATATCTGCCCAGTCTCCACATCATGGCATTTCTCGAAACTGGGTACCTACTCTATAGTGAAGCCTCTCTCTGGGTTTAAAAACTTCCTTTGTACGGGCAAGTAGGAATATGCTATATAGGATAAAATCTACTGTGGCGCTAGTGGGGGAGGGGTGCACAGTCAGAAGGTATGACCCTCATTAATCTAGACAAAAAGACTGAAGGCACTCACCAAACTGCAATGTGAACAGGTGCATAACTGAACATGATATAAAATTACAAAAAAAAAGACACGTTGCGTTTTGAAATATTAACATGTTTTTTAATGTATTCTCTTCCTTGAACAAAAATGCTGCGTCATCCAAAATGCTGCTTTGCATCGAAGTTACATGTAGGTTCATGCCTGGCAACAAAATAGAAATGGTGTTACATCCCCTGTAATTTCCAAAAAAAGAACAGGACAAGAAAACCTTGTTAGGTTTGCATCCCAAAGTGAGTACCTGTAACATGTATTCTAGTGTAGTAATTTTAGCCTACTACAACAAAAAAAGTGTACAAAAAAGGAAAATATTTATATTTCTGGAGGATTATTGTTTGCATTTAAAAAAAAATAAACAAATTATTGCTTCTGTGTCATTAATACACAAACCTAGGTTTTAGCATTGTTTTTTGCTACCAAAATTAGTACATATGTATTAAATTACCCTCCTGTCTTGAAAGTTCAGCGGGTAAAAATTAAAAAAAATGCTGTAACTAAGGTGCTGTGCTATTACAACTGCATGACAAAGGTGAATGAGTACACAGTCACTCTAACTAAGCCAGTACATTACCTTCTTGTTTTACATGAATCTGTGAATTAGTTCCAGGCTGCTACTACCATTTTCAATGTGATTCATTTGTACAGTAGTACAGCACAATCTAATTTTGATCTTTTTCTTTTTCTATGTGGAATGACCTGTGCATTCTGCCCTCTAATCTCTACATTGTAAAATCATAAAAAGGCACTACTTGGCAGCCTCTCATTTTTCATACTACCAGTGAAAGCCCCCCTGATTGGATGCACTAAACCATAGTGATAGTTGCAGAGCATTATGGGGAAGCCAGACTGGCTCTACCTGACATATGACTCTTCTGTAATATGTGAAATGGCACTGGGCATTTTTTTTGACCCATCAACACAAATAGAGATAATTGGATTGATCCATGGACAAACCATGGTGAACTTTCAAAACTTTGCAGATCTCCACAAATTCAGAGAGTTTGCTGTTCCATTCTCCTACAGTTTTTGTTACTATTTTAGAAGCACCCAAGTTAAAGCATGGAATAACTGTATTCATGAAGCTGTAAATTGAAAAAGGTTTCTCAATTTCAATGTAGATGATTGGACATCACATGGCTTTGTATATTCTTCTTTTCTTACCGCTATTGATTGAAATCTAGAAACATGTAAGTTATAGTTAAACTTACTCTTACAGGGCCGTAAAGTCACTTTCATGACTCTTTGTTCTTCTTTACACCGAAGATAGTTTTTATTGGTATTTGCTATATGATTTATGTCATTTTTCTGCTTCAGAATATATTTGTAGACAATTAGATGGTTACCTGATGTCATTGTATGATGGAGAATATTATTTTGAAAAAAAACTGTTTTGGTGGTCACACTGAATATTAATTTGATTTTAATTTGTCTTTTGTTCCTTCATTTCTGTTAATAAAAATAAGCTATTATCACTTTCATTTTTTTTAAATCATTCCTACTTCACAGTATTTTTCCATGCCTGCATAAAACATTTTTTACAGTTTTGATTATATACAGAAAGTGAAAGAGTACACGTCACCAATTTTCTGAGTAACATATTTCTAAAGGTGATATGTCAGTAACACCCCATCCAATCCACATAGGCAAAGAAATCAAACCATTGATGGCAATAAATTGTTATGTGATAATAATGAGTAATGACATGGAAAAAGCATTAAACACATAAAGAAAGAGAGAAGCAAAAAGCCATGGAAAGTCATGACACCAGCTATAATCTATCAGTAACCAGAAAGCAATCTTGCCACTTAGTGAAAAATAATATCAGCTTGCTAAATTAATGGCCTATGTGACGGGGTCCTTCTCCCATATCACACAATCAACAGAGCGAGAGATGATGGAACAATCCAAAGAACATTTATTCCAAGCAAATCAAACAGTTCACAACATAATCCACCATACAGAGGGTAAAAATAGTCTAGAAATACGAATATAGTCCAGTAATCGATAAATGTCCAGGTCTCTCTGGGGAGACACAGATACTGCCCAAGAGGATGACTGATCCTGCTTCTCTTGAAGTTCTCAAACAGACTGACCAATTCTTCAGGTAAGCAGAGAGCTTACGTGGATCCCAGGCCCCCCTTCCCCAGACCTTGAGACAGGAACACTACAGGGGGTGACTACCTACAGACAATATAATGTACACACAAGCAATACAGATAATTGACAGTGAACCATGCCTAAAATGCAAACCTACACAACATGATACACAACCCCCCATATTCCACCATCACAGTCTATAAAAAGTATCTCATTACCGAGGTGCTGCACAATAAACATCTCATGATAAGTAAAACCACTGAGCTGTCTCAAAACCTTCACAACCTTATTGTTGCAAAATCAATGGTTACAGAATTTGTAAACTACTGAATGTTTCAGTGAGCACTGTTGGGACCATAATCCAGAAGTGGAAATATAATTTATACAAAAACAGGCTGTAACAGATGCTCCCTACAAGATTTCAGACAGAGGAGTGAAAATAATCAGAAAAATTGTCTGGGAGTAAAAAACAACTTGTGTAGAGCTGCTGAAAGACATGGAATCAGAAGGTACAATTGTGTTTAAGAAAACAATAAGTAATCCACTTAACCCCCATGGCCTGTATGCACGCTCACAAATCTTGTCACATCAGACCAAAATTTAACTATTTGGATGCCATAATACATAAAATGTTTGGAGGCCAGCATTAACTGCATATCACTCCCAAAACACCATAACCATAGTGAAATTTGGAAGTGGCAACATGATATGGGACGATTTTTCAGCATATGGCACTGGAAAACTTCATACAATTGAAAGAAATTTAAATACACAAGTGTACTGAGACATTCCTGATAAAAATCTGCTGCCTTCTACCAGGATGATGAAGGGTTGACATTTCTATAACATAATTATCCCAAACACAGCCAAGGAAATTCTCAATTGGTTTCAGAAAAAAAGAAAATAAAGCTCCTAAAATGGATTGGGAAATCATCTGATCTGAGAGACGTAGCTAGAGGTTCAGCTCAGGAGAGTGCAAAGCATCTGAGTAAGCTCCTAATCGGTAACCCTGATTACAACTGCAATTGCCCACCCTAATTGTGGATATGACCAGAATCACACTTGCTAGTGCCTCGCGTGTAACTCGCGTGAGTCTCTCATGGTAGAACCCGGCTTGGCCGCACACTCCCCTGACAGGAGCGGGTCGATTGCATGTATCTCTATGCAGCTCAGACGCTCCTGCATGCATAGTGTGCGGCCATGCCGGGTTCTACCATGAGAGACTCGCGCGAGTTACACGCGAGACACTAGCAAGTGTGATTCTGGCCTATAGGGAAAACTCAGAAGATGACCAAGCTATAACTGAAAATAAATGTCTACACAAAGACCAACACTGATGTTATAATTCACAAGGCCATTTAGGCTAGAAACTAGCGCATGCTATGATTTTGTTCACACGCAGATTAGGTCTGCGAAAAAAAAGTGCTCATCTGCACTGCCCCATTGAAAAACATTGCTCACTTTTGGAGTTTGTCATGTTTGCTTTTTTTACAGACAGCACTTAAACGGAAATACACTAGTGTGAACATGGTCTAATGAAGGACTCATTTAAATGTTTGGTGAGTTTTCACATACACAATCTTTGCCATTAGAGTTTAGTCAGAATTTCATTATTTTTTCTTGGATAAAAAAAGAAACTCATGGATGGTTCTCCAGTTTCTCATATCAAAAAGCAGACTGATGGCATCCAAATGCTGTTCAGTTTCTTCATGGATCCAAAGACTTGCATTGGTTTGATTAATCCATGATTTGGATCAAAATCAGAAATGCATCTGTGATTTTGTGCGGACCACTAAGTCTTCATAAACAGTGGAACATGTGATCAGTCTCATAGACTCTAGGAGGTAGAAATTATATCTGTAAAAAACACGAATAAAACTCATAAAAAACTGACATTGAAAAGAGGCCTAAAGTGGGCTTTACATGGTACGATATCGTTAACGTATTATCGTCGGGGTCATGGTGTCTGTGACGCACATCCGGTGATGTTAACGACATCGCAGCGTGTAACACGTACGAGCGACCTTATTCGATCGCAAAAGTGGCCTAAATCGTTCACCATGGAGAGGTCATCCTGAATAAAAAAATCGTTAATTTCTTATTAGCGATGTTGTTCGTCGTTCCTGCGGCAGCACACATCGCCATGTGTGACACCGCAGGAGCAATGAACATCTCTTTACCTGCCTCCACCAGCAATGCGGAAGGAAGGAGGTGGGCGAGATGTTATGTCCCGCTCATCTCTGCCCCTCCGCTTCTATTGGCCGGCCGCTTAGTGACGCCGCAGTGACGTCGCTATGACGCAGAACGCACCAACCCCTTGAGGGAGGTATTGTTTGGCGGTCATAGTGACGTCGCTGCACAGGTATGTGCGTGTAATGCTGCCGTAGCAATAATGTTCACTATGGCAGCGATCACACAATACCGCACGTATGAAGAGGGCGGGTGCTATCGGGCTCGACATCGCTAGCCGATGCTAGCGATGTCGCAGCGTGTAAAGCCCGCTTAACTCAGAAAGACTGCAGCAAACACAAAAGCCACTTCTGTACATTGAGAATCTATGTAAATTCTAATGCTGTCCCCACTTGTTGAGCTGCACCTCAGCGCACACCCAGCTGAAGGGATCCCTTGTGCCCCATACAGATCACCATCCAAAATATGAGGTCTAATAACATATTAATAAACCTGCAAGGGCAAAATAACTCATGAGGTACAGACTGGCAAACAACTGATGAGACTGGCATTGACTGTTTGACTGACGTCACAGCAACAGTGCAGCAGCCAGGTAGTTAGCTCAGCAGCTCTGTGTGCAACATTCAGTCTACACGGGCAGAGCTACAGAGCTCACTGATTGACGGATGCACTGTTGTCGTGATGTCAGCGAAATGGGTAATTCCAGACACTATACTATACATACTGGTTTGTATGTTTTTTGGCAAATTGTACTCTTGAATGAAGATTAATGGAACGGGAAAATACCCCTTTCATAGTTTAATAGTTTCAAAGTTTTTAAGTTTGAAGGTAAACAAGTCTATTGAGTTCAAACTACAGCCTAACATGTTGATCAAGAGGAAGCCAAAATCCCATGAGGCAGAAATTAAGATCCATAATAACGGAAAAATTCCTTGCCGACTCCACATATGGCAATAAGACTAGTCCCTGGGATCAACGAACAATCAAAGTACAGTTAGGTCCAGAAATATTTGGACAGTGACACAAGTTTTGTTATTTTAGCTGTTTACAAAAACATGTTCAGAAATACAATTATATATATAATATGGGCTGAAAGTGCACACTCCTAGCTGCAATTTGAGAGTTTTCACATCCAAATCGGAGAAAGGGTTTATGAATCATAGCTCTGTAATGCATAGCCTCCTCTTTTTCAAGGAACCAAAAGTAATTGGACAAGGGACTCTAAGGGCTGCAATTAACTCTGAAGGCATCTCCCTCGTTAACCTGTAATCAATGAAGTTAGTTAAAAGGTCTGGGGTTGATTACAGGTGTGTGGTTTTGCATTTGGAAGCTGTTCTGTGACCAGACAACATGCGGCCTAAGGAACTCTCAATTGAGGTGAAGCAGAACATCCTGAGGCTGAAAAAAAAGAAAAAATCCATCCGAGAGATAGCAGACATGCTTGGAGTAGCAAAATCAACAGTCGGGTACATTCTGAGAAAAAAGGAATTGACTGGTGAGCTTGGGAACGCAAAAAGGCCTGGGCGTCCACGGATGACAACAGTGGTGGATGATCGCCGCATACTTTCTTTGGTGAAGAAGAACCCGTTCACAACATCAACTGAAGTCCAGAACACTCTCAGTGAAGTAGGTGTATCTGTCTCTAAGTCAACAGTAAAGAGAAGACTCCATGAAAGTAAATACAAAGGGTTCACATCTAGATGCAAACCATTCATCAATTCCAAAAATAGACCGGCCAGAGTTAAATTTGCTGAAAAACACCTCATGAAGCCAGCTCAGTTCTGGAAAAGTATTCTATGGACAGATGAGACAAAGATCAACCTGTACCAGAATGATGGGAAGAAAAAAGTTTGGAGAAGAAAGGGAACGGCACATGATCCAAGGCACACCACATCCTCTGTAAAACATGGTGGAGGCAACGTGATGGCATGGGCATGCATGGCTTTCAATGGCACTGGGTCACTTGTGTTTATTGATGACATAACAGCAGACAAGAGTAGCCGGATGAATTCTGAAGTGTACCGGGATATACTTTCAGCCCAGATTCAGCCAAATGCCGCAAAGTTGATCGGACGGCGCTTCATAGTACAGATGGACAATGACCCCAAGCATACAGCCAAATCTACCCAGGAGTTCATGAGTGCAAAAAAGTGGAACATTCTGCAATGGCCAAGTCAATCACCAGATCTTAACCCAATTGAGCATGCATTTCACTTGCTCAAATCCAGACTTAAGACGGAAAGACCCACAAACAAGCAAGACCTGAAGGCTGCGGCTGTAAAGGCCTGGCAAAGCATTAAGAAGGAGGAAACCCAGCGTTTGGTGATGTCCATGGGTTCCAGACTTAAGGCCGTGATTGCCTCCAAAGGATTCGCAACAAAATATTGAAAATAAAAATATTTTGTTTGGGTTTGGTTTATTTGTCCAATTACTTTTGACCTCCTAAAATGTGGAGTGTACAATTCCTACAATTTCTATCAGATATTTTTGTTCAAACCTTCAAATTAAACGTTACAATCTGCACTTGAATTCTGTTGTAGAGGTTTCATTTCAAATCCAATGTGGTGGCATGCAGAGCCCAACTCGCGAAAATTGTGTCACTGTCCAAATATTTCTGGACCTAACTGTATGTAGTGCACATAACCAGTAATATTATATTTTTCAAGAAAGGCATCAAGGCCTTTCTTAAATTTTGGTTATGGATCAACCATTAGAACATCATGTGGCAGAGAGCTCCATAGCTTCACTACTCTTACAGTAAATAATCTGAATCTGTGATTATGATTAAACCTTCTTACTGCTAGATGTAAATAATTCCCCTTGTCCAAGTTGTAGACCTAGGTTTAAAAAGATCATTAGAAAGGTTTCTGTACTGTCATTTCATAAGCTCACCCCAAAGTCTTTGTTTTCCAAACTAAATAACCCCAAGTTTAAATACTAATATTGGTATTGCAGTCCACCCAATCCTTTGATAACCTTGGTTGTTATTCTCCGCACCTGCTCTAGTTCAGCTATATCTTTCTCATACACCGGAGACCAAAATTGTACACAATTTTCTAAGTGTGGTTGCACTAGTAACTTGTATACGGGTAAAAATATATTCTTTTCATGAGCATCTAGGCCTCTTTAATGTGCCCCATTATTTAATTAGCCTTGGCAGTGTCGCGGGCGGGAAGGAGGGTGTCGGCACCACGCTCACCCCTCTGCTCGGGTCCGGCTGCTGCTGCTGCTCAGTGGTGGCTCGAGCGGTGGGCCGGATCCCGGGGGTTCTCGAGCGGAACTCCTCGCCTGTGAGTGAAAAGGGGATATTTTGTTGGGGAGATTGTCCGTGACGCCACCCACGGTTGTGGTGATTTGTAGCACCACCGCTGCTCAATATGGGGATCCCGGGAGTGGTGATGCAGATCAGCCAGGTGTTGTGTTGCCGCTCCGTGGGTAGGGGTTGGTGATCTCGGGGCCCAGGGATGGTGTGGAAGGTGCAGGGCCTGGTGGGCGCAGGGACGCGGGGGCAGCGCTGTGCCTTGCGGCACTGTGGTACTCACTCAGCCTGAGACGTTGACACAGTTTTATGGTAAACCACACGGCTGGAAAGACGGTTCCCACGGACGGCTGCACTTGCTCTCCCAGCAGGTAACAGTGATGTCCCTCTGACCTGCACCTGATGTTTCTAAGTTGGTAGCGATGGGTTCCCACCGGTAACCTGCTCCCCGGCTTGGATATGTGCCGCATGAGCCCTACTTTGCCCGCAGACGCTGGCCCTGAGGAACTGGTGCCCTGGCGGTGGCGGTGTTCCTCACTAATGGTTGGACGGTTGTCTTCCATCGGGACTTGGTTGTTGGGGGATCGACGTCCCCTTCACTGACGGATTCGGCAAATTATGGCGACTCCTAGCCTTGCCGGGGTCCGAGAGACCCCTGCCCTGGTGCTGACTGTCCTTCGTATACTGCTCCAGACTGCCGGGCCACTACTCGACCGCGGTCCTTCCAGCAACCTCCGAGCAGTCCCCCTCCAGACGATCACCGCTGTTGCTGACCTTGCTGACCTGTCCTGCACTTAGCTGGACTCACTTCAGGCCTTTCTACGCTCCCTTTTGTTCCTTTTCTTCTTTACTCACTACTACTTCACTTTCACTTAGCTCCTCTACCACTTCCTTCTACTTCACTCCCCTAAACTGCACTGCCTGGTTTCTCCCACCTCCAGGGCTGTGTACTCCTCGGTGGGCGGAGCCAACTGCCTGACCCACCCCCTGGTGTGAACATCAGCTCCTGGAGGAAGGCAACAAGGATTTTGGTAGCCTTGGTGTTCCTGACTGGGATGTAGGGTGTGGTGGTGTGATGACCTGTGACCCCTGGCTTGCCCAGGGCGTCACAGCAGCAGCTGCCTAATAGGAATAATGTTTGGAACACCATTCTAAGTCCGAACTGGGTGCAAAAACCTAAAAAAACATCACTATGGGGAGATAAGGTATGCACACCAGTGACTATGTAAGGGGAATACATGAAATAGCAGAAACTGCTGTGTGAATACTGACTTGAAAAATCCAATAGCTATATGCAAGAGTGAATATGTGAAAAATGGAATCTGCATTACTGCCATGAACATATGAATCAAGAGAAATTTAGCTACTGAATTGATCAATGCAATAGAGCCCCAACACTACGCCAAAGTATTTCTCTACATTGGGGTCCCTAGCTTGTGTGTGTCCTCTCATGCAGTTAAAAAACCTACCGTGTATGGGAAGCTGAGACCCAGGCTATTTATGCGTATGATATGTATTCCCCTTACATAGTCACTGGTGTGCATACCTTATCTCCCCATAGTGATGTTTTTTTAGGTTTTTGCACCCAGTTCGGACTTAGAATGGTGTTCCAAACGTTATTCCTATTTGTTAGTATTTTTCGTTTGTGAACCCTCCCCAACCACACCTATTGCCAATCCATATCATACGCATAAATAGCCTGGGTCTCAGCTTCCCATATACGGTAGGTTTATTAACTGCATGAGAGGACACACACAAGCTAGGGACCCCAACGTAGAGAAATACTTTGGCGTAGTGTTGGGGCTCTATTGCATCGATCAATTCAGTAGCTAAATTTCTCTTGATTCATATGTTTATGGCAGTAATGCAGATTCCATTTTTCACATATTCACTCTTGCATATAGCTATTGGATTTTTCAAGTCAGTATTCACACAGCAGTTTCTGCTATTTCATGTATTCCCCTTACATAGTCACTGGTGTGCATACCTTATCTCCTCATAGCAGCAGCTGCCTGACACTGGTCAATAAAGTTGAGTTTGTCCACCCATATATCCCATGTATTTTTCAGTGACAGTTTTACCCAGTGTTTTTCAATTACGTACATAATTATACATTTTATGTCCTCTGCCCAAGAGCAAGATCTTACATTTATTTACATAAAAATTCAATAGCCATTTCATAGCTCAAGGCTTAAGCTTACATAAGTCCTTCTGTAATGTTAAACTACACTCCTCTGTACTGGTTACCTTACAGAGTTTAGTATAATTTTCAAATATTGAAATTCTAGTATATGCCCCCTACAAGGTCATTAATAAATGTTTGAAAGAGGGCCCAGTGCTGACCCCGGTAGTATTCCATAGTAAAATTTGACCCAGTCCAAGTGTGTTCCATTAATAACCATTCTGTTTCCTAGCACTAAGCCAGTTCCTAAGACAGTTACATATATTTTCCTCTATTCCTATTTTAGGTAACAACCTTTTGAGTGGCACTGTATCAAACACCTTTAAAATGACCACATAGACAACATTCACTGCATTTCCCTGGTCCAGTCTGGAAGTTATTTCCAAATAAAAACTGATCAAATTAGTTTGACAGGACCAATCCCTCATAAACCCATGTTGATACTGGGTCATGATGAGGTTCTTCTTCTTGAGAAAGTGCAGGATCTCCGAGAAAACCCTAAAGGATTTTACTTGGGGTTAATGGCGCGCTATCGCCAATAAGAAAGATTGTTGAATAAATTATTTTATTCCATAGTTCAACATGGTCAATCTTTCCTATGGAATAAAACAATTTATTAATAATCAACAATCTTTCTTATTGGCAGTAGCGCACCGTTAACCCCGCTTCTCCTCTTCAGCACCAAATACAAACCCCCGTGGGGCTGCAGCAGCCACCATCATCTTTTAAGCCTTCATAGGGGTTGTGATTTTCATAACCTTTCTAGGTGAGTGTTATTTCGTATACACCTCTATTTTTTAATCTGGTAAGACCCTATTTGCACGCTTTTTCCTTAAGGTGGCTTTACACGCTATGAGATCGCTAAAGCGCTCTCGTTGGGGTCATGGAATTTGTGACGCACATCCGGCCATTTTAGCGATGTCGTTGCGTGTGACACCTATGAGCGATTTTGAATCGTCGCAAAAACATTCAAAATCGCTCATCGGTGACATGCCCCCCTATTCCCAATTATCATTGCTGCTGCAGTAACGATGTTGTTTGTCATTCCTGCGGCAGCACACATGGCTATGTGTGACGCCACTGGAACGACAAACATCTCCTTACCTGCATCCACCAGAAAAGGAGGAAGGAAGGAGGTGAGTGGCAAGTTCCGGCCGCTCATCTCCTCCCTTCCTTTTCTATTGGGCGGCGGTTCAGTGACGCTACTGTGACGTCGCTGTGACACTGAACGAACCGCCCCCTTAGAAAGGAGGTGGTTCTCCGGTCACAGCGACATCGCTGCACAGGTATGTGCGTGTGACGCTGCTGTAGCAATAATGTTTGCTACGGCAGCGATCACCACATATCGTTACAACGACGGGGGAGGGTGCTATCGCGCTCGACATCGCTAGCAATTGCTAGCGATGTCATAGCGTGTAGAGTGGCCCTTAGTCTACAAATATAGCTCTGCAATATGAACACACAATTCTACTACATTGATACACAGAGCTCTGCAATATTAACACACACCTCTGCTACATCAATACACTTAACTTTATTATATCAATACTCACAAATCTCTTACATTGACAGACATACCACTCTAAAACATCAACCCACAGGTCAGCAACATCAACACACACAGCTCAACAATATCAACAAAAAAATCTGCTACATCAACACACTCCATCCTGTTACATAAACATAGAGTATTCAGTTACAAAAACAGACACAATTGTGCTACAAATAAATCTATGTAACATCAATACACACACATCTCAGCTATTTTAACACATACAGCTCAGCTACATCAAGACATATAGATAAGCTACATCAACGCACACAAATCTGCACACAGTTGTTTGCTACATGAAAACACAAAACTACTATGTCAGCATACACAACTCTGCTACATCTACATACTGTACAGAAACAAACACACACCACAGCTCAGCTGCTTTAACACACACAACTATGTTACATCAATACACTGTACTCTGGAACAACAGCACACAAATCTCTGCTACACATGAATCTCTACAACATCAATAATCACACAGATCAGTTAAATTAACAAATAGTGTTCAGCTAAATAAAAAATGCAGCCTAGATACACCAACACACACATAATGCTCTTCTATATTATCTGACCTAAATTTACACACAGTACCATGGCCAGGTATTACACATCCACCCCATGCTGATTCATTTAGGGAGTAGATATGCAAAATCCAGTTGGGGTCATTATGCCGTTTTCAGATCTATCTTGTGCAGCTCCGTTTCTGTGCCATTTGCCTTCCATTTTCTGATGATGGATTGAACAGTACCTTATGAGTAGAGTTGAGCGCGGTTCGCGGTTCTCCAGTTCGCGGTTCGAGTGATTTTGGGGGCTGTTCTAGATCGAACTAGAACTCGAGCTTTTTTGCAAAAGCTCGATAGTTCTAGATACGTTCGAGAACGGTTCTAGCAGCAAAAAGCAGGGCTTTTTACAGCTACAGTGTGCAGGAGCCATCGCTGGCAGCCTGCCAGAAGCTGGTAACCAAGATAAACATCGGGTATCCAAGCAAAGCGCTTTGGTTTGTAACCCGATGTTTATCCTAGTTACGTGCAGGAAGCCCACACTTCCCCGCTCAGCTCGCTCCACCCCCTCCTGCCCGCGGCATGTACACACGTACACACACACACACACACACTCTGCACACATGGCCCCGCTCGGCTTACCTGCGATGATGAAGTCCCGCCATCCCGACCTCAGCGCTGTCACTGTCCTCCATGGCCGCCGCTTGTCACATCACCTTCTCTCGCTTCCGACCCGAGACTGACTAGCGGTGACGTCACGGGCCTCTCGCGATACTTGGCTGTGAAGGCGGCAGTCATTGAACTCAGTGACAGGTGCTGTCGGCAGTGCAGTAGATCAGCGCAGGTAAGGTACCTCGCTGACAGAAGCACTTGTCATGCCCTGCAGTGACCTGGGCTGACCTATTGATGTTAGCTCAGGTCACTGCACTGCTCTCCCAGCCAATGGGGAACATTCTGCTCTTCATTGACAGGGACAGTGTGGATCGTCATGGCAACCCCTTGGATTACACCAGACCTGGATTTGTTTTTCTTTCTAATAAATTGGTTAAAGAGGGAATGTTTTGGGGAGTGTTTTTTCAAATAAAAATGTGTTTGTCGGCTATTTTTTTATTACTGACTGGGTTGGTGATGTCGGGTATCTGATAGACGCCTGACCTCACCAACCCCAGGGCTTGATGCCAGGTGACATTACACATCTGGTATTAACCCCATATATTACCCTGTTTGCCACCGCACCAGGGCGCGGGATGAGCTGGGGCGAAGCACCAGGATTGGCGCATCTAATGGATGCGCCACTTCTGGGGCAGCTGCGGCCTGCTATTTTTAGGCTGGGGAAAGTCCAATAACCATGGACCTCCCTAGTCTGAGAATATCAGGCCCCAGCTATCTGCTTTACCTTGGCTGGTGATCCAATTTTGGGGGGACCCCTACGTGTTTTTTTTTTTAAATTATTTATTTAATTTAAAATAACAGCGTGGGGTGCCCTCAGTTTTGGATTACCAGCCAATGTGAGGTTGTCAGCTGTGGTCTGCAGGCTGCAGCCGTCTGCTTTACCCTAGCTGGCTACAAAACTAGGGGGAAACCTACGTCATTTTTTTTTTCATTTTTTTGGCTAATTACAAAGCTAAGCACCCCTTAGTGCCACATGAAAGGCACCAAAGGGTGCAAAATTACAAAATGCAGGAGAGTGGGACATTATGTGTCTTTCTGCCATTAAAATGACAGAAAAGACTGATATGAAGTGCACAAGCACAGGAAAATCACCAGAGCGCTCTACGCTGTAAAAACCAGTAGAAAATGACACTGGAGGGAACATGTGACCGCCTCATGTAGGATGAAGCTATGGATCCTGGGTAAATTTATGCATTTACCCTCCTTCAGTTTTTTTGCAGTACACAAAAAAAACGGAAGGCATACGGATGACAAACAGATGACATACGGACCGTCTACGGAACGGAAACGGATGCCACACGGATGCACCCGTGAAAGAAAACTGACTGTTTTTTGCAGACCGCAAAAATGGATCGGTCGTGTTAATGTAGCCTTATTCTGATCTGCCGTTTATAAACAGCAGGCAGGAATAAGTGAATAACGCCCCCCAGCGTCAGAAAATCTCCTCCGGGGTTTGAGGGCTAGCTGAGACCCTGGAGATCATGATTCAGGACGGTTTTTCCGGTCCCCGCTCACGTGATCACAGGTATACACCGTACACCGATGATCACGTTACAGTAAATGACAGCGCCGGTAAAAAATTATTTATTTCCCATCTGGCATGAACAAACACTTCTTCTCCACTTCTCCACTTCTTCTCCACTTCTCCGCTTCTCCACTTTTTCTCCACTTTTTCTCCACTTCTTCTCCACTTTTTTTCAACTTTTTTTCCATTTTTTCTCCACTTTTTCTCCACTTTTTCTCCACTTTTTTTCAACTTTTTCTCCATTTTTTTCTCCATTTTTTTCTCCATTTTTTCACCACTTTTTCTCCACTTTTTCTCCACTTGTTCTCCATTTTTTCTCCACTTTTTCTCCATTTTTTTCTCCACTTTTTCTCCACTTTTCTCCACTTTTTCTCCATTTTTTTCTCAACCTTTCTCCATTTTTTTCTCCATTTTTTTCTCCACTTTTTCTCCACTTTTTCTCCACTTTTTCTCCACCTTTTCTCCACTTTTTCTCCATTTTTTCTCCACTTTTTCTCCACTTTTTCTCCACTTTTTCTCCATTTTTTCTCCACTTTTTCTCCACTTTTTCTCCACTTTTTCTCCACTTTTTCTCCACTTTTTCTCCACTTTTTCTCCACTTCTTCTCCACTTCTTCTCCACTTTTTCTACATTTTTTCTCCACTTTTTCTACATTTTTTTCTCCACTTTTTCTCCACTTTTTCTCCATTTTTTTCTCCATTTTTTTCTACATTTTTTCTCCACTTTTTCTCCACTTTTTCTCCGTTCTTTTTCTATGGTCGGTCTACCCATTAGCTCTGCCATGCATAGTGTAGCTCTACACCTACTGCACATGTTACTTTATGATTGACATGTCTTTCGTACCAGAGCTGTCTAAGCCTACTCTGACCCCATATTTGTCATTACTATATTGTCCTTGTACTGTATTATGACATTTGTATCATGTGTTTCATTTGTTGCTGTGTTGCAATTTTTTTGCTGCATCCCAATTGTACCTCTGCATTGTTCGAGTTTATGTTATTGTTCTCTCACTCTTATGTGATACTGATTATTGTCATTTTTCATGATTACATGCAGATAAGTCCAATCTGACGAAGGCTCAGGCCGAAACGTCATTTGTAACTTGTTTTGGACAAAAACATATATGCTTATGAAAAAAAAAATTTCTTAATACGGACCAATAAAGAGTGATTTTGCATTACTATCCGTTGTGACTTACTGACTTAGTCTGGGAGATTTAGAGTGCCGAGGTTACTCACTAATTTTATCTATTATTACCTCTGAGCACCTATATACCAGTGAGCAGAGCTTCCTCTACAGTAATTCTCCTGATTAGGAGAACTACTTAGGACCCTTACCTCATGAGCAGGGCATTGCAGCTTTGGTAGCAACCATTACGACATGGACACTGCTGCTCTGGACCTGGGGAGAGTGAGTGCAGATTCATTGCACCCACACTCCTCACATGAAGGGTCCGCACTCCTAGAAAATGGGGGATACGTTCCCTGAGTGTCTACCCCCCATATTCTAGACGGTCCAGAGTCGTCGTGAGACCCCTTTATTTTTTTTCTTACAATAAATTGGTGAAAGAGGAAATGTTTTGGGGACTGTTTTTTCAAATAAATTTCTTTTGTCGATTTTTGTTTTTGTTAGTACTGACATTTTATGATGTTGGGTATCTAGTGGATGCGCCACGTCTGGGGTGCCTGCGGCCTGCTATTTTTAGGCTGTGAAGGCCCAATAACTATGGACCTTCCCACCCTGAGAATACCAGACCACAGCTGTCCGCTTTACCTTGGCTGGTGATCCAATTTGGGGGGGACCCTACTTTTATTGTGTAATTATTAATATTTATAAAATAATTATAAAAAAGAGCCTGAGGGGACCTCCACATTGGATCCCCAACCACGGTAAAGCTGCCAGCTGTGGTTTTCAGGCTACAGCCGTCTACTTTACCCTAGCTGGCTATCAAAAATGGGGGGACCCAACGTCATTTTTTTTTTTAACTATTTTTTAAATGGAAAAAATTAATGGGCTTCCCTGTATTTTGATTGCCAACCAAGGTAACGGCAGGCAGATGGGGGTGGCAACCCATAGCTGTCTGCTTTATCTGCGCTGAGAATCAAAAATACCGCGGAGCGCTACGTCATTTTTTTAAAGATTTATTTTTACAGCACTGTGATGTCCAGCAATCAAAATACAGGGAAGCCCATTTTGTTTTTAGTTATTTAAATAAATAATTAAAAAAAATATATATGGGCTCCCGCTGCATTTTTTGTATTGCTAGCTAAGGGTAATCCAAGCAGCTACTGGCTGCTAATTCCCACTGCTTGGTGTTACCTTCACTGGCAATGGAAAATCCAGGGAAGCATTTTTTATTTTTTTTGCCAAAAAACTACAAAAAAAGGACGTGAGCTTCGCCATATTTTTGTATGCTAGCCAGGTATAGCAGGCAGGTGCTGGAAGAGTTGGATACAGCGCCAGAAGATGGCGCTTCTATGAAAATGCCATTTTCTGAGGCGGCTGCAGACTGCAATTCGCAGCAGTGGGGCCCAGAAAGCTCATGCCAACCTGTGCTGCGGATTCCAATCCCCAGCTGCCTAGTTGTACCTGGCTGGACACAAAAATGGGGCGAAGCCTACGTCATTTGTTTTCTAATTATTTCATGAAATTCATGAAATAATAAAAAAAGGGCTTCCCTTTATTTTTGGTTCCCAGCCAGGTACAAATAAGCAACTGGGGGTTGGGGGCAGCCGTACCTGCCTGCTGTACCTGGCTAGCATACAAAAATATGGCGAAGCCCACATAATTTTTTCAGGGGGCAAAAAACTTCTGCATACAGTCCTGGATGGAGTATGCTGAGCCATGTAGTTCTGCAGCTGTTGTTTGTCTGTATGGAGAAGAGCAGACAGCAGCTGCAGAACTACAAGGCTCAGCATACTCCATCCAGGACTGTATGCAGAAGTTTTTTGCCCACCAAAAAAATGACGTGGGCTTCGCCATATTTTTGTATGCTAGCCAGGTACAGCAGGCAGCCACGGGCTGCCTCCAACCCCCAGTTGCCTATTTGTACCCGGCTGGAAACCAAAAATATAGGGAAGCCCGTTTTTTTTAATTATTTCACTTATTTCATGAAATAATTAAAAAACAAATGACGTGGGCTTCGCCCCATTTTTGTGTCCAGCCAGGTACAACTAGGCAGCTGGGGATTGGAATCCACAGCACAGGTTAGCCCGAGGTTTCTGGGCGCCTCTGCTGCGAATTGCAGTCCGCAGCCGTCCCAGAAAATGGCGCTCTCATAGAAGCGCCATCATCTGGCGCTGTATCCAACTCTTCCAACAGCCCTGGAGCCGGGTGGCTTGTTGGGTAATCATGAGTTAATACTGGCTTTGTTTTACTAGCCAGTAATAAGCCAGAGATTCTTAATGTCAGGCAGGTTTGACCCGGCCATTAAGAATCTCCAATAAAGGGTTAAAGAAAAGACACCACACAGAGAAAAAATACTTTAATAGAAATAAATACACAGACACATTAGAGACTCCATCTTTATTACCCCCTGTCAGCCCTCCACGATCCATGGTCTTCTGTCTTTCTCGTTCAACAAATGCAGCTCTGCTACATCACTGCTGCATGGGGGAAGACGCTGCTTCCCGTGGAGCATTCACTCCGTGAAAGCTGCACGAGAAGTAGCGTGCAGCCTTCACTCCGTGAGTGATCAGTGCTGTTAGCGGTAACAGCGGTAACGCTGACAGACACGTTACCATAGCAACGGTGCTCCCGGTGCCGCGGTTAGCGGTGACGTCACCGCTAACTGCGTTGCTATGGCAACGGTGATCTCCGTTAATGACCGGCTGTGTCAGCCGGTCCCTAACGGAGCGGGGAGTCGACCGTGTGCTAGAGCATGTCGCTGGTACACGGCGATACACAAATGTGCACTGTGTACCGGAGAGATGCACTCGCAGGTCCTACATGAGGCGTCATAGTCATGTGACCAGTCTGTAGCCAATGAGATAATAGCCACGTGACTGGTCACATTACTATTTTGACGTCACGATAGGTCCTGCATCTCTGCTGGCAGTGCCGGTCACCGGGAGGATTCAGCGATCATCGGATGGAATAGCGGCAGGAGACAGAGTGCAGGAGGGATCGCGGAGACCGGTAAGTGTTTTGGCGAAGTTTATTAACTGTATGTGTACATTTATAATGCATTTTTATGTGTTTGTGATTGCCTCCCATTATAGCCTATTGGTTCGAGTTCGGTTCGTCGAACGTTCGACGAACTGAACTCGAACGGGACCTCGGCTCGGCGAACCGACCTCGAGCCGAACCGCGACCGGTTCGCTCATCTCTACTTATGAGTAGAGATGAGCGAACCGGTCCCGGTTCGGCTCGAGGCCGGTTCGCCGAACAGAGGTCCCGTTCGAGTTCGGCTCGTCGAACGTTCGACGAACCGAACTCGAACTGCATAGGAAACAATGGCAGGCAATCACAAACACAGAAAAACACCTAGAAAACACCCTCAAAGGTGTCCAAAAGGTGACAAACAACTCACAACACATGGGAAAGTGACAAGGACATATACTCATGTTAAAACAAAAGAGCTGGACAAGGAAAAAGAGGAGGACACACAGATATATGAGTATATGCAAGGAAACATCGATTCCATTATTGTGCAACTTGAGCCCTGCTCATTTTAGGCTTCCAATCTTGATAAATTGCCTGAGCTCGCCACGTACGCCTTGGGGATCTTGTCGTGTCCTGCAGCCAGCGTTCTCTCGGAACCTGTCTTCAGTGCTGCTGGGGGTCTGCTGGCAGATAAGCACACATGTCTGTCCACTGACAATGTGGACATGGCTCTCAGAGGACTTTTCTTCCCCTGGGTCAGCCAGGGGACAGGAAAGGCACGCGTATTTTTGAGAGTGCTTCATGCAAAGCATATTTTTCATCTTGAAAATTGGGTCAACTGATGCCAGTCAAGTGGGGTGTGTGTGGCACAGTTAGTGTAAACGAGGGAGACTGTGGTTGGAGTCCCCTCGCTGTTTCTAAAAGAACCAAAATGAACAAATCATGGCTCTCAGAGGACTTTTCTTCCCCTGGGTCAGCCAGGGGACGGGAAAGGCACGCGTATTTTTGAGAGTGCTTCATGCAAAGCATCTTTTTCTTTTTCAAAAGAGGGCTCAACCGATGCCAGTCAAGTGGGGTGTGTGTGGCCCAGTTAGTGGAAACGAAGGAGACTGTGGTTGGAGTCCCCTCGCTGTGTTTCTAAAAGAACCAAGATGAACAAGTCATGGCTCTCAGAGGACTTTTCTTCCCCTGGGTCAGCCAGGGGACGGGAAAGGCACGCGTATTTTTGAGAGTGCTTCATGCAAAGCATCTTTTTCTTTTTCAAAAGGGGGGTCAACCGATGCCAGTCAAGTGGGGTGTGTGTGGCCCAGTTAGTGGAATTGAGGGAGACTGTGGTTGGAGTCCCCTCGCTGTGTTTCTAAAAAAACCAAGATGAACAAGTCATGGCTCTCAGAGGACTTTTCTTCCCCTGGGTCAGCCAGGGGACGGGAAAGGCACGCGTATTTTTGAGAGTGCTTCATGCAAAGCATCTTTTTCTTTTTCAAAAGGGGGGTCAACCGATGCCAGTCAAGTGGGGTGTGTGTGGCCCAGTTAGTGGAAACGAGGGAGACTGTGGTTGGAGTCCCCTCACTGTGTTTCTAAAAGAACCAAGATGAACAAGTCATGGCTCTCAGAGGACTTTTCTTCCCCTGGGTCAGCCAGGGGACGGGAAAGGCACGCGTATTTTTGAGGGCATGACATGGCTTGGAGGTTGACTTTCAGCATCTGCAAACTGTTGCCTACCAAAATGCTGCCTTTCCAACACTTGTGGTTATAGACAATGAGGAACATACTGATGAAGATGAGACGCAGATACCCGATTGGGATGACAACTTAAATATTCGGTCAGGGCAAGAAGAGGCTCGGTCTGAGGGGGAGGGGAGTGCAAACACAACAATTGATGATGAAGTTCTAGATCCCACCTACTGTCAACCCACAGTCAGACACTCGAGGAGGTCAACAGAGGCGGTGGAGGAGGATGCAACCGACGACGAAGTTACCTTGCGCCTTCCTGGACAGAGTCGGACCACTGGTAGCACGTCTACAACTGCATCCTCAGCCACCACTCTGCCTCTGAGCATTATTCGGGGTGGATCAACAGGTCGCATGGCCTCTAAGCCTTGCCTAGCCTGGTCCTTTTTTGACATAGAAAAAGATCGCCCAAATTATGTGATCTGTAAAATTTGTCATGGTTCTCTTAGTAGAGGTCAAAACCTCAGCAGTTTGACAACTTCTTCCATGAATCGTCACATGAATAAATATCATATGGCCCGGTGGAAAGCTCACCGTGCTGCAATGCGGCCTAGCGGAGCGAACCATCCACCGCCTGCCCCTTCCAGTGCATCCGCGCGCTCGTCATCTTCTAGGACTGTGGGGACAGCTGTCACACCTGTTTTTCCACGCACAACTTCCACCACTGTAACCGCAACAGGCAGTTTGCTTGGTAGGTCGTCAGTTGGTTTGGAAGGGGAAACAAGTGAGTGTGTACAGCTCTCTCAGACATCGATAGCACCAACGTTGGATGAAGGCAACATCATGTCTCCGCCTGCACTTTCCTCACAAACCTGCATTTTTCCAGGGACACCCTACTCAACACCGTCTACACACAGCAGCCAGATCTCTGTCCCTCAGATGTGGTCAAATAAAAGGCCACTTCCTGCGACCCATGACAAAGCTAAGAGGTTGACTCTATCCCTCTGTAAGCTGTTGGCTACCGAAATGCTGCCTTTCCGCCTAGTGGACACACAGGATTTTTGAGACCTTATGTCTGTCGCTGTGCCCCAGTACCAGATGCCCAATCACCACTGCTTCTCCAAGAAAAGCATGCCCGCGCTACACCAGCATGTCGCACACAACATCACCACTTCCTTGAGACACTCTGTGTGCGACAGGGTGCATTTCAACACAGATACTTGGACCAGTAAGCATAGACAGGGTCATTACATGTCACTGACTGGGCACTGGCAAACTATGGTGAGAGATGGAGAAGGGTCTGCTGTACAAGTCTTGCCGTCCCCACGAGTTGTTTCAATCCTTCTTCTGTATGTAGAAGTTAATACACTGCTTCTGCCTCTTCAACCTCATGTGGGTCCTCCACCTTGGCGCAAACCCTGTGTGGTCAGGCCACCCTTCCTTGTAACTGCGCACAAGGACTACCACACACCTCCTTACTATGCTGGCAGCAGAGCTCAATGCCATCAGGCGGTCAAAGTTTTACTTTGAAATGTATGGGAAATGTGAGTCACACCGCTGAGAAGTTGTGGACGGTTAGCTCTGGAGACCGAGTTTCATCAATGGTTGTCTCCACTCAACCAGCAGCCAGGGAAGGCCGGGTGCGACAATGATGCAAATATGGGTGCGGCCCTTCGCTGTGACAATGTGACACACATGGCTTGTGTGTTTCACGTGTTGAACCTGGTTGTCCAGCAATTTTTAAAGCACTATCCTGGACCACATGGCCTTCTGCAGAGAGCACGGTGTAACGCCTTCCTTGATCCACACACTCAGATGGGCTGTTAATGATAGGCTAGAGGGAAGCCACTCACCAAGCAGGACCCCTAGAACCCTGAAACCCTTTAACCCTTATACAGGGATTAGGAATTGCACAGGGCCCAAGGTGATTAATACCTGTGGAAGGCTGCAGTTCCAGAGAATAGTAGTCAGGCAGGGTCAAAACATTAATTGAGGAACAGGAACAGAATGGGACGGCCAGGACTTAATCAGAAAACAGGCAGAGGTGAAATGCGGATCGGCCAACAAGGTACATAAACAGCAAGCAGGAAAAGTAGTCAGGTAACAAGCACACAAAATTATAAAACTGAACTGGGGGTAAAAGTAACCAGAGGTCATAGCTATGTCTGGCAGTGATCTGCAGACAGGATGGGCATAAAAAAGGGTGTGGTGTCTTCCCATTGGTTGTAGCTGAATGATGGTATTTCATCTGTGAGATACCCACCAGCTACATTCAGCCAGAGATTCTGCATCTGTCAAGGTAATGCAGCCCAGTGGGTGAGCATAACCTGCGTCCACCTGCGCCGCTGGCATCGACTCCTCTCCCATCATCAGCACTATTCATGAAAGGAACACGTTGTCACCTGGTGACCGGAGTACAAATTGACGGAGCGGACTCCGTTGGTGACTTAACAGCCGTGTGCGGCAATGATGAAAACCTGGCTGCGGGCCATCCTCAGGGCAATGTGACACACGTGCCTTGTATGGCTCACGTGTTGAACCGAATTCTCCATCAATTTTTAAAACACCATCACGGCCTACATGGCCTTGTGCAGCGGGCACGCTCGCTATGTGCTCACTTCCATCGTGCGCCCACAGCAGCTCAACAACTTTCATCACTCCGGAAGTCTTAGGGTCTGGCAGTTAAACGCCGGAAATGCGATGTTCCGACACGCAGGAATTGGAATCTGCACATGTTGCAGTGTGTGTGGCAGCACCGCAGAGCCCTGCTGAAATACGGTAAGACATAGAGCCTGGGATAACTTGATCAAGAGGTGGTGCAGATCACGCTGCTGGAGTGGTGTCAGATCAAGGACCTATGCACCCTGCTACACAGATTACAAATGTCGACGAAGATGTTTACCACTGGCAATGTCATTCTCAGCGTGACAATTCTGGTCATCTACATGATGGAGCACACTGTAATTATTATTCGGAGTCAGGTGTTGGGACTAGAGGAAGGGGAGGAAGTACAGGAGGAGTCATATGCGGAAGGGATAACAAGATCTACGAGGTCCAGATGGTCAGCGGCACCTATGCGGCATTCATGGTGAGGGAGAGGGATTAACAAGGGCGCATAGTATCAGCAAAAAGTGTTGATGAAAGTGCAGTAGCCCATGAAGAAATGGAGGAGGAACTGGCGATGGGCATGGAAGACTCAGCAGATGAGTGAGAGCTTGCTCACATTTCGGTTGTGCGAGGTTGTGGGGAGAGGGCAGAGGAAGGAGGCACGATTCTCACCTCTCTGCCACCAACACACCAAGGACTTGGTCCTCCTGGATGCACAAGACACATGAGCGCCTTCTTGCTGCACTACCTACAACATGACCCTCGGATTGTACGAATTCAAAGTAATCCAGAATACTGGGTTGCCACACTGTTAGATCCCCGGTACAAGACAAAATTTGGCAAAATAATTCCTGCCATAGAAATGGACGCACGTTTACAGGAGTATCTGCACAATGTGGTACGCAATCTTAGATCTGCTTTTCCACTAAACACCAGTGCTGCACAGAGTGAATCTCAACGCTTTGTCATGGATAGGAAGAAATGGTCTTTTACTTGTCCACATCTGAGGGACCGAGGGCTGGCTGCTGTGCTGAGATGGCGTTGAGTACGGTGTCCCTGCAGAGTTGCACTTTTGGTCATATACCAAAATGAGTTGAAAAAGGACAGATGCTGGTGGAAAGGGGAACAGGTGTGTTGGAAAGGGGAAAAAAGTTTTGGTCCGTGGATTTGGTGGTTAAGCAACAGTAACATTTGCTGAAGAAACACCATCTGTTACAGTGGGACTGGCAGATTTGGATAAAGTGGTATATACTATGTTACCGCTATATAACGAAAATTAATAGGAAAAGAAAGAGAAAGGTATATATCCCCATCAGCAGTCAGTGTGCACCGTGCTCCCAGTTGGAAAAGGAGAGGTTGGCAACTGGAAGGTTTGGTGGAGGATACAGAGCTGTGTGGCTATGAAACTAATAGTAGCCTGAACCGAGTTAGACGCCATTCTGATCTGGAGACTGTGAGCCCTGTTAGCGTCACAGGGTCCACATGCCCACCCAGCCCAGGAACTCCCTGTTAACAACACAGGGGCCATTGAGTACGCTGACCGTGTGCGTAGGGGCACACCTGTGGACAGCAGGTGCATCAGCAGCAGCAGGCCTGTTAATGCCACTGGGCTGCACAAGTAGGACTGGTAGGACAGGAGCTGGTCTTAACCATTCTGCGTTACCAACTGTGGTGGTGGCCTGCATCGACACCCTATCCCTGCCTACCTCTGGGCTAAAGCCGCAATGGGTTCAACACATGGAGGTGTGCTCTTTCGGAGCATAATAGAAGACTGCGCACCTCCTTGTTGGCTCCAGCCCCTTTTATAACCTTGGTCCGCCCCAAACCAGGGTGAACCACAATGCACCTCCTGGAGACAAAAGTAGAGTGACACGTCATGAGTGGCATAACTAGCGTCCTATTTGGAACCGCAACTTCAATGATGACCTCATGGCTGCCATGACCCAAACACCTCACCAGTCATCGTCTGACCATCAATAATGCGGTGACAAGTCATAGGGGTGGGCCTCTGCAAGCCATTTGGGAGGACACCTGATGCCCTGTGGTCTATATGGGACCCCCACATCAGGGCCAGGGCCAAAGAGTTCATTACCGGACCTAGTCTCTGATGCAGGAAGTGGCTGAGCATGCTCAGTAGCATGAAATACAGTCTCTGAAAAAAGATTATCAGCTTTAGCATGGTGTCTAGGCACAAAACCGGACTTAGACCCGGCACGGAATGCAAGCACCTGTGCAAAGAGGCTTTTCACACTTAGTGTGGGAGCATGCGCTGTATCCCGAAAAGAAGACTTAGCGTCAGGAATAACACAGTCAGGCTGAGCATACTCACTAGGCGAAACACTGTAATTATGCTGCAGCTGGGGTAAATCGGCACACGCATGCGCACTAGCTGCCTCTCCACACAAAGACGTGGAGGGGAAATTGATCTTGGAGATGCTGTCTATGAAAAGAAGGAAAAGCTAAAGGAAGCCTGACTTTCTATCCCTCCAAATTATGAAATGCAGCAATGAATTCCATGAGTTTGCTATAACATTAACGTAGCAAAATGTGCATGAGGGTGTCATGTAGAGGTGCTAGAAATAGCTTGTCACTAGTGGGGCACTAATGGAATACAACAGCCAGTTCTATGATGCCACTAAATGGCAGTATTTTGTGCTATCATTATAGCTTATTAAAAACAGAGCAGGAGGGTGTCATGCAGAGGTGCTAGAAATAGCTTGTCACCAGTGGGGCACTAATGGAATACAACAGCCAGTTCTATGATGCCACTAAATGGCAGTATTTTGTGCTATCATTATAGCTTATTAAAAACAGAGCAGGAGGGTGTCATGCAGAGGTGCTAGAAATAGCTTGTCACCAGTGGGGCACTAATGGAATACAACAGCCAGTTCTATGATGCCACTAAATGGCAGTATTTTGTGCTATCATTATAGCTTATTAAAAACAGAGCAGGAGGGTGTCATGCAGAGGTGCTAGAAATAGCTTGTCACCAGTGGGGCACTAATGGAATACAACAGCCAGTTCTATGATGCCACTAAATGGCAGTATTTTGTGCTATCATTATAGCTTATTAAAAACAGAGCAGGAGGGTGTCATGCAGAGGTGCTGCACATAGATTTGCAGTAATGTGACTAGACAAAAGTACAATAGCCACGTTTAGGATGCCACTAGGTACACTGAGTGTTTGCTAGTATAATGGCTTAGTTTAAAAAAGTTGGAGTGTGCAATGCAGGCAGACGTGCTCTGCAAATGTCTTTGCACTAGTGGGACTATAGCAAAGTCCAATAGCCACGTTTAGGATGCCACTAGGTACACTGAGTGTTTGCTAGTATAATGGCTTAGTTTAAAAAAGTTGGAGTGTGCAATGCAGGCAGACGTGCTGCAAATATCTTTACAATAGTGTGAATAGACAAAAGTCCAATAGCCACGTTTAGGATGCCACTAGGTACACTGAGTGTTTGCTAGTATAATGGCTTAGTTTAAAAAAGTTGGAGTGTGCAATGCAGGCAGACGTGCTGCAAATATCTTTACAATAGTGTGAATAGACAAAAGTACAATAGCCACGTTTAGGATGCCACTAGGTACACTGACTGTTTGCTAGTATAATGGCTTAGTTTAAAAAAGTTGGAGTGTGCAATGCAGGCAGACGTGCTGCAAATATCTTTACAATAGTGTGAATAGACAAAAGTACAATAGCCACGTTTAGGATGCCACTAGGTACACTGAGTGTTTGCTAGTATAATGGCTTAGTTTAAAAAAGTTGGAGTGTGCAATGCAGGCAGACGTGCTGCAAATATCTTTACAATAGTGTGAATAGACAAAAGTACAATAGCCACGTTTAGGATGCCACTAGGTACACTGAGTGTTTGCTAGTATAATGGCTTAGTTTAAAAATGTTGGAGTGTGCAATGCAGGCAGACGTGCTGCAAATATCTTTACAATAGTGTGAATAGACAAAAGTACAATAGCCACGTTTAGGATGCCACTAGGTACAGTGTGTGTTTGCTAGTATAATGGCTTAGTTTAAAAAAGTTGGAGTGTGCAATGCAGGCAGATGTGCTCTGCAAATGTCTTTGCACTAGTGGGACTATAGCAAAGTCCAATAGCCACGTTTAGGATGCCACTAGGTACACTGAGTGTTTGCTAGTATAATGGCTTAGTTTAAAAAAGTTGGAATGTGCAATGCAGCCAGATGTGCTGCAAATATCTTTACAATAGTGTGAATAGACAAAAGTACAATAGCCACGTTTAGGATGCCACTAGGTACACTGAGTGTTTGCTAGTATAATGGCTTAGTTTAAAAAAGTTGGAGTGTGCAATGCAGGCAGACGTGCTGCAAATATCTTTACAATAGTGTGAATAGACAAAAGTACAATAGCCACGTTTAGGATGCCACTAGGTACACTGAGTGTTTGCTAGTATAATGGCTTAGTTTAAAAAAGTTGGAGTGTGCAATGCAGGCAGACGTGCTGCAAATATCTTTACAATAGTGTGAATAGACAAAAGTACAATAGCCACGTTTAGGATGCCACTAGGTACACTGAGTGTTTGCTAGTATAATGGCTTAGTTTAAAAAAGTTGGAGTGTGCAATGCAGGCAGACGTGCTCTGCAAATGTCTTTGCACTAGTGGGACTATAGCAAAGTCCAATAGCCACGTTTAGGATGCCACTAGGTACACTGAGTGTTTGCTAGTATAATGGCTTAGTTTAAAAAAGTTGGAGTGTGCAATGCAGGCAGACGTGCTGCAAATATCTTTACAATAGTGTGAATAGACAAAAGTACAATAGCCACGTTTAGGATGCCACTAGGTACAGTGTGTGTTTGCTAGTATAATGGCTTAGTTTAAAAAAGTTGGAGTGTGCAATGCAGGCAGACGTGCTGCAAATATCTTTACAATAGTGTGAATAGACAAAAGTACAATAGCCACGTTTAGGATGCCACTAGGTACACTGAGTGTTTGCTAGTATAATGGCTTAGTTTAAAAAAGTTGGAGTGTGCAATGCAGGCAGACGTGCTCTGCAAATGTCTTTGCACTAGTGGGACTATAGCAAAGTCCAATAGCCACGTTTAGGATGCGACTAGGTACACTGAGTGTTTGCTAGTATAATGGCTTAGTTAAAAAAAGTTGGAGTGTGCAATGCAGGCAGACGTGCTCTGCAAATGTCTTTGCACTAGTGGGACTATAGCAAAGTCCAATAGCCACGTTTAGGATGCGACTAGGTACACTGACTGTTTGCTAGTATAATGGCTTAGTTAAAAAGAGTTGGAGTCTGCAATGCAGGCAGACGTGCTCTGCAAATGTCTTTGCACTAGTGGGACTATAGCAAAGTCCAATAGCCACGTTTAGGATGCCACTAGGTACACTGAGTGTTTGCTAGTATAATGGCTTAGTTATAATGAGTTGGAGTGTGCAGAGGACAAGAGGGTACAGTGGCAGGATTGTGGGGCTCTGGGTAGAGGAATGGAAGCCTGCCTTTCTATTCCCTCCTAATGGTGAAATGCAGGGAGGAAATCCCTGACCTTGGCTACACAGACGCTGTTGCTGTTTTCAGGACCTGTCACCTATGGCTCTCTGACCCTGCCGGTTTGAGCCCTTAAAAGGACTGCTAGAAAGTGCTCTCCCTAAGCTTTCTAACGCTGTGTATGCAGCGCATACAGCTGTATCGGCGATAGGACTCAGGAGGACGGAGCTGCGACAGTGATGTCTGACACCAAAGACGCAGAAGGCAGATAATGGCGTCCTGGAGGAAAATGTCCGGTTTTATAATGCAGGGACATGTGACATGGACATCCTATCACACATGCCATTGCTTCTCTGGCTAAAAGTCCACTTAGCTGTGTGTGTGTCTGGGATTGGCTGACATGCTGGCCCGCCCCACTACACGCGCGCGCTTAGGGAAGGAAGACAAGGAAAAAAAAAAAAAAATGGCGATCGCCATTATAGAAACAGCAGTGATCTGAAGGCGCTGTTCACGCACACTATACACTGAAATGTCATAATAGTGTGATTCACAGAGTGACTTACACTATTACAGCAGAAACCAAGCTAGGATTTAGCTGTTTTTTTGCTGCTAGAACCGTTCTCGAACGTTTCTAGAACTATCGAGCTTTTGCAAAAAGCTCGAGTTCTAGTTCGATCTAGAACAGGCCCCAAAATCACTCGAGCCTAGAACTGGAGAACCTCGAACCACGAACCGCGCTCAACTCTACTTATGAGCTGTTCAGAGCTAGGGCTATTTTGTATAACCTAGTTAATGTGTTACTCTTCTCCATATCTCTTTCCCTGACCTGTTTGGTGTGTCGATTTTCAAGATGCTCTTTGATCCCTAAGGTTTTCAAACAAACATTTGATGCCTTCACAGAATAACTAAAGCTATGCAAAAAATAAATTACATACAGGGGGCTTCATTTACTAATTAGATGACAACTGGAGGCAAAATTCAGGATTATATTTAGGGGACTCCACAGGATACTACACTATTCATTACTCTCATGAATATTAAGGAATTTGGGATATTTTTTACTAGTTGAGTATTTTGGTATTCGCCTTGGGAGTTTCTATTGTGAGTTTCTAGTCCCCTCTCCAGATGTATGGTGCCTGATTTTTGCCAGACAATAACAGTAATGCTGTATCCATCTTTGCTACTAGAATTACTGTGATTGGCACATGCAGGGGAAAAAAAAAAGTAACAGGTATGGGCAATATGAAAATAACACTGGAAACTAGATAAAAAAGGAGAAATTGACTCAATGTTGGCATTTTGTTACTGTGTGTGTCACACTAAGCATGGAGAGCAAAAAAGGAGAAGAGAACTGTCTGAGGACTTGACAACCAACATTGTTGAAAAACAAACAATCTCAAAGTGAAAAGCCCATCTCCAGAGATCTTGATGTTTCTATGTCGGTCCGGGTAACCATTCTATTCCATCCAAGACCCTCAGGGTAACCATTCCATTACCATAAAGTATCTAGAGAAAAAATGAAGGTAGCACTCCATAAATTTCAAAAAGGAAAGACCTTTATTGGCCCATAGAGTGTGACAGCAATGTTTTGGTTCCTGAGACCTTTCTCAAGCAGACTGCTTGAGAAAGGTTGCTGTCAAACTTTAGGGGCCAAGTAAAGTCTTTCCTTTTTGCAATTTATGGAGTGCTGTCTTAATTTTTTCTCTAGATTATAGATAGATAGATACACTCCCTGACAGAAGTTCTGTCGCTTACCCATATTATGTAAATAAAAGCTTATAACCTGACTTTAAATTCATCCATTGGTTTTATAAATTACTCTTTTGAAAGCTGAAACCCTCCCAAATTTGGTTTAGGTTATGAAAATAAAGTTGCTGCAAAGCTGAAATATTGATTATTTAGTGAACACAGAAAGATCAGGTTTTGGCAAGACAAAGGTTTTGTCGCCTTGTCATATAATGCACCAAATCCTAGTTTACATCCTCACATGTGCTCACAAAATGATCGCTTAATTAGTGGGTGTGTATAAAAAGAAACCCAACACCCCAGACCTTCACATGAACTGCAACTTGACCTCTGACAACATGCCAAATATCAACCCTATGACCAAAATCTTGATTATCAAGAAGCTGAAGACCAGATGCACTGCAGAGATGGCTGGCACCTTTAATCTGTCTCAGTGTCAAGTACAAAGAATTAAAAAAAGGTTTGAAGAGACTGGAGATGTTTTTGACAAGCCCAGGTCTGGCAGACCCTGCAAGACAACTGCTCAGGAGGAACGTCTGTTGGTTAGAAAATCCAAAGCCAGCTCCTCTTCCACTGCAGCAGAGCTCCAACAGGCCTGGACACCTCAAGTCCCTGTGTCAACTAGAACAGTTTGTAGGATTCTGTCTCAAAATGGCCTCCATGGTCGAATCAGTGCCCAAAAGCCAGCACTAAACAAAAGGCAATTAAAAAAACGTGTGGCATTTGCCAAGTCCCACAGCCTGCTAAACAGATGGACGCTGCAAAAGTGGCAGAAGGTAGATTTCTCTGATGAATCTACAGTTGAATTACACCACAGCCGCAGAAAATACTACAGGAGACCTACTGGAGCCCGTATGGATCCAAAATACACCCAGAAAACAGTTAAGTTTGGTGGTGGAAAGATCATGGTCTGGGATAACATTCAGTATGGGGGTATGCAAAACATTTGCAAGGTGGAAGGCAATATCAATAGCCTAAAAAATCAAGAAGTATTGAAGTATTAGCTACCTCTTACATTCCCAATCATAAAAGGGGTCAAATTCTGCAGCAGGATGGTGCTCCATCTCATACATCCATTTCTACAACAAAGTTCCTCCTGGCAAAGAAGATCAAGGTGCTCAAGGACTGGCTAACCCAGTCACCAGACATAAAATTCATTGAGCATGTTTGAGGTAGGATGAAAGAGGAAGCTTGGAAGACCAAAACAAAGAATTTAGATGAACTCTGGGAGGCATGTAAGACTGCATTCTTTGCTATTCCTGATGACTTCATCAATAAATTGTATGAATCATTGTTGAACCGCATGGATGCAGTCCTTCAAACTCATGGAAGTCACAGAAAATATTAAATATAGCTCTAATAGGACCACAACTTCATTCACCAATGTTATACAGCATATCTTTATATTAGAAGTTAATTATTTGTTTGAATTTCACATTACTTTCTGTGGGTGACAAAACTTTTGTCTTGCCAAATTCTGACATTTCTGTGTTCATTAAATGATCAATATTTCAGCTTTGCAGCAACTTTATTTTCATAACATGAACCACATTTGGGAGGGTTTCAGCTTTCAAAATAGTAATTTATAAAACCAATGGATGAATTTAAAGTCAGGTTATAAGCTTTTATTTACATAACATGGATAAGTGACAGAACTTCTGTCAGGGAGAGTAGATTAGATAGTTAGATAGATATAGCTAAATCCTTTAGTCATTATTATGTCATATATAAATTCTGTACTAAAAATACAAAGATACAAAAAACACACTAAAACGGTCTATTTTGGTCTCATGTGGCCAGAGCAACTTCTTCCACATGCTAGCTGTGTCCACTACATGTCTTGTGGATGAAGATGATCTGGTCATATGAGACCAAAGTAGAACTTTTTGAGCTAAAGTCAAAATGCTGTGTGTGGCGGAAAACTAGCACTGAACTTAATCCTGAAAACACTATCAAACATGGTGATGGTAGCATCCTGCTGTGAGGATTCTTTTTCCCAGTCGGGCCAAGGAAGTGGGCAAAGCTGTGGAAGAGAAGCGCAAATAGGGTCTTATCCGATAGACAGGTGGGTATAAAGGGTAAGACAGGTACCTGTTCACCAGAATCTATTACATCTCCTCGATTTGTGTTTTTTTAACGCAGCATTAAGCCCGACTTCCTCATCCACTTTGGGACAAGGAAGTGGGCAGAGTTTATATATGGAGGTAAATATAGGCAATTATGGAGGAAAACCAATTAGAGACTGCAAAAGACTGTAGACTGGGGTGTAGTTTCACCTTTCACTAAGATAATGACCTAAAATATACTGCCAGAGCTCAAATGGAAAGGTTTGGATCATGAGTTTGAATGGCCCATCAAAGTCCAGACCTAAATCCCTTTGAGAATCTGTAGTAAGATTTCAAAATTACTGTTGATAGATGTTTTCCAGCCAACCTCTCTGATCTACGTAAAGAAGAATAGACAAAAATTTCAGTCTTCACAAGTATAAAGTTGCTGTAGACATACTCCAAATGACTTGTGGCAGTAATTGCAGCAAATGGTGGTTTTACTTCTAACTATTGACTTTGGAGAGCTGAAAATAAATACCTTATACAATACATTATCATTTCCTTTGCATTTCTCAAATGCTTGCTAGTTGCTACTTATCATATAATATCACAATTAAATACATTTAAGTTTTTGGTAGTAACGTGAATAAATGCAGAAACATTTACGGAAACTATTAGTTTTTCAAAGCATGCATTTACAGTATATGTGTTTTTATATATATATATATATATATATATATATATATATATATATATATATATATATATATATATATATATATATACTGTACAGTATATATACTGTATATATAATATATATATATATATATATATATATATATATATATATATATCAAAATAGATAGACAGATAGATAGAGATATATGTTCTTTAAGAAAAAAGAGATAAAAATGCCATTTATTGAGACAAAGTGTTATATTCTGTATCTCGATATACAGAGGTGTTATCAAGCACAAAAAGACAGTTTCTATCTATTTTATTTTGTACAAAACAGAGGAAAGAATACATATAATTTATTTTATCTCTGCCTTTACTCTTGGCACTGACAGCATTTGATAGAACAAAAAGAATATAAGTTTAAATACCATTGCTCTTTTTTTTACAAACCCAATGTTTGTTGTGGATTACCTAAGCTCTAAAAAATGACCAACATTTTTCTTGGATGTTCTACAGATTGTGAATTCGATCTGTTTTACAAATTGAACAATCATCAGTTTGTCTGAAAGATCAAATACTGAGAATATTAAATGTCAGACAGATGAAAAAAAAACTCCTTTGCTTACCATGTGGTTTCCAGCTCGAGAATATACGTCCCCTGAAATATGTGTAGACCACCTAAAACCGAAATTGCATTAGCTGTTAGAGTCAAACAGTGTGCTTTAAAAATATTTAACACATTCTTTGCTGTATGAAATCCATCTAAGCTCATCGGGAAAAATAAATAGCCACAAGAAGGAAGGTAAATTGCCGTTTACCATTTAACTTTCATATTTGATTTTTTTTTAATGCTTTTTATATATTTCATATTAAAGCCGTACAATAATTAAGCAGAATGCATACTGGTCTGACACGTGGACAGTAAAAAGTATATTTCAGTGAAGAATAATTAGAAAAAGAATTTGAGTAAAGGAATAGTATGTCTGATCACCATATCATTACATCACTAATTAGACCTTGGCCACACATTTTAACCCTAGAACGCATACCTGGGGCCTCGCAGGCCTGCTAGGTTACTTGTTTTCTATAGTAGATTTCTATGGTTGCGCGTTCTAGGGTTAATATTTTAATAACTGAATGTTTACTGTTGAGTTTCTATATCAATACCAAACACATTATCTGGGATTTTAACCTATAATGCTACACAAAGAAGCATTTAGAACAGTAAGCGGATTTTATTTACAGGATGCTAAAAATCATATAAAGTTTCCCCAACTAACTGATTGATTAACTGAAATGCCAATAGATGTAACTTTCCATCTGATGGCTAGCAGGCAATCAGTTCCTTCATTAAAGGAGTACTAAGGCGGGCTTTTTGCACGTTGCGACATCGCAAGCCGATGCTGCGATGTCGCACCCAATAGTCCCCGCCCCCGTCGCAGCTACGATATCTTGTGATAGCTGGCATAGCGAAAATTATCGCTACGCCAGCTTCACATGCACTCACCTGCCCTGCGACTGTCGCTCTGGCCGGCGACCCGCCTCCTTCCTAAGGGGGCGGGTCGTGCGGCGTCATAGCGACATCACACGGCAGGCGGCCAATAGCGGAGGAGGGGTGGAGATGAGCAGGATGTAAACATCCCGCCCACCTCCTTCCTTCCGTAGAGCCACCGGCGGCAGGTAAGGAGATGTTCCTCGCTCCTGCGGCTTTACACACAGCAATGTGTGCTGCCGCAGGAACGAGGAACAGCATCGTACCTGTCGTGGCAGCATAATTATGAAAAAGTCGGAGCCTACAACGATGATACGATAACGACGCTTTTGCGCTCGTTAATCGTATCATCTAGGATTTACACACAACGATGTCGAAAGTGACACCGGATGTGCGTCACTTTCGATTTGACCCCACCGACATCGCACGTGCGATGTTGCAACGTGCAAAGCCGCCCTAAGAGTATGTTGAGAGAGAACACATTTGATGTGTGTTTTCCTAAATATTGGCATAAAAATCTGTGCTAAATGTATGTTAAAGGGAACCTGTCACCAGATTTGGTGACTATAAGCAGGCACACTATGATCTGACCTGAGTAGGGCAGATCAAAGTGTTGTAGTGCGCCTGCGCTGGACCTCAATGCCGGATAGTGTGGATGACGTAGGACACGTCATGCACCCAGGGTTCAGAAGAAGGAGGACAAAGATGTACGAAAGAGGAGGTGCCCGTACCAAAGAACAGAGACACCGATCCGATCATTTTGCACCGCACTGTCCCTTAGGTGAATATTATAAAGTGATTTTTGTATTCACACAGTGGTCTGGGCTCTTATATACAGCATGTTAGAATGCTGTATATAAGAGTCAACTAATGGACACCGCAGCTTATTAGTCACCAAATCTGGTGACAGATTCCCTTTAATTTATATTATATGTTTTCATAGCAAAGTTCACTTTCTGCAATTCACAAGGTAAAAATTGAGTTTCAATCTACAGCAAAATCTGTTTCTACAGAATTCTTTCTGTTTGCTTTTATGGATCAACAAAGTGGTTAAAAGCTTATCTAATTTTCGATAAACTTCCCACAAATTTTGGATTCTGATGCAAGAATTGATTTGCAAGACTCATTCGTCACCACAGTCTCCACATAGCCGTGGGAGGCAAATCGCGTGCCTGATCATCTGAAGGCCTGCAGGAAGGATTGGGGAGCTGAAGAGTAGAGTTGAGTGATGTTCGAGGTTCGCCAATTTCATGTTCGAGTGATTTTGGGGGGTGCTCGAGATCGAACTCGAGCTTTTTGCTAAAAGCTCGACAGTTCGAGTTACGTTCGAGAACGGTTCGATCACCAAAAATCCTAGCTAGTTACTTGCTGGCTTTTCACTGTAATAGTGTGAGACACTGAGATTCACGCTATTATCAAATTTCAGCGTATAGTTTGTGGGGGGGACGCGGTTTAGATCTGTGCTGCTGCTGAGTGCTGATATAATGCCAATCACCTTTTTTTTTTCTAACCGCGCGTGCAGTGGGGTGTGCCAGGATGTGAGCCAATCACAGACACACACACAGCTAAGTGGATTTTTGCCAGACAAGCAAGGGCATGTGTCATAGGCTGTGCATGTCACATGTCCTTGCCTTATAAGATACGGCCATTTTCCCCGTTGACGCCATTATCTGCCTTCTGTGTGTGGGTGACAGTCACCGCTCACGCTGCTGCTCCCACTCCTGCTGTGTGCGCTATAGACATAGTGCAATCTACACCGCGCTGCAGGGATTAGGGACTGCTGGTTATTTCAGCCCCTTTCAGGGCTGATTTCCAGGCGTTCATAGCCATAGCTGCTAGGCAGGTCCATACAAACACTGTGTACAGCTTTAGATAACAGCGTCTGCCTACCTTAGCTCAGGAAATTCCTTGGTGCATTTTTTCATTAGCAGGGATAGAAAGTGAGGCTTCCTTTCCTGTCCTGGCACCCACAGAACCCCGGCACTCTACCCACCTGCCCAGTTTTGCCATGCTTTTTTATTTGCCCAAATAGCTGACATTTTTTGTGCCATCCTAAAAGTGTCTGGAATACTAAGTTACTGTGCCTTTCCTGTCCACTGAGCCACAGAATCCGGGCACTCTACCCATCTGCCCAGTTTTGCCACGCTATTTTATTTGCCCAAAGAGCTGACACTTTTGTGCCATCCTAAAAGTGTCTGGAATACTAACTTAGTGTTCCTTTCCTGTCCTGGTACCCACAGAACCCGGGCACTCTACCCACCTGCCCAGTTTTGCCACGCTTTTTTATTTGCCCAAAGAGCTGACACTTTTTGTGCCATCCTAAAAGTGTCTGGAATTCTAAGTTAGTGTTCCTTTACTGTCCACTGACCCACAGAACCCGGGCACTCTACCCACCTGCCCAGTTTTGCCACGCTATTTTATTTGCAAACTGTGCTGCCTCTGTTAGTGGCATACAAAAATTGTCTGGGGTAGTCAGTGTTGGTTCTTCAGCTGTCAATAAAGCTAGACCACCTCTGCATTGTACACAGCTGTCCATTTTTGGTATGCAATTCTAATTGCAAACTATGCCGCCACTGTTAGGGCCATACTAAAATTGTCTGGGATAGTCAGTGTTGTTTCTTCATCTGTCAATAAAGCTAGACCACCTCTGCAATCTACACCACCTCTCAATTTTTGCATCCACATTTTAAGTGGCCAATCTTGTCGCTAACAAAATGAGCGGCAAAAAGGATAGGATTAGCAAGAGGTGACGCCCTGCTGACTAAATAGGACAGGACAGGAAAGAGACTGATGGTGGCCAGAGAAAACCCTGCAAAAATCCAACAACCCGATAGTTCAAAAAAGCCCTCAGATTGCTAGATCTGAACTCCGTCCTATACCAGGTGCTCTTGTCATACCAATGAACAGAAAGCAGGAACCATTACAAATTCAAGAAGCAACAAACACGTGGATTTATAGGAGCAATACTCAAAACATAGCTGCAGGGAGCTTTCCAGCTAAGCAACTGAAAGGGAAGATCCCTGCATGCAAATAAACTGAAAACAACCACAGCAAATGACAAACTCAGATAAGAACAAAAAGAACCAAACAAAAATAAAGAGCCAAGAACTTATCTGGGGTAGATGTGGTCTGGAGCAGGATGAAGCAAGCTGGTGAACAAAGAACAACTGACATCCGGCATAGCCTGCTATCAGACCAGGGTTTAAATAAGCAGAGAGTTAGCAATGGAAACGCCCATTGCTCAACACACCTGGTCTCTGTCCAAACCATTCCTGGCCACAAGAGGGAGCCTCACAGCAGCCAAAGCATAACTGAAATTCACAACAGTACCCCCCCTTGAGGAGGGGTCACCGAACCCTCACCAACGCCACCGGGTCACTCAGGATGAGCATGAGGGAAGGTGCGAACCAACCTGTCCGCATGAATGTCAGAAGCCACAACCCAAGAGTTATCCTCCTGCCCATAACCCTTCCATTTCACAAGGTACCCGAAGCTGTCGCCTACTGCGACGGGAATCCAGAATTTTTTCAACCTCATACTCCAGATCCCCTTGTACCAAAACAGGGTCAGGAGGCACTGCTGCAGGAACTGTTGGCTCCACATGTTTCTTCAACAAGGACATATGGAAGACACTGTGAATCTTAAATGACACAGGCAGAGTCAAACGGAAAGATACAGGGTTGATAATCTCCGAAATCCTATAAGGTCCAATAAATCTGGGCTTAAATTTGGGATATGGAGCTCTCATAGGAATATTTTTAGAGGACAGCCACACCATGTCCCCCACTTTAAACCGGGGACCAACAGTCCGACACCGGTTGGCAAATCTTTGGGCAGTTTCTTGGGACTGAAACAATTTATCCACTACCTGCCCCCAAATCTGCTGCATTCTGTGTACCACCAAATCCACCCCTGGACAGTCAGACGCCTCAAGCTGCCCCAAGAGGAACCTGGGGTGATACCCAAAATTGCAGAAAAAGGGGGACACCAATGTGGTAGAGCTAGCTCTATTGTTAAGGGTAAATTCAGCCAAAGGCAAAAACGAAACCCAGTCATCCTGATCTGCAGAAACAAAACACCATAAATAGGTCTCCAGGGTCTGGTTAGCCCTTTCAGTTTGACCGTTGGTCTGAGGTTGAAACGCCGAGGAGAAAGACAGCTGAACACCCAATTTGGAACAAAAAATCCTCCAAAACCTGAACACAAACTTTACCCCTCTGTCAGAAACAATGTTTTTGGGAATACTATGCAAATGAACAACATGTTGGAAAAACAAAGGCACCAACTCTGATGAAGACGGCAACTTAGATAAGGGAACCAAGTGGACCATCTTGGAGAATCTATCACAGATCACCCAAATCACAGTCTTTTTCTGAGAGACGGGAAGCTCTGAAATAAAATCCATAGAGATGTGCGTCCAAGGTTTCTTAGGTACCGGCAAAGGCAATAAAAGCCCACTAGAATGTGACCAACGGGGCTTGGACCTAGAACAAACTCCACACGACTGCACAAAACGACGCACATCCCGGGACAGGGAAGGCCATCAAAAAGAGCGTCTCACAAGATCCCGAGTTCCAAAAATGCCAGGATGACCCGGCAAAACAGAGCAATAAACCTCAGAGGCAACTTGGTTTCTCCATTGGTCCGGGACAAACAGTTTCCCCGTAGGACATCTCTCAGGTTTATCCCCCTGAAATTCCGCCAGTGCCAACCGCAGATCAGGCGAAATGGCCGAGAAAACTACACCATCATTCAGGATAGTAGACGGCTCGACAACCTCCAAAGAGTCAGCACAGAAACTCCTGGAAAGGGCATCTGCCTTAACATTCTTGGTGCCTGGCAAAAAAGAGACCACAAAATTAAACCGGGTAAAAAACAAAGCCCACCTTGCCTGCCGAGGAATCAACCTTTTGGCAGATTCCAGATAGGTAAGATTCTTGTGGTCCGTAGCACCACAACTTGATTTCTAGCCCCCTCCAACCAATGTCTCCACTCTTCAAATGTCCACTTCATAGCCAATAATTCCCGGTTCCCCACATCATAATTCCATTCAGAAGGAGCAAACGTCTGAGAGAAAAAGGCACAGGGCTTAAGTTTACCCGAAGTAGCATCTCGTTGAGACAGAACAGCTCCTGCTCCGATCTCTGAGGCATCGATCTCAACCTGAAATGGGCGAGACACATCAGGTTGCTGCAGGACTGGGGCAGAAGTGAATCGCCTTTTAAGCTCCTGGAAGCCCACAATCTCCTCTGGGGTCCAATGCTCAGAATCAGCTCCCTTCTTGGTCAAATCTGTCAGAGGTTTGACAATGGCAGAAATTTGGCTATAAATTTACGGTAAAAATTAGCAAACCCCAAAAACTGCTGCAAGGATTTTAGAGAAGTCGGTTGCACCCAGTCGTAAATAGCCTGAATCTTAACCGGGTCCATTTCGATAGCGGAGGGAGACAAGATGAAGCCCAAAAAGGAAATCCTTTGCACCCCAAAGAGGCACTTTGACCCCTTAACGTACACTGCATGATCCTTAAGTATCTGAAAAACAGCCCGTACTTGCCCAACATGAGAGTCCCAACCATGAGAAAAAATCAGGATGTCATCCAAATAGACAATCGAAAATTTACCAATAAGGTCCCGAAAAATATCATTCACGAAGGCCTGGAAGACGGAGGGTGCATTAGTGAGCCCAAAAGGCATCACTAGGTACTCAAAATGCCCCTCAGGAGTATTAAAAGCCGTCTTCCATTCATCACCCTCCTTAATACGCACCCTTGAGATCCAGTTTCGTAAACCAATTGGCACTCTTCACTCTAGAGAAAAGATCGGACATCAGAGGCAAAGGGTACTGATATTTGATCGTAATTTTATTAAGAAGACGGTAATCAATACAAGGCCTCAACGACCCATCTATCTTAGCAACAAAGAAAAAGCCAGCACCCAAAGGAGAAGATGAGGGCCGTATGTGCCCCTTCTCCAATGATTCCCTGATGTATGACCGCATGGCATCATGTTCGGGCAAAGACAAGTTGAAAATCCGCCCCTTGGGAAATTTACAACCAGCTCAATGGCACAGTCACAGTCCCGGTGTGGGGGCAGAGAATCATATTCCTGGTCATTAAAATACATCACAGAAATCAGACAAGAAAGCCGGAACATCAACTGCCTGAGCAGACGTGGACGACACGGAAAGGTCCTAATGCACACCTTGACAACCCTAACTAGCTACCGACAAGGATCTCCAGTCAAGAACTGGATTATGGGTCAACAACCACGGAAATCCCAGTACCAAGGTATCCTGTAGATTATGCAATACTAAAAATGTACAAGTTTCCTGATGCGCTGGTGCAACTCTCATAGGCACCTGGTTCCAAAATTGGGGTTCATTTTCTGCCAAAGGGGTAGCATCAAGGCCCCTTAAAGGAATAGGAGTTTGCAAAGGAACCATGGGGAAACCACAATCCCTAGCAAACCCAAAATCCATCAAATTGAGCGCTGCCCCTGAGTCCACAAAGGCAAATGCAGAAAAGGAAGACAATGAGCAAATGAATGTGACAGACAAAAGAAACTTTGGTTGCAAAGAACCCACAGTAACTGAAGTAGCCAATCTCCTTTCACGTTTAGGGCAGACAGAGATATTATGAGAAGAGTCACCACAATAGAAGCACAGTCTATTCTTTCGTCTGAACCCCTGCCGACCAGCATTAGAAAGGACCCTATCACACTCCATAGGCCCCAAAGGCTGTTCCACAGGCACACAACCAGCAGGTATCTTCCTGCGCTCACGTAACCGTCTATTAATCTGAATGGCCAGGGTCATAGAGGCATCAAGACCAGAAGGGACGGGGAATCCCACCATTACATCCTTCACTGTATCAGCAATACCCTTCCGAAAAAGAGCCGCAAGCGCGTCATCATTCCATTTGGTAAGGACCACCCACTTTCGAAACTTCTGACCAAAAGTTTCTGCAGAATCCAAACCCTGAGTTAAGGACAACAAGGCCTTTTCTGCTTGGTCCACAATATTGGGTTCATCATATAATAAACCCAAGGCCTGAAAAAAGGAGTCCACATCACTGAGAATCAAATCATCAGACGCTAAAGAGAAGGCCCAGTCCTGAGGGTCACCACGCAGTAAGGAGATGACAATCTTAACCTGCTGTACGGGGATTCCCTGAGGACTTAGGGCGCAGGTCAAAAAATAATTTAAAATTATTTTTGAAGCTCAAAAATTTCGACCTATCTCCTGAAAAAAATTCAGGAACGGGAATCTTAGGCTCTGCAAGGGGCGTCTGTGCAAGATAAGACTCAATATAACAAACCTTAGCATCAAGATGAGCAACACGCTCACCCAATTCATCCATGCTAGAAAAAAGAAATCTTCCACGGAACCTAAAGAAGAAGAGGAAAAACACCATAAAAAAATTATCAGCAGACTTTTTTCCCTTTTTTTTTTTCTTTCCTTCTTAAGAGTACCCTTTAAATTTGTTGGCCAAATGTACTGTTATGAGACAGAACCATGGAAGACAACCATAAATCATTGGTAAAAGGTGACAAGAGCATTGGCAACTAATCTGGCTGCCATCCCCTTACTAACCATCACAACTAGAAGTAGCCGAGGGGTGAACTAACATCCTGTGCACCGCGAACCCAGCCGGAAAACTAGCTATCCTAAAGGAAGGAAAGATGAATAACTCTCTGCCTCAGAAAATAGATAAAGAATAGCAAGCCCCCCACAATCAAAGACTGCGGTGATATAGGAAAACACAATACACAGATAGATGATAGGATTAGCAAAAGGTGAGGCCCTACTGACTAAATAGGACAGAACAGGAAAGGGACTAATGGTGGCCAGAGAAAAACCTTGCAAAAATCCAACAACCTGATAGTACAAAAAAAACCTCAGATCGCTAGATCTGAACTCCGTCCTATACCAGGCGCTCTTGTCATACCAATGAACAGAAAGCAGGAACCATTACAAATTCAAGAAGCAACAAACACATGGACTTATAGGAGCAATAGTCCAAACATAGCTGCAGGGAGCTTTCCAGCTAAGCAACTGAGAGGGAAGATCCCTGCATGCAAATAAACTGAAAACAACCACAGCAAATGACAAACTCAGATAAGAACAAAAAGAACCAAACAAAAATAAAGAGCCAAGCACTTATCTGGGGTAGATGTGGTCTGGAGCAGGATGAAGCAGGCTGGTGAACAAAGAACAACTGACATCTGGCATAGCCTGCTATGAGACCAGGGTTTAAATAAGCAGAGCGTTAGCAATGAAAACACCCATTGCTCAACACACCTGGTCTCTGTCCAAACTATTCCTGGCCACAAGAGGGAGCCTTACAGCAGCCAAAGCATAACTGACATTCACAACACTCGAGGAGGTCACCAGAGGCGGTGGAGGAGGATGAAACTGACGACAAAGTTACCTTGCACCTTCCAGGACAGAGTCGGAGTACTGGAAGCACATCTACAACTGCATCCTCAGCAACAACTCTGCCTTTGAGCACAAGTTGGGGTGGCTCTGCAGGTCGCATGGGCTCTAAGGGGTACTTTGCACGCTGCGAGATCGCAAGCCGATGCTGCGATGCCGAGCGCGATAGTCTCCGCCCCCGTCGCAGCTGCGATATCCTTGTGATAGCTTCCGTAGCGAACATTATCGCTACGGCAGCTTCACATGGACTCACCCGCCCTGCGACGTCGCTCTGGCCGGCGACCCGCCTCCTTTTTAAGGGGGCGGGTCATGCGGCGTCACTGCGATGTCACACGGCAGGCGGCATATAGGAGCGGAGGGGCGGAGATGAGCGGGATGTAAACATCCCGCCCACCTCCTTCCTTCCGCATATCCTACTGAAGCCGCAGTGACGCCTATAGGAGATGTTCCTAGCTCCTGCGACTTCACACACAGTGATTTGTGCTGCCGCAGGAGCGAGGAACAACATCGGACCGTCGCGTCAGCGTAATTATGGATTACGCCGACGCTGCACCGATGATACGATTACGACGCTTTTGCGCTCGTTAATCGTATCATCTAGGCTTTACACACTACGATGTCGCATGCGATGCCGGATGTGCGTCACTTTCAATTTGACCCCACCGACATCGCACCTGCGATGTCGTAGTGTGCAAAGCCCGCCTAAGTGTTGCCTAGCCTGGTCCTTTTTTGACCTTGCAAAGGATGTCCCAAATCATGTGATCTGTAAAAATTTGTCGGCAATCTATAAGTAGAGGCCAAAACTTCGCCAGTTTGACAACTTCTTCCATGAATTGTCACATGAATAACAAGCATAAGTCCCAGTGGGAAGCTCACCGTGCTGCAATGTGGCCTAGCGGAGCGGGCCAAACACTGTCTGCCCCTTCAAGTTCATCTGCGCGCTCTTCATCTTCTATGACTGTGGAGACAGCTGTCACACCTGTTTTTTCACGCGGACCTTCCACTACTTTAACCGCAACAGACAGTTTGCTTGGCAGGTCATTAGTTGGTTTGGAAGGGGAAACAAGTGGTGGTGTAGAGCTCTCTCAGACATCGAGAGCAACAACTTTGGATGAAGGCAACATCATGTCTCCGCCTGCACTTTCCTCACAGACCTGCAGTTTTCCAGGGACACCCTACTCACCACCGTCTCCACACAGCAGCCAGATCTCTGTCCCTCAGATGTGGACAAATAAAAAGCCATTTCCTCCGAGCCATGACAAAGCTAAGAGGTTGACTTTATCCCTCTGTAAGTTCTTGGCTACCGAAATGCTGCCTTTCTGCCTGGTGAACACAGAGGATTTTTGAGACCTTATGTCCGTCGCAGTGCCCCAGTACCAGATGCCTAGTCACCACTACATCTCCAAGAAAGGTGTGCCTGCGCTACACCAGCATGTCACACACAACATCACCGCTTCCTTGAGAAACTCTGTGTGTGACCGGGTGCATTTCACCACCGATACTTGGACCAGTAAGCATGGACAGGGGCGTTACATGTCGCTGACTGGGCACTGAGTAACTATGGTGATAGATGAAGAAGGGTCTGCTGAACAAGTCTTGCCGTCCCCAAGATTTGTGCGTCAATCCTCTGTATGTCGAAGTTCCTCCACTGCTTCTGCCTCCTCAACCTCGTCTGGGTCCTGCACCTCCGCCCCAATCCTGCCTGGTCAGGCCACCTGCGTTGTAACTGCGCACAAGGAATCATGCACACCTCCTTACTATGCTGGCAGCAGAGCTCAACGGCATCACGCGGTCTTTACCTTGAAATGTCTTGGAAATAAGAGTCACACAGCGGATGAGTTGTTGTCAGCTCTTGCGAGCGAGTTTCCTAAATGGTTGTCTCCACTCAACCTGCAGCCAGGGAATGCCTTGTGCGACAAAGCTGAAAACCTGGGTGCGGCCCTTCGCCGGGGCAAGGTGACACACGTGCCTTGTATGACTCACGTGTTGAACCTTGTTGTCCAGCAATTTTTACCCACTATCCCGGCCTAGATGGGCTTCTGCACAGGGCACGGTCACTCTCTGCTCACTTCCGCCATTCAACCGCCGCAGCTGACTGACTTGCATCGCTCCAGAAGTCTTTCGGCCTGCAGGTTTATCGCCTGAAATGCGACGTGGCGACATGCTGGAATTCGACTCTCCACATGTTACAGCGACTGTGGCAGCACCGCCAAGCCCTGGTGCAATACATTATGATGTATAGCCTGGGCCAATGAGATGCAAAAGGGGGGCAGATCACGCTGATGGAGTGGTCTCAGATCAAGGACCTATGCACCCTTCTGCACAGTTTCGACATGGCGATGAATATGTTTAGCGCTGACAATGCCATTATCAGCATGACAATTCCAGTCAGTTACATGCTGGAGCACATGCTAAACACTATTTGTAGTCAGGGGGTGGGACAAGAGGAAGGGGAGGAAGTATAGGAGGATTCATATGCGCAAGGGATACCAACATCTACAAGGTCCAGACGTTCATCATCACCAAGGTGGCAGGCATGGGACGGTGGAAAAGAGGGATTAACAAGGGCGCATGGTAGCAGCCAAAATGTTGAACAAGGTGCAGGAGACCATTAAGAAATGGAGGACGAACTCTTGATAGACATGGAAAACTCCAAACGAGGTTGGGGGGAGATGTCAGAGGAAGAAAGCACAGTTATCACCTCTATTCCACAAACACAGCGAGGACTTGATCCGCATGAATACGCAAGACACATGAGTAGAGTTGAGCGCGGTTCGCGGTTCGAGGTTCTCCAGTTCTAGGCTCGAGTGATTTTGGGGCCTGTTCTAGATCGAACTAGAACTCGAGCTTTTTGCAAAAGCTCGATAGTTCTAGAAACGTTCGAGAACGGTTCTAGCAGCAAAAAAACAGCTAATTCCTAGCTGGCTTTCCGCTGTAATAGTGTAAGTCACTCTGTGACTCACACTATTATGACATTTCAGTGTATAGTGTGCGTGAACAGCGCCTTCAGATCACTGCTGTTTGTATAATGGCGATCGCCATTTTTTTTTTTTTTTCCTTGTCTTCCTTCCCTAAGCGCGCGCGTCTCGTAGGGCGGGCCAGCATGTCAGCCAATCCCAGACACACACACAGCTAAGTGGACTTTTAGCCAGAGAAGCAACGGCATGTGTGATAGGATGTCCATGTCACATGTCCCTGCATTATAAAACCGGACATTTTCCTCCAGCACGCCATTATCTGCCTTCTGCGTCCTTGGTGTCAGACATCACTGGCGCAACTCCGTCCTGAGTCCTATCGCCGATACTGCTGTATACACAGCGCTGGACAGCTTAGGGAGAGCACTTTCTATAAGTCCTTTTAAGGGCTCGTACCGGCAGGGTCAGAGCCATAGGTGACAGGTTCTGAAAACAGAGTAGGTCAGGGATTTCGTCGCTGCATTTCCCCATTAGGAGGGAATAGAAAGGCAGGCTTCCATTCCTCTACCCAGAGCCCCACAATCCTGGCACTGTACCCTCCTGTCCTCTGCACACTCCAACTCATTATAACTAAGCCATTATACTAGCAAACACTCAGTGTACCTAGTGGCATCCTAAACGTGGCTATTGGACTTTTGTGTAGTCACACTAGTGGAAGGATATTTGCAGCACGTCTGCCTGCATTGCACACTCAAACTCTTTTTAACTAAGCCATTATACTAGCAAACAGTCAGTGTACCTAGTGGCATCCTAAACGTGGCTATTGGACTTTTGTGTAGTCACACTAGTGGAAAGATATTTGCAGCACGTCTGCCTGCATTGCACACTCAAACTCTTTTTAACTAAGCCATTATACTAGCAAACAGTCAGTGTACCTAGTGGCATCCTAAACGTGGCTATTGTACTTTTGTCTAGTCACACTAGTGCAAAGATATTTGCAGCACGTCTGCCTGCATTGCACACTCAAACTCTTTTTAACTAAGCCATTATACTAGCAAACAGTCAGTGTACCTAGTGGCATCCTAAACATGGCTATTGGACTTTTGTGTAGTCACACTAGTGCAAAGATATTTGCAGCACGTCTGCCTGCATTGCACACTCAAACTCTTTTTAACTAAGCCATTATACTAGCAAACACTCAGTGTACCTAGTGGCATCCTAAACGTGGCTATTGGACTTTTGTGTAGTCACACTAGTGGAAAGATATTTGCAGCACGTCTGCCTGCATTGCACACTCAAACTCTTTTTAACTAAGCCATTATACTAGCAAACAGTCAGTGTACCTAGTGGCATCCTAAACGTGGCTATTGGACTTTTGTGTAGTCACACTAGTGGAAAGATATTTGCAGCACGTCTGCCTGCATTGCACACTCAAACTCATTGTTACTAAGCCATTATACTAGCAAACACTCAGTGTACCTAGTGGCATTCTAAACGTGGCTATTGGACTTTTGTCTAGTCCCACTAGTGCAAAGATATTTGCAGCACGTCTGCCTGCATTGCACACTCCAACTCATTATAACTAAGCCATTATACTAGCAAACAGTCAGTGTACCTAGTGGCATCCTAAACGTGGCTATTGGACTTTTGTGTAGTCACACTAGTGGAAAGATATTTGCAGCACGTCTGCCTGCATTGCACACTCAAACTCTTTTTAACTAAGCCATTATACTAGCAAACAGTCAGTGTACCTAGTGGCATCCTAAACGTGGCTATTGGACTTTTGTGTAGTCACACTAGTGGAAAGAAATTTGCAGCACGTCTGCCTGCATTGCACACTCAAACTCTTTTTAACTAAGCCATTATACTAGCAAACAGTCAGTGTACCTAGTGGCATTCAAAACGTGGCTATTGTACTTTTGTCTAGTCACACTAGTACAAAGATATTTGCAGCACGTCTGCCTGCATTGCACACTCAAACTCTTTTTAACTAAGCCATTATACTAGCAAACAGTCAGTGTACCTAGTGGCATCCTAAACGTGGCTATTGGACTTTTGTGTAGTCACACTAGTGGAAAGATATTTGCAGCACGTCTGCCTGCATTGCACACTCAAACTCATTGTTACTAATACATTATAATACCAAAAATTGAGTAAACTTAGTGGCATACAAGAAGTGGCTGTTGTACTCCATTAATGCCCCACTGGTGCAAATCTATGTGCAGCACCTCTGTATGACACCCTCCTGCTCTGTTTTTAATAAGCTATAATGATAGCAAAAAATACTGCCATTTAGTGGCATCATAGAACTGGCTGTTGTATTCCATTTGTGCCCCACTGGTGCCAAGCTATTTCTAGCACCTCTGCATGACACCCTCCTGCTCTGTTTTTAATAAGCTATAATTATAGCACAAAATACTGCCATTTAGTGGCATCATAGAACTGGCTGTTGTATTCCATTAGTGCCCCACTGGTGCCAAGCTATTTCTAGCACCTCTGCATGACACCCTCCTGCTCTGTTGTTAATAAGCTATAATTATAGCAAAAAATACTGCCACTTAGTGGTATACAAAAAATGCCTGTAGGACTCCTTTATTGTGCCACTGGTGCCAAGCAATCTCAAGCACCTCTGCATTCTACACTCATGCCCATTTTGCTATGCTAATTTTATAGCAAACTCAGGGAATTCCTTGCTGCATTTGATCATTATGAGGGATAGAAAGTGAAGCTTCTTTTACTGTCCTGGTACCCACAGAACACGGCCACTGTACCCATCTGTCCACTTTTGCCACGCTATTTAATTTGCACAAAGAGCTGACTCTTTTTCTGCCTTCCTAAAATTGTCTGGAATACTAAGTTAGTGTTCCTTTGCTACCAAGTAAGGTACAACACATGTGCATTCTACACTCCTTTCCATTTCTGGAATGCAATTATTAACTGCAGGTAGTCCAGGCAATCTGTGACGAAGGTGCAGGCGTGGATATAATGTAGCCTGCATCCAATGATGGTTCTCTCGATGTCTGACAGCTCAACAATACCTTCTGTTTCCACTTCCAAAACAAGTGATGACCTGCCAATCACACTCCCTGTTGCGGGTTAAGGAGTGGAAGTTCAGTGTGAAAAACCATGTGTGACTGCTGTCCCCACAGTCACAGAGGATGAAGAGCACGCAGATGCACTTGATGGGGCAGGCGGTGGTTGCACAGGCACGCTAGTCCACATTGTAGCACAGTGAAATTCACATTGCGACTTATGCTTCATTTTAAGTCGTGTACAGGGTGGGCTCCCCAGTATGCAGCAAAACCAGGCAAAAGGAAAAGGACTCTAGCCAGTTGGGTTGATAAATGATTGTTTAACTTTACCAAAACAAACAATAAGAACCATGCATACAATTAAAATAATTGAACAATCTATTCTGTTGCCTACTACCTGCTAATCCCTCTGTGTAGCAGTAATTGTGTGTTTGTGCGTGTGTTTGTGTGTGTGTGTGTGTGTGCGAACACGACTTACCAGTGGCGCATCACAAGAGCTTACAAGTTATCTACCTAAACATAGACAAAACACATGACCCCCCCTGAATACCCTTGTTAGCTGAAGCCTCACAGATATTGCAGATGATAACAGTGTGAATGCAAACCACACAGCTATGCAACACAGTCATGGAAATCTTGAAAAGCAACAGTCAATGCAAACATGTGTTGCTGTCCCTCTATGATTTAAACTGTTCGTGACAATTTGACAGTGCAGAGGCAGCAAGTCTTATTGTCTATATAGTCGGCCTACCCAGAACAGATATGTGTTTTGCTAATAAAACAAAGTGTTTTGTGCCCGCATTATTGTCTGGGCACAGCCTACCGTACCCGGGTACTGTAATGTCCAGTTGCCAGAAATACAGACTTTACGCTCCTCTCACGGTAAACAGTATAGACAGCACTGTAAGAATGTTGGTCTGTGGCACAGGATGCTGCTCACTGACGTTACAGTGCTCATCATCAAAGTACAACACAACTATCCTCACAATTGAACAAAGTGTTTCCGCGGTGGCTCCTTGCTGTAACACACACCTTTAGCTTTTCCTTCTGTTCATAGACAGCATCTCCAAGTCCACACCCGAAGAGCAATTTTATATTGCTATAGTGACCAAAGGCAGATCCAAAAAAACAGCAGCCCCTTGTGTGTAGTCTCCAACAATGCATGCAATGAACGGCAAATAAGCATATTGCGTTGACAGTTGCTAAACCTGAGCAATACACCTTCACGCTGTCAATTCATATCCATGTGATACTTCATGGAGGAAGTACTCAAAAGTGTGAGTTTTTGCCTTCTACTTACAGATTGTTGACAAATCTTACAGATTCCATGACTTGGGTGATCCTTTGCGATGTCCAAAAATTCACAGGCTAGGAAAGGCTTACAGCCCATGCGACCTGCATAGCCAACACGACTTCTGCTCAGAGTCAAAGTTGTGGTCCAGGATTCAGTTGTTGACGTGCTTCCAGTACTTTGTCTCTGGCCAGGAAGACGCAACGTAACCTCGTCGTCAGTAGCTTCCTCCTCCACCTCCTCTGCTGACCTCATCGACTGGCTGACTTTGGTTTGACAGTAAGTGTTGTCTCCAACCTCATCAATAACCCTGTGTGTTTTCATTCCCCTCGTCCTGAGTCCTCCGAGACAACCTCTTCCTGCCCTGACCGAATAGTAAAGTTGCCCTTCCAATCAGGTATCTGTGCTCCTCATCATGTTCCCCATTGTCTCCACCAGGAGGATTTACTATTTGGAAATGAGGGTGTAGATTAGGCTCAGCACCTTCTTCATCGGGGCCTGTATCCCAGTCACAAAGCTTCAGGCTATCTGCGCAGATCATTTCTCCTGTCTCATGGAACTCGCTACCTCAACACGTTAGATTATCTGCTACACACGCAAGCTTCAAACTGAATCTGAAAACTCATCTGTTCAGAAATGACTATAACCTTCAATGACACCACCACCATACGTACTTGACGCTCAACCTAAACAACTCCTACTGTCTCCTCCCAAAAATCCTTTAGAATGTAATCCCGCAAGGCCAGGGCCCTCTTCCCTCTGTACCAGTCTGTCTATAGTTACTTGTATATGTATTCTGTATGTAACCCCCTTCTCATGTACAGCACCATGGAATCAATGATGCTCTATAAATCAATAATGATACAAATAATAATAACTTCCTTGTCTGTACTCATTGCAGCTTTGGAGCAGACCTCTGATTCCCAGGCTATAGTGCGACTGAACAGCTATGCAAACTCAACCATCTCTGTCACCCCATACTCAGCAGGGCTGGTGGAAACTTGAGAGCTGTTAGGAAGCAAGTGCGATTGGATTGACACCACAGAGGAATGGAGTATTTGGGATCTTGAAATTGGGGTGGAGGAGAGGCCACTTTATGGAGCAATTCAGATCCATTGAAGCAGCTGCTGATTTGGCCTCATCTACATTTGTTAGCGATGGTCGTGTCCATGAAAAAAGGGATCATATCAGATTATCCATGGGAAGAAGTACACCTGTTCTTTTGGATGTTATTTGTTGTTACAAAACGGTGACGCCTTAAACGCAAGCAGCCTGCTGCGGTTTCAGTTGCGCCCAGGCATCAGCTGCCATTTAGGCCTGTGCCTCGGGTTGTCCAGCTGGCTGCTTTCTCCTCCACGTGTAAGTGTGGAGAGGCAGCTAGTGCGCATGCGTGTGACGAATTACCCCAGCCGCAGCCTAACTCCAGTGTTTCACCTAGTGAGTATGCTCAGCCTGACTGTGCCATTCCTGAGGCTAAGTCTTCATTTCGGGCTACAGCGCATGCTCCCACACTTAGTGCGAAAAGCCTCTTTGCACAGGTACTTGCACTCCGTGACGGGTCTAAGTCCTGTGTTGTGCATAGACACCATGGTAAAGCTGATAGTCTTTTTTCAGAGACTGTATTTCATGCAACTGACTATGGTCAGGCACTTACTGCATCAGAAACTAGGTCCGGTAATGAACTCTTTGGCCCTGCCCGTGATGTGGGGGGCCCATTTAGACCACAGGGCATCAGGTGTCCTGACGATGTGGCCAGGCCACTCCCAAATGGCTTGCAGAGGCCCGCCCCTATGACTTGTCACCTCATTATTGATGGTCAGACGATGACTGGTGAGGTGTTTGGGTCATGACAGCCATGAGGTCATCATTGAAGTTGCGGTTCCAAATAGGACGCTAGTTATGCCACTCATGACGTGTCACTCTGCTTTTGTCTCCAGGAGGTGCATTGTGGTCCACCCTGGTTTGGGGCGGACCCAGGTTATAGAAGGTGCTGGAGACAACAAGGAGGTGCGCAGTCTTCTATTATGCTCCGAAAAAGCACACCTCCATGTGTTGAACACATTGTGGCTTTAGGCCAGAGGTAGGCAGGGATAGGGCGTTGATGCAGGCCGCCACCACAGTTGGTAACGCAGAACGGTTAAGACCAGCTCCTGTCCTACAAGTCCTGCTTGTGCAGCCCAGTGGCATTAACAGACCTGCTGCTGCTGATGCGCCTGCTGTTCACAGGTGTGGCCCCAATGCACACAGTCAGCGTACTGAATGGCCCCTGTGATGTTAACAGGGAGTTCCTGGGCTGGGTGGGCGTGTGGACCCTGTGAAGCTAACAGGGCTCCCAGTCTCAAGATCCGAGTGGCGTCTAACTTGGTTCAGGCTACTATTAGTTTTATAGCCACACAGCTCTGTATCCTCCACCGAACCTTCCAGTTGCCAACCTCTCCTTTTCCATCTGGGAGCACGGTGGACACTGACTGCTGATGGGGATATATACCTTTCTCTTTCTTTTCTTATTAATTTTCGTTATATAGCTGTAACATAGTATATACCACCTTATCCAAATCTGCCAGTCCCACCGTAACAGATGGTGTTTCTTCATCAAATGTTACTTTTGCTTAACCACCAAACCCACGGACCAAAACTTTTTTCCCCTTTCCAACACACCTGTTCCCCTTTTCACCCGCATCTGTCCTTTTTCAACTCATTTTGTATATGACCAAAAGTGCAACTCTGCAGGGACACCGTACTCAATGGCATCTCAGCACAACAGCCACCCCTCGGTCCCTCAGATGTGGACAAGTAAAAGACCATTTCCTCCTATCATGACAAACCGTTGAGATTCACTCTGTGCAGCACTGGTGTTTAGTGGAAAAGCAGATCGAAGATTGCGTAACACCTTCTGAAGATACTCCTGTACACGTGCGTCCCTTTATATGGCAGGAATTATTTCGCCAAATTTTGTCTTGTACCGGGGATCTAACAGTGTGGCAACCCAGTAGTTAGCATTACTTCGAATTCGTACAATCCGAGGGTCATGTTGTAGGTAGTGCAGCAAGAAGACGCTCATGTGTCTTGTGCATCCAGGAGGACCAAGTCCTTGGTGTGTTGGTGGCAGAGAGGTGAGAATAGTGCCTCCTTCCTCTGCCCTCTCCCCCCAACCTCGCACAACCGAAATGTGAGCAAGCTCTCACTCATCTGCTGAGTCTTCCATGCCCATCGCAAGTTCGTCCTCCATTTCTTCATGGGTCCTGCACCTTCATCAACAATTTTTGCTGATACTATGCGCCCTTGTTAATCCCTATCCCCCACCATAACTGCTGCCTAGGTGCCGCTTACCGTATGGACCTTGTAGATCTTATTATCCCTTCTGCATATGACTCCTCCTGTACTTCCTCACCTTCCTCTTGGACCAATACCTGACTCCGAATAATGCTTACAGTGTGCTCCATCATGTAGGTGACCAGAATTGTCACGCTGAGAATGGCATTGCCAGTGCTAAACATCTTCGTCGACATTTGGAAACTGTGTAGAAGGGTGCATAGGTCCTTGATCTGACACCACTCCAGCAGCGTGATCTGCACCACCTCTGGATCAAGTTAGCCCAGGGTATACGTCATACCGTATTTCAGCAGGGCTCTGCGGTGCTGCCACACACGCTGCAACATGTGCAGATTCCAATTCCTGCGTGTCGGAACAGCGCATTTCCGGCGTTTAACTGCCAGACCCTAAGACTTCCGGAGCGATGAAAGTTGTTGAGCTGCTGGGTGCGAAGGATGAAAGTGACCACATAGCAGCGTGCCCGCTGCACAAGGCCATGTAGGCCGGGATGGTATTTTAAAAATTGCTGGAGAATCAGATTCAACACGTGAGCCATACAAGGCCCGTGTGTCACATGCCCTGACGAAGGGCCGCAGACAGGTTTGCATCATTGCCGCACACGGCTTTTAAGTCACCAACGTAGTCCACTCAATCAATTTGTACTCTGGTCCCAATGGGAAGACACCACACCCTTTTTTAGGCCCCTCCTGTCTGCAGACCACTGCCAGACAAAGCTATGAACCTCTTGTTACTGTTACCCCCAGTTCAGTTTTATGAGTTTGTGTGCTTGTTACCTGACTACGTTTCCTGCTTGCTGTTTATGTACCTCGTTGGCCGATCCGCATTTCACCTCTGCTTGTTTTCTGATTAAGTCCTGGCCATCCCATTCTGTTCCTCTTCCTCAATTAATGTTTTTGAACCTGCATGACTACTATTCTCTGGAACTGCAGCCTTCCACAGGTATTGATCAACGTGGGCCCTGTGTAATTCCAAATCACTGTATAGGGGTTAAAGGGTTTCAGGGTTCTGGGTATCCAGCTTGGTGAGTGGCTTGCCTCTAGCCTATCCTTTACAGCCCATCTGAGTGTGTCGATCCAGGCAGGCGTTACCGTGCCCTCTGCAGAAGGCCATGTAGGCAGGGATAGTGTTTTAAAAATTGCTGGACAACCAGGTTCAACACGTGAGCCATACAAGGCACGTGTGTCACATTGCCCTGAAGAAGGGTCGCAGACTGGTTTGCATCATTGTCGCACCCGACCTTCCCTGACTGCTGGTTGACTGTAGACAACCATTGATGAAACTCGGTCTCACTCTCCAGAGCTAACCGTCCACAATTCCTCAGCGGTGTCTCACATTTCCCCTACATTTCAAAGTAAACATTTGACCGCATGATGGCCTTGAGCTCTGCTGCCAGCATAGTAAGGAGGTGTGTGGGATTCCTTGGGCGCAGTTACAAGGAAGGGTGGCCTGACCACACAGGGTTTGGGCCGAGGTGGAGGACCCACATGAGGTTGACGAGGCAGAAGCAGTGGAGGAACTTGTACATACAGAGGAAGGATTGACACACAAGTCGTGGGGACGGCAAGACTTGTACAGCAAACCCTTCTCCATCTCTCACCATAGTTACCCAGTGCCCAGTCAGCAACATGTAACTCCCCTGTCCATGCTTACTGGTCCAAGTATCTGTGTTGAAATGCACCCTGTCACACACAGAGTTTCTCAAGGAATCGGTGAGGTTGTGTGGGACCTACTGTGGTAGCGCGGGCACGCCTTTCTTGGAGAAGGAGTGACGACTGGCCATCGGCTCTTGGGGCACTGCAATGGGCATAAGGTCTCGAAAATCCTCGGTCTCAAAAGGGTGTAAAGGCAGCCTTTCTGTTGCCAACAAGTTGCAGATGATGAAACTCAACCTCTTAGGCATGTCATCATGCCCTTCGAAAATCATGTAAAACATAGCGAGGGGACTCCAACCACAGTCTCCCTCGTTTCCACTAATTGGGCCACACACACCCCACTTGACTGGCATCAGTTGACCCCCATTTTCAAGATGAAAAAGATGCTTTGCATGAAGCACTCTCAAAAATACGCGTGCCTTTGCCGTCCCCTGGCTGACCCAGGGGAAGAAAAGTCCTCTGAGAGCCATGACTTGTTCATCTTGGTTCTTTTTTTCAAAAGCGAGGGGACTCCAACCACAGTCTCCCTCGTTTCCACTAATTGAGCCACACACACCCCACTTGACTGGCATCAGTTGACCCCCATTTTCAAGATGAAAAAGATGCTTTACATGAAGCACTCTCAAAAATACGCGTGCCTTTGCCGTCCCCTGGCTGACCCAGGGGAAGAAAAGTCCTCTGAGAGCCATGACTTGTTCATCTTGGTTTTTTTAGAAACACAGCGAGGGGACTCCAACCACAGTCTCCCTCGTTTCCACTAATTGGGCCACACACACCCCACTTGACTGGCATCAGTTGACCCCCATTTTCAAGATGAAAAAGATGCTTTGCATGAAGCACTCTCAAAAATACGCGTGCCTTTGCCGTCCCCTGGCTGAGCCAGGGGAAGAAAAGTCCTCTGAGAGCCATGTCCACATTGTCAGTAGACAGACGCGTGTGCTTATCTGCCAGCAGACCCCCAGCAGCACTGAAGACAGGTTCCGAGAGAACGCAGGCTGCAGGACACGACAAGATCCCCAAGGCATACGTGGCAAGCTCAGGCAATTTATCCAGATTGGAAGCCTAAAATGAGCAGGGCTCAAGTTGCACAGTAATGGCATCGACGTTTCCTTGCATATACTCATATATCTGTGTGTCCTCCTCTTTTTCCTTTTCCAGCTGTTTTGTTTTCGCATGAGTATATGTCCTTGTCACTTTCCCATGTGTTTGTGTTGTGTTGTGAGTTGTTTGTCACCTTTTGGACACCTTTGAGGGTGTTTTCTAGGTGTTTTTATGTGTTTGTGATTGCCTGCCATTGTTTCCTATGCAGTTCGAGTTCGGTTCGTCGAACGTTCGACGAGCCGAACTCGAACGGGACCTCCGTTCGGCGAACCGACCTCGAGCCGAACCGGGACCGGTTTGCTCATCTCTACACATGAGCGCCTTCTTGCTGCACTACCTACAACATGACCCTTGGATTGTCAAAATTAGAAGTGATGATGACTACTGGGTTGCCACACTTAGATCCCCGGTACAAGTCCAAATTCGGCGAAATAATTCCAGCCATAGAAAGGGACGCACATATGCAGAAGTATCAGCAGAAGCTGTTACTCAATCTTTGCTCGGCTTTTCCACCAAACACCTGTGGTGCACGGAGTGAATCTCCCAGTTGTCACTTGCCAGGATGGGACTGTCTCGTCATTATCAGTCAAACCATACCACTAACACCGTATCTGGTGCTGGTAACAGCAATTTTATTGAATCTTTTCATAATTTTTTTAGACTATTCAATGCAAGGCCACAAGAGACAAGAAGTCTGACACATAGTCAACGGCTGGAGAGGATGATACAGGAGTATCTCCAAATGAACATCGATGCCATGACTTTTCAACTGGAGCCTTGCTCATTTTGGGTTTCCAATCTTGAAAAATGGCCTGAGCTCGCCACTTACGCCTTGGAGATTTTGTTGTGTCCCGCAGCCAGCATTGTCTCTGATCGTGTCTTCAGTGCTGCTGGGTGTGTGCTGACAGATAAGCGCATGTGTCTGTCCAGTGACAATGTGGACAGACTAACGTTAATCAAGATGAACAAGTCATGGATCCACAAGGACTTTACTACCCCTATGTCATCCTGGGGAGAGTAAAGGCTGCCGTATTTTGGAATGTGCTTAATTCAAATCTACCTGTCAAGTTTGCAACTGGGGCACAAGTGATGCCACTGAAGGGGTGTCTGTGGGGCCCAATTTTTGGAAAAAAGGGAGACTCTGCTTGCAGTCCCCTTGCTTGCTGTGTTTTTAAAAATGAGCCAAAATGAACAAGTCATGGTTCAGCAAAGAATTTGCTACCTACCCCGGTGTCATCCTGGGGACAGTTAAGGCTGGCGTATTTTTGACTGTGCTTGATGCAAATCTACCTGTCAAGTTTGTAATTGGGGCACAAGTGATGCCACTGAAGGGTGTCTGTGTGGCCCAATTTTTGGAAAAAAGGGAGACTCCGCTTGGAGTCCCCTTGCTGTGTTTTGCATGATTTTAGAAGGGCATGACATGCCTATATCTGTGTCTCCTCCTCTTTTTTCTCGTCCAGCTGTTTTGTTTTCGCATGAGTATATGTCCTAGTCACTTTCCCATGTGTTTCTGGTGTCTTGGGAGTTGTTTGTCACCTTTTGGAGACCTTGAAAGTTGTTTTCTAGGTGTTTTTATGTGTTTGTGATTGCCTCACATTGTTTTCTATGGGGTTCGAGAGGTTCGTCGAATGGTTCGCCAAACCAAACTCGAAAGCGGCCTCCGTTTGACGAACCGAACCGAACTCGAGCCTCTAGAGGCTCGCTCATCTCTACTGAAGAGGCGTAAGGACAGCTGAAGCAAGGGTCTAGGACATATGAATACATAATGTTTATTATGCCCTCCATTTATTATGTTTGGGGTTTGAAGAGACCTTACAGCATGTTAAATTCAATTCTGGGGAACTTTCAATTCAGACCAACTTTATGTGGGACAAATCAAATTTGTCAGCTGATTTAAGTCAATGTGCCTAAAACAGTTTTTGGAAGATTTGCTCACCTCTATTCATTGTATATTTCATACAGCTGCATCCTAAATGAAGGGCTCACAAAATAAGTCTTCTTTCAGGAAGAATGGCAGTTTGCTGCCCTAAGAGCCTTCTCGTGGCTTCTGTTTTTTCAACAGATCAAAAGTCTACCTACAATAAACAATAACCTCTATCAATGCTCCACCTAAAAAATGTACCATATTGGGCAAAAGTTTTGGGCAGGTGTAAAAAAAATGCTGAAAAATAAGATTGCATTCAAAAATAGATGTATTTATAGTTTCAATTAAAATTCAAAATGAATGGGAAAAGTCGAAATATATAACATATATCAAATTATTGTTTAGTGTTGAAACACTTTGACTTTCAAATAGCATCAATTCCTTTAAGCACACTAGCACAAACTCAGTGTATGAGTAACCATTAACCAATAATACCAAACATGCTAGTTGGAATACAGTCAATAACTGAAAGAAACAGTTTTGTAACAGACTTAAAACTGGGTATGGAAAAGCTCTGCTACAAAGTTGAACTTTTTTAATATAGTTTCATGTCTTAAGTTGGGAATAGCGGACCCTTGTAAGTTCAGGTTCGCAGGACTTTAGTTAAAAGTTCGGTTCGGATCCGGACTTGACCATACCCTCCGAACCCAATATAAGTCAAAGGGTACCCAAGCTTTTTCGTTTTAAAATTGCTGTAAAAAAAGTCGTAAAAGGATGATGGGGCTACAAAATAAAGCAAAATGGGGGCCATTTATCTGCAATCAAATGTAGATAGGGAATGAAAAAATATATGATGTGGGGTCCCGATTATTTATGATAACCAGTGCAGGTAAAGCACACAACTGCAGACTGCAACTGGCAGCTGCCTGCTTTACCTTGGCTGGTTTTCAAAAAAGAGGTGATTCCACTCCATTTTTAAAAATGATTTAAATAATTAACTAAAAAAAAACATTATGGGCTTTGCAGTATTTTTGATAACCAGCCAAGGTAAAGCAGAAGGCTGGGCGCTGGTATTACCAGGATGTGAGGGCCTTCTTTATTTTGCCCCGCCCAGCCTAAAAGTAGCAGCATGCAGCTGCCAAATAAGTGGTGGATTCTATTAGATGAGCTACTTCTGTTGCTGTGTCCAGCTCATTCTGATTGCCCTGATGTATTGGCAATGGGGTAATACTTTTTGGGTTGATGTCAGCCTTGAATTGATAGCTAATAACAAATAAATGGTCTGCACTCAGGCTGAGTTGAGGATCGTGCAAGTGAAAATGGGGTAATACCCAAAAGTCATGTATGAATAAATTCACTGCACTCGTTATTGAACGTGAAATAATTTTTAATGAAACGTGGAAAAGAAAAAATATCCAACGACGTTTCGACCCACCGGGTCTTTATCAAGTCGCTGTCTGATAGGTGACTGTATAAGGTGAGGAATATAGTGCACTGAAGCACTAAGACAATTGAAAAAGGTGCCTTAGAGATAAGATGTGCAAGTGCAGCCGCACCGTTGCTGGAGAATTCTAGTGTATTCTCCAGCAACGGTGCAGCTGCACTTACACATCTTATCTCTAAGGCACCTTTTTCAATTGTCTTAGTGCTTCAGTGCACTATATTCCTCACCTTATACAGTCACCTATCAGACAGCGACTTGATAAAGACTCGGTGGGTCGAAACGTCGTTGGATATTTTTTCTTTTCCACGTTTCATTAAAAATTATTTCACGTTCAATAACGAGTGCAGTGAATTTATTCATACTTGAATTGATAGCTGGCATCAAGCCCAAGAATTAGTAATGGATAGATGTCTGTCAGGCACCCCCATTACTAAGATGACAAGTGTACAGTTAGAAAACACATACACAGGAAAAAAAATAGTTTATTTGAATAAACACATCTCCACACTCCCTTGTTCACAAATTTATTAATTTAAAAAAATCCTCAATGTTCTGATGTAATCCAATAGTGTATTATCCCACAACGCTCATCAAATTCTATGGAGCTTTGTTTTCGGACCGTTCTGAAAGTACCCTCCAAAGGTCACTCTCAGTCAGCAGCAGGCGCAGAATTTCTCATGCTTGTGAGAAATTCTGTACCTGCCACTAACCATGAGAGACCTATGGAGCCTCAGTCTGAAAATGTTCTCAGTCGCTCTTGGTCAGCTGGAGAAATTCTGCACCTATAGCTGTCTGTTTTTTTAAGTGCTTTCCGATGTATTACACACAATTTTCCACTTATCACCCTGTTTGACCTGAATCAAATTATAGGCCCCCATAAAGTCAAGTTTAGAGAACCATTTAGCACTGGCAATATGATTTAAAAGGTCAGGAATGAGTGGAGGCGTATAAGGATCTGAACCATTATTTGGATGACCTCCTGAAAGTCCAGGCACGTCCGTAACCCATCATCCTTTTTTTTGACAAAGAAGAATCCAGCCACAACTATGACGATGGAAAATGAATATGTCTGACTCACTATGTGTATAGTAGGTGCTCAGAAAAAATAAGAGTCAATTCAATAGAAATAGCTCTGGCACACTAGAATGATTGATAACATGTGAAAAAAATTCTTTGAATGTTGAATATTCTTTATTTGTGCAAAAGGATAAGTGATAATTCATCCGATAAGTGATAATTCATCCAACATTTCGACCATATGACTTAAGGTACCGTCACACTAAGCAACATCGCTAGCAACATCGCTGCTGATGCACAACTTGCTAGCGATGTTGCTTAGTGTGACATCCAGCAACAACCTGGCCCCTGCTGTGAGGTCGTTGGTTGCTGCTGAATGTCCTGGGCCATTTTTTAGTTGTTGCTCTCCCGCTGTGAAGCACACATCGCTGTGTGTGACAGCGACAGAGCAACAACTAAATGTGCAGGCAGCAGGAGCCGGCTTCTGCGGACGCTGGTAACCAATGTAAACAGCGGGTAACTAAGAAGCCCTTACATTGGTTACCCGATAGTTACCTTCGTTACCAGCGTCCGCCGCTCTCAGCTGTCAGTGCCGGCTCCTGCTCTGTGCACATGTAGCTGCAGTACACATCGGGTAATTAACCCGATGTGTACTGTGGCTAGGTGTGCAGGGAGCCAGCGCTAAGCGGTGTACGCTGGTAACCAAGGTAAATATCGGGTTGGTTACCCGATATTTACCTTAGTTACCAAGCGCAGCATGCTTCTACGACGCTCCAGCGATCCCTGCCAGGTCAGGTTGCTGGTGGGATCGCTGGAGCGTCGCTTAGTGTGACATCTCACCAGCAACCTCCTAGCAACTTACCAGCGATCTCTATCAGGTTGTATCGTTGTTGGGATCGCTGGTAAGTTGTTTAGTGTGACTGGGCCTTTAGGTCTTTATCAAGGATAAAGTTATCTAAGATCATAAAAAGTTACAGAAAGTATAAATACACAATTAGTACATAGTATAACATTGACAATGCAATATAAGACATATTGGTACTAAATGATACAATAGGTCAATTGACCATAATGCGTCTCACTCAATAAGAATTAATCCATTGTGAAAATATATGCACCAAAAGGGAGAATTCCACATAACAATAACCTATCCGGAGAAAAAGATCCAGAGAAAATATGCATATAATTTTTAAAGCACAAAGACAAGTCAAGCAGGCAAGTACCCACCTATATGAACATCAGGACAATGTGCGTTCTATTGTATAAGGTCATCACCATTAGAAGACAAATGGAAAACTTGCAATCCTATGCAGTAAATGAAATGAACAAATATCATATCACATATCACAAGAACATGGACATGAGAAAAACCTCTGTTTATACTCTTTTCTCTTTTAGCTATAGTAGTATGAACGTATATCTATATCTGTACCTTATGCACTTGATGATATTAGTAAGTAGATGATGGAGGCCTATTCCAGAACTGGAAGTGATAAATAATTGTGGTTGATTCAAAATATAAATTAGCACAAATGTTTACATCATCATAACGTATGGGCTATAACAGGATGGACAATAGGACAGAGGTAGAAGGGAGCAAAACTACCTTCAACGTTACGTAGTAGCCACTGGTAAGTATTTTTTGGAGGTTTAGAGGGAATAATGTGATTCCTTCACTGAAGGATTCTCAGTTGCCTCAGGATCACAAAATGCTATAGACAAATGATACAGGAATGAGGGATATTCGTACACAAAAGGATAACACCAGTATAAGGTACATGTGGTGTCGCGGGCGGCGGGGCGCTGCGCTCGCTAACGCTCGGGTCCGGCGCTGCTGCTGCTGCTGCTCGGTGGCTCGAGCGGTGGGCCGGATCCGGGGACTCGAGCGGCGCTTCTCGCCCGTGAGTGAAAAGGGGGTTGGTTTGTTTTGGGGATTTAGTCTGTGACGCCACCCACGGGTTGTGGTGAAGATGGGCACCAACGCTGCTGGTAACAGGGATCCCGGGAGCGATGGTAGGGAGCAGCTAGGATTTTGTTTTCCCCCTCCGTGGGTAGGGGTTGGTGGTCTCGGGGCCCGGTGATGTGATGGGGAGGCTGGATGGCTGGGGTGCAGGGTTGCAGGGACAGCGCGGTGCGGTGCCGGATGGCACGGGTGTACTCACTCAGCAAGAGATGCACAAAGTCTCCGGTAAACCAAACGGCTGGATGGACGGGTCCCGCAGCCGGCTGCAGTGTCTCTCCCCGGACAGGTGATGGCGGCTGTCTTTCCCTGCACCTTTGTGTACTGTCTTGACTACGATGGGTCCCCAACAGTAGTCCGCTCCCTGGTGTATGGATGCCCGAGGAGCCCATTTTGCCCGCAGGCGCTGGCCCTTGGGTCTTTAGCCGTTGGCTGTATATCCTCATGTTGTGGACGGTTGCCTTCTAACGGGTCTTTGGCTGATAGGAAACCCCTGGGGTTCCTGTCACACTCGGATTTGACTGTTGACGGCGGCTTCAAGCCTAGTTGGGGTCCGATGGCCCTGCTTGTGTGTGCTAGCTTAACTTCGCTCCCCGGTCGGTACCGGCGGGCCACCGCCCGACCCCGGTCCTATGGTTCCGCGTTGATCCACCACTCCTGCAGACGGCCACCACCATCTGCCAACCTTGTTTTCAGTGCCTGGGCCACAAACCCAGACACTCTCTACTTTACTCCTCTCACTTCAACCTCCTCAACTAAACTCCGTCTCTTTTCCCGCCTCCAGGCCTGTGAACTCCTCGGTGGGTGGGGCCAACCACCTGGCTCCGCCCCACCTGGTGTGGATATCAGACCCTGGAGGGAGGCAACAAGGGTTTTGTGTCTGACTAATGTTACTGTCTGGGGAGTGGGGGTGGGGGTGTTACCTGTGATGACCTGGCTAGTCCAGGGCGCCACATTCCCCCTTGGTGAAATGCAGACCGCCCACGGGCTGCCCGTCCATCACCGGTTTTATTTTTCAACTGTAAGAATATAAATAACATGTAACGGTAAACATTTAAAACAAAAGCATTCTTTTCAGGTCACTTTAACGTTACACATATAAACATTTTTAATAACGGACGGACGGACGGACGTCTTCTGCTCTCCCACCCAAGCAACCTAGCCCTGATGCTGCCCCTAAGAAGTGGGCAGCACCCCTTGACCCCAGTCCAGGTTCAGGCTGCCCGAGCGGGAATGGGTACGGTAACTCGCACCCGACTGTCACTTCAGGGGACCCCACGTCCAAGGGGGAGCCCTGACCCCCGGAGGATGGCCATCATTCCAGGTGGTGGCCGGGCCCCAGCCTTCTCTGCTGCGGGCCCCTTCCTCCAATCTGTCTCTCCGGAGGCAGCAACGGTATCCATCCCACAACACTATTTACAAACCCACCAGTTCGTGGGTGGCCTGCTAGTTCTCGGCCATGTTCATGAGGAGTTTCTCATGTGGGTATGGGGGTGGTGTTAACTGAACAAGGACAACTCCAGTCCCAACGGGGACGTTTCTCTTCTCGGACGGTAATCAGATGATTTTTTGGTTTGATTAGTTTTCATTCACTCACATATTTACACAATTAACAGGTTGCACCCCTAAATGTCGGTTTCCCTATACCTAAGCGGGGGCCTACCTAGGTTGGAGCATGTGGACCTTCGGGGCCCAATGTCAGTAGTTACAGGCGAGGGGACGGAGGAGACAACCTGTTCCTCTTCCCGTATATCGTGTGGGGCAGGCGGAGACCCAGGGGGACTAGGTACAGGTACAACCCTGGGCACTGGTTCACTGGCGATTACTTCCGTCTCCTTTTCCTCCACGGGTTGTGGGAACATTATTACCGAAATAATCACCGCGCCATTCTGCGTAGGCCAGTCCGCTGGGAAGTCACCCATCACCATGTGGATCACCTCTTTTTCTTTCTCTCCGGTTGGTCTGGGGGCCGGAACTTCAGCTGCCACCTTCAATGGAGATGGACACCTCTTCAGGTCCCTGAAAACTGTGGCCGAAGTCTTCCCCTGGTCACGACTGATCTGGTAGACCTTCTCATTCTCTTATTCAGTGGGCTGTATGACATACGGGGTTTTCTCCCACTTGTCATCAAGCTTATGGTTTCTTTTCCGTTTTAGCACTACATCCCCAGGTTTAAAGGGACCAGCTGGAGCCCGCCGGTTGAAGTACTGTTCTTGCTGTTCCCGGCTCCGACACAGGTTCCTTTCCACGTACTCCTGGACCTGTCGGTACTGCGCTCTCCGCCGAGTGTCCCAACCAGCAGTCGAAGGAAGGGCCTCTGGAGCTTCCATGTCCATTTCTAGGTCCACCGGCAACCGGCCCGGCCGGGCTCTCATCAAATATGCTGGTGTACATTTGGTAGAGCTAGAGGGAATGTTATTGTACATGTCGACCAGGTTAGGCAGCTTTTCTGGCCACAGGTTCCGCTCTTCTAACGGTAGCGTCTTAAGGAGACCCAGGACCAGATGGTTCATCTTCTCACACATGCCATTAGTCTGGGCATGGTATGGCATGGTCCGAATCTTCTTGCAGCTGTATAACTGGCAGAATTCTTGAAACACCTCCGCTTCAAAAGCCGGGCCTCGATTGGTAAGCACCCTCTCCGGGTACCCGTGCAGTCGGCAAAAGTAGGCCTGGAATGCTCCAGCGGCGGTACGGCCGGTAAGGTCTTTGACTGGGTCAACCACCATGAATCTCGAATAGTGGTCTACAATGGTCAGGGCATAGGTGTACCCACTTCGGCTAGGGGTGAGTTTGACGTGGTCCAGGGCGACCAACTCCAGCAGCTGATGGGTAATGATTGGGCATAGAGGGGCCTTCTGGCTGGCCTCGTCCCTTCTTCTCAGTGCACAGGGACCACACTCTCGGCACCAGGTCTCCACAGACTCCCGCATCCCACTCCAATAGAATGACTCTCTCAACAGCATCTCCAGCTTCTTCCACCCAAAGTGCCCGGCACCGTCATGGTAAGCCCGTAGAACTGTGGGCACACTAGCCTGAGGAACCACCAGCTGACGAACCTTCTCATGAGTCTTCGGGTTGATCAGTTCCCGATACAGTTTCCCCTGGTACAGATGCAGCTGGGCTCGTTCCTTCCACAGCCGTTGGGCCTCGGGAAGAGCAGTAGGGTCCATTCTAGCAGAACCTTGTTCAATCATGGTCTTGACCACTTGGACGGCAGGCGCTTGGTCTTGAGCTTCTTGCCATCCCTGACTGGGTAGCGGGTCCAGGTTCGCCTGTTGCTGCTTGACATGCAACTTCTAGACTGGTGGCCGGTAAAATGCGGGCAACTCGATTTCTTCGAGATCATCGCCTTCCGACCCCTCATCCAGTAGGTGGGGCATCCGGGATAGCGCGTCTACGTTGGTGTTCTTGCGGCCGGCTCGGTACTTGATCGTGAAGTCATAGTTAGACAGCTTGGCCACCCACCGCTGCTCCAACGCGCCCAGCTTGGCCGTGTCCAGATGAGTTAACGGATTATTGTCCGTATAGGCAGTGAACTTAGCTTCTGCGAGGTAGTGGCAGAATCGCTCGGTAATGGCCCACACCAGGGCTAGGAACTCAAGCTTGAAGGAGCTGTAATTCTCAGGGTTCCTTTCCGTGGGCCGGAGTTTTCTGATGGTGTAGGCGATCACTTTTTCCTTTCCATTCTGGACCTGGGACAGGACTGCTCCCAAGCCTACATTACTGGCATCGGTGTAGAGGATGAATGGGAGACTGTAGTCGGGGTGCGCCAGGATTTCTTCCCCGGTCAAGGCTGTCTTCAGCTGGTGGAAGGACTCTTCATGCTTCTCTTCCCACGCTAACGGGGTTCCAGGGGACCTGCCACCCTTGGTCTATCCCACAAGGAGGTCTTGCATGGGGGCAGCCATCTTCGTGTATCCCTTAATGAAGCGGCAATAGTAGCCCACCAGGCCCAGGAACTGTCTCACCTCTCTCACCGTGGTCGGCCTCGGCCAGTCCTGAATGGCAGTGATCTTTTCGGGATCTGGGCGACGCCTTCTGTGCCCACCACATGCCCAAGGTACTGCACCCTGGGTTTCAGTAGGTGGCACTTAGAGGGTTTCAATTTCATCCCATATTTGGCTAGGGACGCGAACACTTCAGCCAGATGTTCCAGGTGGGCCTCGTACGTCTGGGAATACACGATCACATCGTCCAGGTACAGTAGGACAGTTTCGAAATTGAGATGTCCCAGGCAACACTCCATGAGCCGTTGGAAGGTTCCAGGGGCATTGCACAGCCCAAACGGCATGCTGTTAAACTCGCAGAGTCCCATGGGAGTGGCGAATGTCATCTTCTCACGGTCCTCTGGTGCGACCGCTACCTGCCAGTACCCGCTACTAAGGTCAAGGGTAGAGAAGAAGTTAGCAGTTCTCAGCGCAGCTAGCGACTCTTCGATACGGGGGAGAGGATAGGCATCCTTATGCGTGATCTGGTTGATCTTCCGGTAATCCACACACATTCTCATGGTGCCGTCATTCTTATTTACCAGCACCAGTGGGGCTGCCCAGGGACTACAACTATCCCGAATGACCCCGGCCTCCTTCATGTTCCTCAACATATCTTTGGTGCATTGATAGTGTGCCAGCGGAATGGACCTATACCTCTCTTTGATGGGTGGGTGTAGACCTGTAGGGATATGGTGTTGAACCCCCTTAATCCTCCCGAAATCTAATGGGTGCTTGCTGGAAACCTGTTCATACTCTTGCACTACCTTGTATACCCCCTCTTTGTGATGCGTGGGTGTGGTTTCAGTACCTACGTGTAGTTCCTGGCACCACTCCTCTAACTGTTCAGGGGGTGTATGGTTACTGGCAGGGGATGCTGAGGTAAGAGGGACGGCTTCGCGAATGGTGTGAGGGTCTAGGGAGAGCAACTTGGCAAGGGTAGCATAACGGGGGAGCCTGACTTCCTCCTCCCCACAATTCAGCACTCTTACAGGCACTCTCCCCTTTTTAACGTCAACCACCCCTCTGGCCGCCATCACCGTGGGCCTGTGTTTAGAAGGAGTGGGTTCCACCATCGCCGGGTAGTCGCGCCCCCGGGGGGCTACTGCTGCCCTGCACAAATCATCATCTCACTTCGGGGTGGCACTACCAAGGGGGCCACATCCATCACCCTTACTCCCCCAATCTCTCCACCAGTTGAGTTCACTTGCTGCCGATACAGAAGGGCCCAGATCTCACGCTGCACAGCCCTCTGTCTGCCTCCTCCTGCTGTGGCGGCCAACTGCTGCAACAGACTCAGCACCTCACTCATACATTGCTCCATCACATTGGTCCCTAGGATTACTTTTGGGTTATGGTCACTGGGTTCATTCATCACCACAATCATCCCTTGCTCTTTTAACTCTGCACGTCCCATGGTCAGGGTCACTTGTTTGTATCACACTTGGGTTAGAGGGAGTCCATTGGCTGCGACCAGGGTCAGGCTATCATCAGAGGGGGCAAGTTCGTCGTTACCCCAATACCACTGGTATAGTGTATATGGTATAGTGGTTACCTGTGATCCTGTGTCCAAGAGGGCCATGAGCGGGATGCCATCCACTGCCAGATGGATGATGGGGCGAGCTCCGACGTACCGGTCTCTCCAATCGGGGGGGCTGTTGGTGTCTACTCCTGAGGATTGGCCCTTGGCCCCAGGGGTTGCACGTTAATGGGCACCACCTCGAGTAGTAACCAGGCTTGCTGCACCTGTAACAAATAGGAGGCCTGTACCGTAAGTCATTGGTCCTTCTCCAATGCATCCAGGGGACGTCCTCCAGGCTGTCGGCGAGCTGGATCCTCCCTGGGGGCTTGACTCTCGACGGCAGCTGGAGTGCGGCGAGGATCTTGGCTAGGTTTCCATCCATGCGGCGGACCTGGGCAGCTAGCTCCTCCATCATCCCGACGGGCGCTGCAGGGGCTGGTAGAGCCGGGAGAGGAGGTGCCACCGTGATGGGAGTGGTTTCAGCCAGCCACGGGGCCACCTCAGGAGCGCCTGGCGTTGGAGCCTGCAGGGCCTTGATGGCCCGTTCTTTCAGCACTGCAAAGTCCAGATTGGGGTGTTCTAGGCCCACAGCCGCAGCTGCTTGCGGTCTTCCGCGGACCCCAGCCCTTGGAGGAATTGTTCCACTAGCATCTTATTGATGTTCCGCATCATTAATAGTGTCCACCCGCTTCAGTGTACGGAGGGCTGTTTGCAGGCGCAGGGCATAGTCTCTTATATTGTCCATAGGCCGCTGTCAACACTGATAAAACTGCATCCGCAGCTCCGCTTCTGTGCGGGTCTCAAAAGCGATTTGTAGTTTCTCAAAAATGGTAGTCACCGAGGCCCGGTCCGCGTCGGTCCAGGTCTCCGCCTCCTGCTCAGCCGCGCCGGTTAGCTGCCCTAGCACTACCGTTGCCCGTTGCCTATCAGCCAAGGGATATAAATCGAGGACCTGGCTAATCTTTTTCCGGAACACCTGCAAAGCATCAGGCTTCCCATCGTACTGCGGTAGCACCGGGCACATAGGGCAAGGAGAACAGCATCACTTGGGCAACCGATGGGCCCGCGGCCTCCCCCGCTCCTGCGGCCGGAGCATGGGCTATCCCGTTTCCATCTACGGGTGCGGTGGCTGCGACCGCCACTACTCCAACAGCTCCGTCGGGCGCAGACATCTTTTTCCAGTCCCCCCTCGGTCCTCTTCAGCACTTCCGCTTTGGGAGCAGGGCTTTGCTTTTCGCGCCTTCCCTGCTTGGGGAAGACGCTTGAGCAAGAAATCTTCGCGCCAAAGATGGCGGCGCTTCAAATTTTTCGGCCGGACGCTGCCGGCAGAGATCACAAGGTGCACTTCTACTGGTAAGTAGATGGGTTCAATCCTGTTTTTGACGCCAAGTTGTCGCGGGCGGCGGGGCGCTGCGCTCGCTAACGCTCGAGTCCGGCGCTGCTGCTGCTGCTCGGTGGCTCGAGTGGTGGGCCGGATCCGGGGACTCGAGCGGCGCTCCTCGCCCGTGAGTGAAAAGGGGGTTGGTTTGTTTTGGGGATTAGTCCGTGATGCCACCCACGGGTTGTGGTGAAGATGTGCACCACCGCTGCTGGTAACAGGGATCCCGGGAGTGATGGTAGGGAGCAGCTGGGATCTTGTTTTCCCCCTCCGTGTGTAGGGGTTGGTGGTCCCGGGGCCCGGTGGTGTGACGGGGAGGCTGGATGGCTGGGGTGCAGGGTTGCAGGGACAGCGTGGCGCGGTGCCAGATAGCACGGGTGTACTCACTTAGCAAGAGATGCAAAAAGTCTCCGATAAACCAAACGGCTGGATGGGCGGGTCCCGCAGCCGGCTGCAGTGTCTCTTCCCAGACAGGCGATGGCGGCTGTCTTTCCCTGCACCTTTGTGTACTGTCTTGACTACGATGGGTCCCCAACGGTAGTCCGCTCCCCGGTGTATGGATGCCGGAGGAGCCCGTTTTGCCCGCAGGCGCTGGCCCTTGGGTCTCTAGCCGTTGGCAGTGGCTGTATACCCTCAAGGTGCGGACGGTTGCCTTCTAACGGGTCTTTGGCTGTTAGGAAACCCCTGGGGTTCTTGTCACACTCGGATTTGACTGTTGACGGCGGCTCAAAGCCTAGTCGGGGTCCGATGGCCCTGCCTGTGTGTGCTAGCTTCACTTCGCTCACCGGTCGGTACAGTGGCATAAGACATATTATATCCATATTACCCTGAACTATATGACAGAAGTAGAAGGCAGAAAGCAAACCTACCAGAAATGATATGTAGTAGCCACTGGTAGGTATTTTTTGGAGGTTTAGAGGGAATAATACAATTCCTTCACTGAAGGGTTCTCAGTTGCCTCAGGATCACAAAAATGCTATAGACAAATGATACCAGGATAAGAGATATTCATACACTGAAGGATAACACCAGTATAAGGTACATGTGGCATAAGACATATTATATCCATGTTACCTTTATGTAGCATGAGAGAATAATCATTTAGGCACTGATGCCATGGATAGGGGAGCAAAACATCCTAGCAGGGCTCTATGGGGAACCTTATGGAGAGTGTATCATTAGTCACGGCATACAAAATGCATAGGCTAATCAATATAGTATGGACCAGAGCACATACCTGGTATATAATAGTGGAAATACAAGGTCACATACAGGCAAAGCGCTGTGATAGGGATCTGAGGGAAAGCATAAGGGGGAGTGAGTGATGGTCTGCTGGTTATGGAAAGTAGGCAGGAACTGAACATATACACATACCTCTCAGTGGTGATGCAGGGTATAGGCCCCAGGGAAGCGTGCATCCTATCGCGGTGGTGGTTTTATTTATATTAAAGGCTGGAAGGCGTTCACCGTCTGTCTTCCTGGACGGTGGAATGCAGTGTGTGGCCGGTGGAGCACACGCCACGCATGCGCAGTGCTGTCTCGCGCACTGCGCAGGCGCGGGGAGCGCAGAACACAGTGATGTGAAGGCATGAAAGGTGTTGTGTTTGGATGCCGCATGTATCAGGGGCATGTATAAACGTTGTGGGTGAGACATCATAGAGGACTGGACTGTGGATTGCACGCAGCACGCGCGCCATGTCTGGCTATTTGCACAACGCATGAGTTGGGCACAGAACACAGGCCAGTGTGTAAACAAAGGACAAGTGGCTATGAAGCGCTAAAGGGGACAGACAGATCCAATACACATTCAGTGAGGCTGGATAGGGTGCCAGGTGATAGTCCTGTATTGGTGAGCGTGACGCATAGCTGATAGATGACCGATGCTGGTGCAGGTTGGTGAAGGGGTCAAGTGGAGGAAAGAGCCTAAAACAAAAAGAAAATGATTAGAGCAGGGTTTCTATATGATCAACGTTATATCTCTACTAGTCCTTATTCTGGGGTTTTACAATCTAATACATAAGAGGAACTGAGATACCATTAGGAATATAAAATACAGTCAGACCAAAGAGTCACTAAAACCAACAGACATCTTGAATAAAAGCAGTGTAAATAAAAAGTGAAACAGACCATATATGTAGGATCCTAATCCATAGGGAATATCATAAGCACATATCATGTTCCCTGTTGAGACCTCTAGTTTCCAATGTATATAGGGTAAATATCCAATAGGATTCCTTTTCTTTAAGGTTACGTATTCAATTGCCTCCCCTTCTGGGAGGAGGAACGTGTTCAAGTACCTGATATTTCAACTGGGCGATTGTATGACCATGTGTGATAAAGTGATATGGAATAGGTAATAGGATATGTTTACACTTTATTGTAGGCTTATGCTTACTGATGCGGTCTCGGATATGTTGGGTGGTCTCTCCAACATATCCGAGACCGCAGGGGCATTTAATCAGGTAGACAACAAAAGAAGACTCACAATTAAAAAACCCATGTATAGGAAAGACACGGTCTGACAAAGGATGGGTGAAGGTGTCTCCCTTAATGAGGTTGTTGCACTGTACGCAATGATGACATGGGAAATTACCTTTTCTGGGAGTACCTAAAAAGGTCTGTCTCTGGGTGATTTTATTTGAACCAATATCAGTCCTGACCAAATTATCACGAAGATTGCGGGGTCTTTTATTGCAGAACAAAGGGGGTGAGTTGAACTTGCTCACTTCGGGGTAGGCTTTGCTCAAAAGTGGCCAGTGTCTACATATGATGCTCCTGATCAAGGGAGAAAAAGGGTGATAGGTGTTAATACATGGGATCCGTGGAGTATTTTTATTGATAGTAGGTTTCTGGGAGGATCTCCTATCCGCAATCTCAACTGGGTATCCCCTTTGAAGGAACTTTTTATTCATTTCTGAGGATCTTATATCACGTTGTATGGGATCAGATACAATGCGTTCCACGCGTTTGTGTTGGGAGATGGGGAGTCCTTGTTTTGTATGATGGGGATGGCAGCTTGTGTAGTGTAAAAGGCTATTGCGGTCGGTGGGTTTAACGTACAGGTCAGTGCTCAAGGTTCCAGCGGATAATATCACCATGGTATCAAGAAAATTAATTTCATGCTGATCGTAATGAATGGTGAAAGAAAGGTCCTGTCTAAATGAATTAAGGTCAGTGTAGAATTGGGATAGGGACGCAAAGTCACCCCGCCAAATCATAAAGATATCATCAATATATCTCTTCCAGGTGACAGAATATTCTAACCATAACGGGTGACTGTAGATGTAAGTCTCTTCAAAGTGCGCCATATATATGTTAGCATAGGGTGGTGCTAAATTTGAGCCCATCGCTTTTTTTTTCTTTTGTTGTGTACCTTATTAAGTGCCCCTGCGGTCTCGGATATGTTGGAGAGACCACCCAACATATTTGAGACCGCATCAGTAAGCATAAGTCTACAATAAGGTGGAAACAGATCCTATTACCTATTCCATATCACTTTATCACACATGGTCATACAATCGCTCAGTTGAAATATCAGGTACTTGAACACGTTCCTCCTCCCAGAAGGGGAGGCAATCGAATACTTACTCTTAAAGAAAGGGAATCCTATTTGATTTTTACCCTCAATACATTGGAAACTAGAGGTCTCAACAGGGATCATGATATGTGCTTATGATATTCCCTATGGAATAGGATGGTCTGGTTCACTTTTTATTTACACTGCTTTTATTCAAGATGTCTGTTGGTTTTAGTGACTCTTTGGTCTGACTGTATTTTATATTCCTAATGGTATCTCAGTTCCTCTTAAGCATTAGATTGTAAAACCCCAGTATAAGGACTAGTAGAGATATAACCTTGATCATATAGAAACCCTGCTCTAATCATTTTCTTTTTGTTTTAGGCTCTTTCCTCCACTTGACCCCTTCATCAACCTGCACCAGCATCGGTCATCCATCAGCTATGTGTCACGCTCACCAATACAGGACTATCACCTGGCACCCTATCCAGTCTCACTGAATGTGTATTGGATCTGTCTGTCCCCTTTAGCGTTTCATAGCCACTTGTCCTTTGTTTACACACTGGCCTGTGTTCTGTGCCCGGCTCGTGCGTTGTGCAAATAGCCAGGCACGGCGCGCGTGCTGCGTGCAATCCACAGTCCAGCCCTCCATGAAGTCTCACCCACAACGTTTATACACGCCCCTGATACACGCGGCATCCAATCATAACACCTTTCATGCCTTCACATCACTGGCCTGTGCTGCGCTCCCCGCGCCTGCGTAGTGCGCGAGACGGCACTGCGCATACGCGGCGTGCGCTCCACCGGCCACACACTGCGTTCCACCATCCAGGAAGTCAGACGATGAACACCTTCCAGCCTTTAATATAAATAACACCACCACCGCGATAGGATGCACGCTTCCCTGGGGCCTATACCCTGCATCACCACTGAGAGGTATGTGTATATGTTCAGTTCCTGTCTACTTTCCATACCCAGCAGACCATCACTCATTCCCCCTTATGCTTTCCCTCAGATCCCTATCACAGCGCTTTGCCTGCATGTGACCTTGTATTTCCACTATTATATACCAGGTATGTGCTCTGGTCCATACTATATTGATTAGCCTATGCATTTTGTATGTCGTGACTAATGATACACTCTCCATAAGGTTCCCCATAGAGCCCTGCTGGGACGTTTTGCTCCCCTATCCATAGCATCAGTGCCTAAATGATTATTCTCTCATGCTACATAAAAGTAACATGGATATAATATGTCTTATGCCACATGTACCTTATACTGGTGTTATCCTTCTGTGTATGAATATCTCTTATCCTGGTATCATTTGTCTATAGCATTTTTGTGATCCTGAGGCAACTGAGAACCGTTCAGTGAAGGAATCGCATTATTCCCTCTAAACCTCCAAAAAAAACCTAACAGTGGCTACTACATATCATTTCAGGTAGTCTTACTTTCTCCCTTCTACTTGTGTCATATAGTTCAGGGTAATATGGATATAATAAGTCTTATGCCACATGTACCTTATACTGGTGTTATCCTTTTGTGTACGAATATCCCTCATTCCTGTATCATTTGTCTGTAGCATTTTGTGATCCTGAGGCAACTGAGAACCCTTCAGTGAAGGAATCACATTATTCCCTCTAAACCTCCAAAAAATACTTACCAGTGGCTACTACGTAACGTTTAAGGTAGTTTTGCTCCCTTCTACCTCTGTCATATTGTCCATCCTGTTATAGCCCATATGTTATGATGATGTAAACATTTGTGCTAATTTATATTTAGAATCAACCACAATTGTTTATCGCTTCCAGTTCTGGAACAGGCCTCTACCATCTACTTACTAATATCATCAAGTGCATAAGGTACAGATATAGATATACGTTCATTCTCCTGCAGTTAAAAGAGAAAAAAGAATAAACAGAGAAGTTTTTCTCATGTCCATGTTCTTGTGATATGGGATATGATATTTGTTAATTTCATTTACTGCATAGGATTGCAAGTTTTCCATTTGTCTTCTAATGGTGATGACCTTAAACAATAGAACGCACATTGTCCTGATGTTCATATAGGTGGGTACTTGCCTGCTTGACTTGTCTTTGTGCTTTAAAAATTATATGCATATTTTCTCTGGATCTTTTTCTCCGGATAGGTTATTGTTATGTGGAATTCTCCCTTTTGGTGCATATATTTTCACAATGGATTAATTCTTATTGAGTGAGACGCATTATGGTCAATTGACCTATTGTATCATTTAGTACCAATATGTCTTATATTGCATTGTCAATGTTATACTATGTACTAATTGTGTATTTATACTTTCTGTAACTTTTTATGATCTTAGATAACTTTATCCTTGATAAAGACCTAAGTCATATGGTCGAAACGTTGGATGAATTATCACTTATCCTTTTGCACAAATAAAGAATATTCAACATTCAAAGAATTTTTTTCTCATGTTATCAATCATTCTAGTGTGCCAGAGCTATTTCTATTGAAACAACTATGACGATGGCCTAATGTGCCCCTTCGCTAAACTCTCTCATGTCATGTGTACTCTTTGAGAATAGAGATGAGTTATCTTGATTGGCAAAGATCGGAAAATGTTAAAATTGTACAATCTTTGGCCAGATCGGATTGGGATTGGACATTTGATCATTTACTGCAAAAGTCGTCAATCTTGCCAAGGATCAGTAAATGTTTGGATGGCAAAAACCAAAACCTCTCCCTGTCAATCACAGCCATGTCAAGTATTGACATGGCTGTGATTGACCACTATAAAAAAATAATTCAAAAGGGTTAAAGCAGTACATACTGAGTCTCCCACGGCTGCAATGCTACTTTTGAGGCCAATAATTATCCCTCATCCATATTCACTGCTTTCCACATTCATCGGCATCTCTGATTGGCTGCTTTTAGACTCCGCCCTCAAATCAATCACAGATGCTGTGTGCGGGTCTCTATCGTGGTATAAAACAAATAAATAAAACAATTGATGTAAGGTCTGCCCATCTATTGAAACCAGCCCAGATAAAGCAGACAATAACAGTCTGCAGCCCCAGCCATGCACTTATCTTGGCTGTGTATCAAAATAGGAGGAACCGCATGTGGCTTTTTTAAGTTATTTAAATAAATAATTTAAAAAACGTCATGCGGTCACCCCTAATTTTGATACCCATTTATGATAAAGCCAAAAAGCTAGGGGCTGGTATTCTTAGGCTGGGGAAACACATTGTAGCGCTGCATCCCTACACTCCTTGTTCTCCCCTCCTGCAGGGCAGGGACGAACTGTCACTCACCACCATGGCTAGCTCCCTCTAGCTTCTTCCTTTCCCCTCCAAGAGCTGTTGCACATGTCACAGGATGTCCAGGAGCGCTCCTAGGGAGTGTGCGTGTACCACTACCCATCTATTAAAGGACCAGCAAGCCTATCGCTGGAAGGTACTGGGTATTTAAGGCATGCTCCCACTAGGGATTCCTTCTGAAACTTTTGTCAGTGCCGTGCATGGATAGAATGCACAAATCCTAACCCGTTCACTTCATTCCTGAACCTGTGGTGCATCTCGAAGTTCCCATCCGATGCCTCCTGAAGCGCTTGATGATGTTGTGCATGGAGGGAATGCTCCAATCTGAACCAGGATGCCTTGTTCCTGAACCTGTGGAAGATACTCGCTTGGAGAATATCTCCCTCTTCTTTTTGTCTCGTCTATGTTGTCTGTTTTTTTCTAGGTTTGGCTTGGATCCATATGATTTTGTCTTGCCAACTTGTCCTGATTTCTGCCTGTCTGCCAGGTACTATGCACTTCAAGGAGAGCAGCCCTTCTTTATCCCTAGGGAAGATTGAGTGTAAGGGGGATACTGTAACACTGTATCCCTGCACTCTTTTCTGTTCCCTCCTTCAGGGACATGCTGTTGTGGTGCCCCTGAGGCTTCTATCGCCACAGAGATATTGCGTAGAAAAACACCAAAAAAGTAAATATTCCAGCTCAACAATCTGTAGATCTAGATGTCCATTTGGGCCAGTGCACGGTGTCTGTGGTTGGCTTCCACAGGTGTAGAAATCATTGAAGGGAGGAAGGGGTAGAAACAAATCCAGCACTGATGTCCATAAAAAATTATTACGCCTAGGCGTAATCAGGGCTTTTGAAAGGATTGATTCATTCTAATTTTTATAATGAATTTGAAATAAAGAAAAATATTTTTTTATGGACATCAGTGCTGGATTTGTTTCTACCCCTTCCTCCCTACAGAGATATTGCAACTCAACCAGAGGTGTGGTATCCCATCCCGGGTAAGAATGGGGTCAACTGCAGGTGTACAGACAAAACTTGCACACAACAATTGGTAGGCATACACTGGGTCAGGAATAGTGGCAGTAACCCCCATAGATGTTTAGCTCATGGGGCCATAAGTCCCATCGCTGGTCCCAATGGTGTGGGTGGGGCCTAGTCAGTGGGGGTGTGTGTGTGGGAGGAGTCAGAAAGAGAGAGTAGACAAAGGGAACTAGGAAGTTCAAGTTTAGTCAGCCTGTCAGGCAGTGAGAGAGAAGGAGTGAGGAGGTGGGCTCTCAGGAGAGGACAGCAGATAGAGAAGACAGAGACAAAAGGAAGTTCCTGGTGGAGATCCTGGGGTCTAGTTAGGCCCAGGTGAAACTGAAAGAAAGGAAGAAAGTATTCCAGGGCCACGGAAGGGCAATTGTCCCGTGACCCATTCCACTGACAACACCGGGTGGAGGGATCTGGCTGCATTCAGGGACGGTCCCTAGACAGAGGAAAGAAAGACAATTCCTCAAAAGTAAAACCGAAGGCCTGGGAGATCGTTGCAAGCACCCAGGGCCCCACTTCCCGCCACAGATCCCCGGTGAAGAGGGCAAGATACGACTGCGGTCAGCCCCCTTTGTACAGGCCCTGTGGTGGAGGCCAAGACCAGCTAAAACAGTTGAAGGCTAGGAAGCCAGTCAGAAAAAAGCACACACAAAAAGGGGTACACCGGAGCTGACCCTTGACCTATCCAGGATCGGCGGCAGCCCCTGACAGTGGATCCTGGCATTCTGTGGGTAACCGGTCTACTGTAGTGACTGAACAGTGAGTACAACATCTTAACTGCAAGCCCTGTGTCGTCTGGTTTATCCTGCATCTCGTTAACAAACACCATAGACTTTACCAAGCACCCAAAGGTTGCCTCGGGGTATCCGCTCTACCTGTGGAGAGCAAGAAACACCTCAGCTGCCATAACACCAGCCCCGGAGGTCCCTCCCAGCAGCTGCGGCGCCATAGCCGCAAATTACCACAGGTATATACAAGAGAAAACAGATTCTGCACACGGAATCAGGGGCACACTGAGTAAGTATAATGAGCAAAAAACACCTTTATTGGATACACAAAAATGACATGTTAAAAGCATTTAAAACTGACATGAAGACAAAAAACATCCACTTGGCGGAGCCGAGCCCAAAATGTTACACCAAAATACCAATGTATGTGCAAAAAAGAAATCCGGAAGCATAAATAGTATACAATACAACAAATTGTGCAGTATCAAGTGTCATGTAACATGAGAGCCCTCTGGTAATATCATAGCATAACGAACCTGCATGGGTAAGGTATACAATCCTGAATCATAGAGCCAGCAAGGAGCCAGGTGTATTAGTAGCTATAGATGGTTAATGCACACACAGCCAAAACAAGGACAAATGCCCTAGGGGAGCCAATAGGTAAATATAGTGTCGCAGTAGCGGCAAAAAACATCAGAGCATATATACAAGGAAATGGTAAATGATAGACCACTGTGGCACAAAAATATATATAGGCCCAATGAAAAAAGGGGGCATGGAGAATCAACAGATAGGTACAAACCTATGTGAAACAGAGGTGGAAGGCAGGGAGCTCCAAGAGCTGCAGGATAGTGTGCTCATTACCAGAGCATGGCATGGGAAACAGGACAGGTGAATAGCAGCAGGGAGATCACCAGGGGGAGATGAAGATGATCAGGCACACATGGTTTGAGGTGGGGCAAGGCACAATGACCGCTCAAGGTGGATGGTCCGACGCGTATCGTCGCCGGAGCGGCTTCATCAGGGAAAGTAAGACAAGTACCAAACAAAGGAGTATATATACAAAGGTAGAGTAGGTAAGTATACGCACCTGTGCAGCAGCAAAACAGAATGCAGTAGGCGCTGTGTGACGTCATATGGGCGTATACGCAGTATAGAACAGTATGGAGACATGGTAATTGGCCGGCCGCAGGTAAGGCAACAACACTAGCGCGATTAGAGTAGTATAACATGCGCGCCTGCGCAGTACATGGAGACGGGGCGGCAAGAGGATAAAAAAAAAAACTGCTGGGAGCAGAGCATGAGACGCGCGCATGCGCAAAGTATGTAAACAAAGCACACATGGTGGGATCAGCGCGGTGCACGGATACAAGCTCACCACGTCAGATCACAAGTCATAGACAATGATAATACATGCGTTCATAGGGATTAACCCTAATTGTGAAGACATATCGCAACTGAAAGCAAAACAATAAATATAGACAGCAGGGTAAAGAATAGAAAAGTAATATATAAATATACACATTGTAATGAGAAAACTGTGTGGGCCCATATATATTTTTTTTTTTATTATAATTTTTATTTTTATTTATTTTTTTTTTTATTTTATATTTTACAGTTTCTACATGTACATTGTCTGTGTGGGCCCACACAGTTTTTTCATTACAATGTATATATTTATATATTACTTTTCTATTCTTTACCCTGCTGTCTATGTTTATTGTTTTGCTTTCAGTTGCAATATGTCTTCACAATTAGGGTTAATCCCTATGAACGCATGTATTATCATTGTCTATGACTTGTGATCTGACGTGGTGAGCTTGTATCCGTGCACCGCGCTGATCCCACCATGTGTGCTTTGTTTACATACTTTGCGCATGCGCGCTTCTCATGCTCTGCTCCCAGCAGTTTTTTTTTTTTTATCCTTTTGCCGCCCCATCTCTATGTACTGCGCAGGCGCGCATGTTATACTACTCAAATCGCGCTAGTGTTGTTGCCTTACCTGCGGCCGGCCGATTACCATGTCTCCATACTGTTCTATACTGCGTATACGCCCATATGACGTCACACAGCGCCTACTGCATTCTGTTTTGCTGCTGCACAGGTGCGTGTACTTACCTACTCTACCTTTGTATATATACTCCTTTGTTTGGTACTTGTCTTACTTTCCCTGATGAAGCCGCTCCGGCGGCGATACACGTCGGGCCATCCACCTTGAGCGGTCATTGTGCCTTGCCCCACCTCAAACCATGTGTGCCTGATCATCTTCATCTCCCCCTGGTGATCTCCCTGCTGCTATTCACCTGTCCTGTTTCCCATGCCATGCTCTGGTATTGAGCACACTATCCTGCAGCTCTTGGAGCTCCCTGCCTTCCACCTCTGTTTCACATAGGTTTGTACCTATCTGTTGATTCTCCATGCCCCCTTTTTTCATTGGGCCTATATATATTTTTGTGCCACAGTGGTCTATCATTTACCATTTCCTTGTATATATGCTCTGATGTTTTTTGCCGCTACTGTGACACTATATTTACCTATTGGCTCCCCTAGGGCATTTGTCCTTGTTGTGGCTGTGTGTGCATTAACCATCTATAGCTACTAATACACCTGGCTCCTTGCTGGCTCTATGATTCAGGATTGTATACCTTACCCATGCAGGTTCGTTATGCTATGATATTACCAGAGGGCTCTCATGTTACATGACACTTGATACTGCACAATTTGTTGTATTGTATACTATTTATGCTGCCGGATTTCTTTTTTGCACATACATTGGTATTTTGGTGTGACATTTTGGGCTCGGCTCCGCCAAGTGGATGTTTTTTGTCTTCATGTCAGTTTTAAATGCTTTTAACATGTCATTTTTGTGTATCCAATAAAGGTGTTTTTTGCTCATTATACTTACTCAGTGTGCCCCTGATTCCGTGTGCAGAATCTGTTTTCTCTTGTATATGCTTCTCCCCTTCTGCACCAGGGTGCACCTTCCCTTGATTTATTATTAATTGAAGTGGTGCGCTCCGCTTTTTTGTCTCGCAAATTACCACAGGTGGCATCACGAATATTCATATAAACATTATCATCATCTCCCCAATACCGCCACCTTAACTGACTTCACCAGGGTCAAGTAGTTGGGCCCCGCCACAGCTGACTACCCCGGACTAGTCTGGCCCGACACCGAGTCACCTAAGGCCCTGGGGTGGGCGAGTCACTGTCACTCACCGCTGCAGCCAGCTCCAACTATGCTGCCCGACATCCTTGCGCTCCTCCATGTGTGTGCCTCCTTCTTCCCCCTCCTGGAGCCTGGGTGTGCATCACAGGACCTCTGGAGAAAGCTACTACGGAGTGCATGAGTGCCGCTGCCCCTCTCCTAAAGTGCCAGTGCATCACTCCTAGGAAGTGCCTCTCAGCCTATCGCTGAGAGTTACTGGAAATATAAGGCATGCTCCCACTAGATGAGGTGTCTGTTCAACACACTTAGCTTTGTTAGTCAGTTGATTCTGTCTTGTTAGTTGTCAGGTCACCCATCCTGTACCTTCCTGTCCTGCTTGTCCTGTCCTATCCAGTCCTGTTCTTACCTGTACCTAGTCCCGGTCTGTCCTGCCTATTGCCACCTGGTTCCAGTCATGTTCCTGCCTTTACCTGGTCCTAGCCTATCCTGCCCTGTTGGCACCGGGTTCCAGTCATATCTCGGTCTGTACCTGGTCCCAGCCCATCCTTCCCTATTGGCAACTGGTTTGAGTTCTGTTCCTGCCTGTACCTGGTCCTAGCTCATCTTGCCCTGATGGCACCTGGTTCCAATCCTGTTGCTGCCTTTACCTGGTCCCAGCCTATCATGCCTGTTGGCACCTGGTTCCAGTACTCTCCCTGACTGTATCTGGTCCTAGTCGATTCTGCTCTGTCAGCATCCAGTTCCAGTCCTGCCTTGTTGGTACTATTGACTTTGCCTGTCCGTCCTGCCTTGCTGAAGCTAGAGACTCTGCCTGTCCATCCTGCCTGTGCTGTTTGCCTTGAGCCACCCTTGGGGTCTTTGTCTGCACTGGAGACTCAGTCCTGTTTGATCCTGTGTCCGTCCTTGTCCTGGGAGTCTGCTACCACAGTCCAGGTGCCACACAGAAGCGCCCTCTTTCTTCTCTTTATTATAGAACTTCTACCTGAGTCATCTGTGTATAAGTAGTTCATGCACTTTCCCCTGTGTCTCCTCCTTGTGTCTTCTATAGTGTTTAGTGGGGTTAATGAAGAGCTTATCGCATCCATTTTCAATTTGTGGCCCAGCACTGGGGATACCTAGGATCAGATATCCAGCTCAGCGAATAGGTGTGGAACTTATCTAGGGTGGTGAGGGACCCAGGGACCAGTGGTAGGTTTGGTCAATGGTCACTATCCTCCCCGTCCCTAGACACAGAATTTCCCTTCCCTTTCATTATTTGCTTGGTACTTCCTCATACCTAGCATGGCACCAAGGCTTGTGGACAGTATCTACTTCTTCCTCCACTGCTTCAGCCTCATCCACATCCACATCCTTTAAGGCCTCAATCTGTGCCTTCAACCTATCTTTTAATGTAACACGCTTTCCAACAGTGTGGCGAGAATCCCCCTGGCCTCCGTACAGAACAGCCTGTGCTCACCGCAATCAGGCAGTGTTGAAAATTAAACACATTGGAGAATGCAGTCAGACAGCTGAAAAGTTGTATATGGCAATGGTTCTCTCGAATGAACCAGGACCCAGGGAAGGTCGTGTGTGATAACAGTGCAAACCTGGTGGTGTATCTTTGCCTGGGCAACCTCACACATGTTTTTTGCATGGCTCATGTCATCAACCTGGCTGTCTAAGAACTTCTAGGCACCTGTTGCAGCCTAGATGTCTTGCTGTGGAAGGCATAATCGCTGTGAGTTCACTTCTGCCGTATGCACCTCACAGCTAAACGACTTGAATCGCTACAGAGGTCTTTTCGTCTAAAAATTACCTTGATATACGATGTGCCGACATGGTGGAATTCCACTCTGCACATGTTGCAGTGGCTGTGGCAGCAGAAATGAGCCCTGATGCAGTACGTCATGATGCATAACATGGAACAATGCAGTCTGGTAGAGGGGAAAATCGAGTGGGCAAAAGTGAAGGACCTCTTCACCCTTCTGCAGAGTTTCCAAATGGCTACTAAGATGGTTAGCACTAACTATGCTTTCATCAGCATCACTATTCCGGTCATCCACATGCTGGAGCATAATTTGAATAGTTTTTGGGAGGAGTGGATGGTTTCAGGTGAAGAGAAGAAAGTAGAGGAGGATGCGGAAGGGAGATCAATAGCTCTAAGGTCCGGACCATTGTTGCATAGGCGGGTGGCAAGAGTAAGTATAGTATAGCGATCAAGCAGAGCTCATAGTGCCAGACAAGCTGTAAGGCAGGGTGCAGGAGCCAAGGGAGAAATTAAGGAGGTCAAGGAGGAAAAGATGATGGGCACGCACCAGTCCATAGATGAATAAGATATTGATCCCCTCTCGGTTGTCCATGGTTTGGTGGGAGGAAGCAAGCTTGAGTGTTACCCCGCGACCAACTCAGCATAGACTTGGACCCTATGAAAGCCCATGACACATGAGCGCCTTCTTGCTGCACTATCTGCAACAGGATTCCTGAATTTTTAGGATTACGAAGTGCTGACTACTTGGTTGCCACTCTGTTAGATGCATGGTATTGCCAGATGCTTTCCCCCCCAGAAAGGAATGCATGAATGCAGGAGTATTGAAATCAACTTGAACATAATCTTAAAAGTATTTTTCTCCAAGACAGCAATGAGGTACACAGTGTACATTGCTGTTCTAGACTTGCACTTCCAACCCTGGGAACATCGAATTATCATTTCAGAAACATTAGCAGCAGCAGTTTAAGTGCAGAAGCAATTTTTATGAGTTATGGCACACATTTTTAGACAATCCTGTGCACCAGCAGAACAGAGTACGAGTCTGGCCCATGGTGAACAACTGAATGGATGGTGCTGGAGTATGTAGAGCTCAATATTCATGCCATCAGAGGGATTAAACCCTTTTTTATTTTGGTCTTAAAAAATGGATGAGTTCCCTGAGGTCGTCAGTCATGCCTTGAAGGTTTTGTCATGCTCGGCAGCCAGCGTTCCCTCAGAACAAGTCTTCAGCGCTGCTGGTGGTGTCCCGATGAATAAGCAGATGTGGCTGTTCCGTGAAAGTGATTACCACCTAACTTTCATGAATATGAACAAGTCATGGATCTCCAATGACTTTTCCACCCCAGCCGCAGACTGTGAAGACTTAGCACTGGTGTAGTTTTCTGTGTGCTACATTGATCTTACATTATTGCAGTCTCTGACACCTTTCTTGTGGCTTCTGTGGCTGCTACTGCTGATGATGTTACTAACAAGTGATTTTGTGGCACAACAATCAAATGATGTGTTCATCGCTGTTACGTTTACAATTTGGCTTTTTTATATGTTTGAAGCACCTAATATTCCTTCTATTCCTCCTCCTTTTGCTTCCTCCTGAGTCACGACCAGCCATTCAAACACTGTAAGTGGCTAGCACAAGGCTGAGCACCAAGCGTAGCCAAGCACAGCATTGTTTATGGGAATTAAGTTTGCACATAAAGCATCCGAACTCTGAAACCGAGGTCTGTTTTATTAAGTTGGTGTTCGGTTTGAAAACCAAACCTCAGGTTTGTTCATCTCTACTTGCCTCTTCATGACTCTGGAGAGTCTGACAAGTAACGAGTAACTTTGTGTGCCATTCCAGAAATCTTACCCCAGTTAAAGTTGGGAGTAAGAATTCTGTCATATGGAACACCACAGCTTGTCATGCATTAGACGCAATACCATATCCTACCCATTTCAGCAGAGTTGAAAAAAACGGAGTGAAACCACCAAAAATCACAATGTTGACAACATTCCAACTATTCAAAGCTTTTATGCCAGATTTCTGCCATAAAAGCTTTGATGCACCAAGGGCAAATATGTAAAATGCACAAAAAGTTGCAAAGAGGAAGCCCAAAATGCTATTTTTGCAACTCACCTTATATATTGCAAACAATAAATACTGTTGATCAGAGATCTTTTTAATATAACAGCCATTTACGTTCTGCAGCTGAGAGTGACTCAATGGAAAGATGGTGGTAAAAGTATTATGCAATTTTGCCTAAGCTAACAGCTATGAAGATGAAACCCGACAAAGCTTTGTCTTTACAGTCTGGATAGCAACAACTGTATTCTCTATTAAACACTGCTGTTTTTGTTTGCAAAATCTTACTGTTTTCAAATTGTAGCTGTATTATTGGTGTTTTACCACTTTTAAATATTGTTATGCTTTTTAGAAGTCTACCTCACACTGCCTTTCCATACAATACCACTGTTGCCACATAACAAAGAATAAACTTTATTCTGCGTTTTTCCTCAATAATAGAGAAAAGAGAATATTTTCCAAAAGTTCCAACCTGACTGTAGAAGTAGGAAAGAAACAGAAGTGTCTTCTTCTTCTTCTTCTTCTAGTCTGTTTTAACAAGTAACTGCTGTCTGAGCAGAATCTTGAAATATCTTGCATGAATAAGAGTTGAGGTTGTAAGATGAGTCTCATGTTTGCAGGAAATCATAACTGTACAGAATTTTATATTTCACTTTTATTTTATGTTCAAGTGGACACAGCACAGGTAAAATGAGCATTGGAAAACAGAAGTCTTGATGAAGAGGGTGTTTGTGTGTTTATTGTTAAATAATAAAGGATTTATATGTGTGTGTGTGTGTCTGTGTGTTTGTTTTATTAACTATTTAATTACAGGATTGGTAATATGGAGGTCTCATCGAAACCTAAATATTACCAATCCAGGGCTTAATTACAGGTGTCAATTATCACCTGTTATTAACCCCTTCAATTACCCCGATTGCCATCGCACCAGGGCAATTGGGATGAGCCAGGTATGGTGCATCTAATGGATGAGCCAAATCTGGGGCAGCTGCTGGTTGCTATTCTTACCAGGGGGTGGCTATAACTATGTGCCTCCCAGGGGGAGAATACCAACCCCCAACTGTCTGTTTTATTTTGTCTGACTATCAAAATTGGGGGTGACCCTATGTCGTTTTTTAATGTATTTATTTATTTACACACTCGGCTGTCACATTTAGTGGGTGGGGTGATGCAGTGCATATTACATTAGGTGTAATGAGCGGCTCCGGAAGTAGAGGAACAGCACCACGAGCCAGGTAAAACTTCACTGACGGCTTTCCCGTCCGATGTTTCCCTCCCTGCTGCCTCACTTCCCCACGTGCTGTTTCCCTCCCTGCTGCCCGATGCTTCGCTCCCCCACCGCCTCCCCACCCGATCTTAAGTTAGGACCAGGTGGGGAGAGCAGCACCAGGAAGCAGGGAGCAAAGCACAGGGCAGCGGTAAGTGTGACGCCCTGGACCCCAGGGGTCACAGTACACTAATAACACACACACACACCCTCCCCTGGGTAGGTGACACCAGTCAATCAAATCCTTGTTGCCACCCTCCAGGCTTGATGTCCACACCAGGTGGGGCGGAGCCAGGCGGGTGACACCACCCACCAAGGAGTTCACAGGCCTGGAGGCGGGAAAAGACAGTAGAGTTCGTGGTAGGCAGTGGAAGTGAGAGGAGTGAAAACTGTTGGTGTCTGGGTTGGAGCCCAGGAGTTGGTGTAGGTCAGCGGAACCGTAGGACCGGGGTCAGGCGGTGGCCCGCCAGTACCGAACCAGGGAGCAGATTGAAGCCAAGCACCAAGGCAGGGTACTCAGACCCCGACTAGGCTAGGAACCACCGAAAAGGTCAAATTATCTGATTGAGGTCTGGACCTCAGGGGTTCATTCCCACCTAAGTCCCGTCAGAAGGCAACAGCCCAACCCGTCCGGATAAGTGCCACCGCGAAGGGTTAGAGATCCAAGGGCCAGCGCCTGCGGGCAAACGGGCTCTCCCGACACGTACATGCGGACTACCCGTGGGAAGCCATAGGAGTCAAATACACTTACACAGGTGCAGGAAAATGACAGCCGTCATCAACCCGTCCGGGAAGAGTGAGAACACCGCAGCCAGCTGTGGGCCCCATCCATACAGCCATTTGGTTTACCAGAGACTCTGTCCTTCTGTGTCTGAGTGAGTACAACAGTGCCATCCGGCACCGCGCTGCACTGCAATGTTGCACCCGCGCCCACGCTGCCTCCCTGCCTCGGCACCTGCACCTATACCTCGTCCCTGCTCCCCAACCGGGGTCCCGGGACCAACAGCCCCTACCCACAGAGGGGTCAACACCTTAGCTGCTCTCCGCCATCGCTCCCGGTATCTCCCATCACCAGCAGCGGTGGTGCCCACCATCACCACAACCCGTGGGTGGCGTCACGACCGACATCCCAAATACCCACCACAAACCTCCCCTTTTCACTCGTGGGCGAGGAGGCGCTGCTCGAGCCCCGGGTCTGGCCCTGTGCTCGAGCCACCGAGGAGCAGGAGCACCGGACCTGAGCGCCAGCGATTCCAGACGACGGCTTTCCCACCCCTCCGCCCGCGACAACTTGGCATCACGAACAGGATCCTACCTGTCTACTTACCCAGTAGAAGTGCGCCTTGCAGTCCCCGCCGGCGGTGTCCGGCCGAAAAATTTGAAAATCCGCCATCTTGGGCGTGAATGTTCCCGCTCGAGTCGTCTTCCCCGAGCAGGAGAGGTGCGAAGGTGAAGCCCCGCCCCCAGAAAAAGGAGGTGCCAGAAAGAACCAAGGGGGGCGAGAAAAAGATGTCTGCGCCTGAAGGGGCTGTCGGAGGGGCGCCGGTCGCGGTCGCGGCGGCGCCTGGAGATGGTAATATGGCAGCCCTCGATCCAGCCGCAGAGGCGGGGGGGGCGCGGGTCCAGCGGTCACCCAGGTAATGCCGATCTCCCTGCCCTATGTGCCCAGGGCTACCTGGCTGCCACAATACGATGGGAAGCCTGATACTTTGCAGGCGTTCCGGAAAAAGATTAGCCCAGTCCTTGACCTGTATGCCATGACCAGCAGACAGCGTGCGGCGGTAGTGCTAGAGCAGCTAACCGGCGCGGCTGAGCAGGAGACGGAGACCTGGACCGACGCGGACTGGGGCTCAGTGACTACCATTTTTTAGAAACTCCAAACCGCTTTTGAGACCCGCACAGAAGCTGAATTGCGGATGCAGTTTTACCAATGCTGACAGCGACCTGCAGATAACATAAAAGCCTAAGCCTAAGCCTGCAGACTTCCCTCCATATGCTGAAACGAGTGGACACCATTAACAATGTGGACAGTAGTGATGAGCGAGTACTAAAAAGCTCGGGTGCTCGAAGCTCGGGCCGAGCCTCCCAAGATACTCGTGTACTCGGCCCGAGCAACGAGCCCAATGTTATCCTACGGGAGACCCGAGTATTTTTGTGAAATGACCATCGGCAGCATGTAGAAACCCTAAAAATGGCACAAAAGTCTCCGAAGAGTGCTCAAATGACATGGCAACAGCATGGGGAAGACCCCTTGAAGCATTTATCACTCAAAAGTCACAGCTGTGAACAATTTAGTCCGCGTTTTACGCCATTTTTACGGACTCACCAGAAAACCTTCCAAAATGACACCAAAATGAATTTTCATGGCGGAAATGTTAAGGGCACATAACCAATAGTGAGATAGAGCTAATGTATGTTACTTTTTGAGATTACTACATGAAAGATTTTACGTAAAACATTGTGTGGCACTCCGATGTCCCTGAGAAGAGACGTACATAAAGGCCTCTGAGTCTAATGTGCCCATTTTGAGGAAGTGAGTCTTTGTAGTATTTTCCTTTGCCAGGGCAGTCCAAAATTGTGAGGTTCACCAATGCCCCTGCATACAGACGTGCATGATGGCCTGTAAACCTGAAGTGCCCATTGGAAGGAAGTGGGTCTATTGTAGTATAGCCCTTAGGCAGGGCAGCCAAAAATTGGGAGGCTCCACGTTGTCCCTGGATAGAGACGTGCATGAGGGCCTGTAAACCTGAAGTGCCCATTGGAAGGAAGTGGGTCTATTGTAGTATAGCCCTTAGGCAGGGCAGCCAAAAATTGGGAGGCTTCACGTTGTCCCTGGATAGAGACGTGCATGAGGGCCTGTAAACCTGAAGTGCCCATTGGAAGGAAGTGGGTCTATTGTAGTATAGCCCTTAGGCAGGGCAACCAAAAATTGGGAGGCTCCACGTTGTCCCTGGATAGAGACGTGCATGAGGGCCTGTAAACCTGAAGTGCCCATTGGAAGGAAGTGGGTCTATTGTAGTATAGCCCTTAGGCAGGGCAGCCAAAAATTGGGAGGCTCCACGTTGTCCCTGGATAGAGACCTGTTAGGTTCTTAGTGCCTCCGTGCTTGCATTTAAAAACCGCACGTGTGTGCCTGTTGGTGGCAGCTTTCCGCTGCACTTGTGTGCGTTTTGCAAAAACGTGGATATAACACACAAGTCTAGTGAATACACATCAGCACAGCATTGCAAAATGCGCAAGGGCGTTGTCAACGAACAAGGAAGTGGACGTGATGGTGGTGCAGGCAGAGACCGAGGTCGTGTGCAAGCTCTAATTTCGCCACAACAAAGGGCCACATCTACTCGCTCGCACGTCCTGTCCCAAATTCTTGGGGACCGCAGCAGTACACCGCTCTTGAACCAAGACCAGTGTCAACAGGTTGTTAGTTGGATAGCGGATAATGCTTCCAGTCAGATTGGCACCACCACAAACACTCTGTCTTCCACACGGTCAAGTGTCAGTAGCCGTGATACTGCACCGCACATTTCAGAACCTGATCCTCCTTCCTACCACAAGGCTGAGTACACGTCCTCGGACATTAATGATCCCACACTTGGACACTCGGAAGAGCTGTTCACGTTTCAATTCGCACATTCTGGCCTCTCGCCAGCTCATGTTGAAGTGGGTCATGAGGAGATCGTATGTACAGATGCCCAAATATTTGAGCAGCCACGTTCTCACGAAGTTGGCAACGTGTCTCAACAAGGGGTGGACGATGATGAGACACAATTGTCAGGAAGTCAGGAGGAGGAGCAGGGTGCGGAAGAGGAAGACGACGTGGTGGATGATCCAGTAACTGACCCAACCTGGCAGAAGGATATGCAGAGCGAGGACAGCAGTGCACAGGGGGAGGGAGGCGTAGCATCCCAACAGGCAGTAAGAAGCACAATTATATAACGCACAAGTCTAGTGAATACACGTCAGCACAGCATTGCAAAATGCGCAAGGGCGTTGGCAAGGAACAAGGAAGTGGACGTGATGGTGGTGCAGGCAGAGACCGAGGTCGTGGGCAAGCTCTAATTTCGCCACAACAGAGGGCCACATCTAGTCGCTCGCACGTCCTGTCCCAAATTCTTGGGGACCGCAGCAGCACACCGCTCTTGAACCAAGACCAGTGTCAACAGGTTGTTAGTTGGATAGCGGATAATGCTTCCAGTCAGATTGGCACCACCACAAACACTCTGTCTTCCACACGGTCAAGTGTCAGTAGCCGTGATACTGCACCGCACATTTCAGAACCTGATCCTCCTTCCTACCACCAGGCCGAGTACACGTCCACGGACATTACTGATCCCACACTTGGACACTCGGAAGAGCTGTTCGTTCACGTTTCCATTCACACATTCTGGCCTCTCGCCAGCTCCTGTTGAAGTGGGCCATGACGAGATTGTATGTACAGATGCCCAAATATTTGAGCAGCCACGTTCTCACGAAGTTGGCAACGTGTCTCAACAAGGGGTGGACGATGATGAGACACAATTGTCAGGAAGTCAGGAGGAGGAGCAGGGTGCGGAAGAGGAAGACGACGTGGTGGATGATCCAGTAACTGACCCAACCTGGCAGGAGGATATGCAGAGCGAGGACAGCAGTGCACAGGGGGAGGGAGGCGTAGCATCCCAACAGGCAGTAAGAAGCAGGGTGGTGGCCCCAGGCAGACGTCAGGCAACTGTTCCCCGGAGCAACACGACACAAGGTGCCTGTACAAATGTTAGGTCTTCCCGAGTCTGGCAGTTTTTTAAGTTGGCTCCAGATGATTCTAAAAAGGCCATTTGCAACACCTGCCGTGCCAGCATCAGCAGGGGTACCAAAACTAGCAGCCTGACCACCACCAGCATGATCAGGCACATGTCAGCCAAGCACCTGACTTTGTGGGATGTACAACAGAGTCGAGGAGCAGTGCTTGCTGATGTCACTGCTTCGTCTTCGCTTGTTGTGCATGCGAGCCAATCCCCTGTCCATGCTGCCCGAGAACAAGCCTCCTCCGGCCCTGCACCTGCAGTTGCCCACGCAGAAAAAACACCATCATCAAGCACGTCCTTGTCCCAGCGCAGCGTTCAGTTATCCATTCAGCAAACCTTTGAACGCAGGCGCAAATACACTGCCAACGACTAGAGATGAGCGAACCGGTCCCGGTTCGGCTCGAGGCCGGTTCGCCGAACGGAGGTCCCGTTCGAGTTCGGCTCGTCGAACGTTCGACGAACCGAACTCGAACTGCATAGGAAACAATGGCAGGCAATCACAAACACAGAAAAACACCTAGAAAACACCCTCAAAGGTGTCCAAAAGGTGACAAACAACTCACAACACAACACAAACACATGGGAAAGTGACAAGGACATATACTCATGCGAAAACAAAACAGCTGGACAAGGAAAAAGAGGAGGACACACAGATATATGAGTATATGCAAGGAAACATCGATTCCATTATTGTGCAACTTGAGCTCTGCTCATTTTAGGCTTCCAATCTGGATAAATTGCCTGAGCTCGCCACGTACGCCTTGGGGATCTTGTCATGTCCTGCAGCCAGCGTTCTCTCGGAACCTGTCTTCAGTGCTGCTGGGGGTCTGCTGGCAGATAAGCACACGCGTCTGTCCACTGACAATGTGGACATGGCTCTCAGAGGACTTTTCTTCCCCTGGGTCAGCCAGGGGACGGGAAAGGCACGCGTATTTTTGAGAGTGCTTCATGCAAAGCATCTTTTTCATCTTGAAAATTGGCTCAACTGATGCCAGTCAAGTGGGGTGTGTGTGGCCCAGTTAGTGGAAACGAGGGAGACTGTGGTTGGAGTCCCCTCGCTGTGTTTCTAAAAGAACCAAGATGAACAAGTCATGGCTCTCAGAGGACTTTTCTTCCCCTAGGTCAGCCAGGGGACGGGAAAGGCACGCGTATTTTTGAGAGTGCTTCATGCAAAGCATCTTTTTCATCTTGAAAATTGGCTCAACTGATGCCAGTCAAGTGGGGTGTGTGTGGCCCAGTTAGTGGAAACGAGGGAGACTGTGGTTGGAGTCCCCTCGCTGTGTTTCTAAAAGAACCAAGATGAACAAGTCATGGCTCTCAGAGGACTTTTCTTCCCCTGGGTCAGCCAGGGGACGGGAAAGGCACGCGTATTTTTGAGAGTGCTTCATGCAAAGCATCTTTTTCATCTTGAAAATTGGCTCAACTGATGCCAGTCAAGTGGGGTGTGTGTGGCCCAGTTAGTGGAAACGAGGGAGACTGTGGTTGGAGTCCCCTCGCTGTGTTTCTAAAAGAACCAAGATGAACAAGTCATGGCTCTCAGAGGACTTTTCTTCCCCTGGGTCAGCCAGGGGACGGGAAAGGCACGCGTATTTTTGAGAGTGCTTCATGCAAAGCATCTTTTTCATCTTGAAAATTGGCTCAACTGATGCCAGTCAAGTGGGGTGTGTGTGGCCCAGTTAGTGGAAACGAGGGAGACTGTGGTTGGAGTCCCCTTGCTGTGTTTCTAAAAGAACCAAGATGAACAAGTCATGGCTCTCAGAGGACTTTTCTTCCCCTGGGTCAGCCAGGGGACGGGAAAGGCACGCGTATTTTTGAGAGTGCTTCATGCAAAGCATCTTTTTCATCTTGAAAATTGGCTCAACTGATGCCAGTCAAGTGGGGTGTGTGTGGCCCAGTTAGTGGAAACGAGGGAGACTGTGGTTGGAGTCCCCTCGCTGTGTTTCTAAAAGAACCAAGATGAACAAGTCATGGCTCTCAGAGGACTTTTCTTCCCCTGGGTCAGCCAGGGGACGGGAAAGGCACGCGTATTTTTGAGAGTGCTTCATGCAAAGCATCTTTTTCATCTTGAAAATTGGCTCAACTGATGCCAGTCAAGTGGGGTGTGTGTGGCCCAGTTAGTGGAAACGAGGGAGACTGTGGTTGGAGTCCCCTCGCTGTGTTTCTAAAAGAACCAAGATGAACAAGTCATGGCTCTCAGGGGACTTTTCTTCCCCTGGGTCAGCAAGGAGACGGGAAAGGCACGCGTATTTTTGAGAGTGCTTCATGCAAAGCATCTTTTTCTTTTTCAAAAGGGGGGTCAACCGATGCCAGTCAAGTGGGGTGTGTGTGGCCCAGTTAGTGGAAACGAGGGAGACTGTGGTTGGAGTCCCCTCGCTGTGTTTCTAAAAGAACCAAGATGAACAAGTCATGGCTCTCAGAGGACTTTTCTTCCCCTGGGTCAGCCAGGGGACGGGAAAGGCACGCGTATTTTTGAGAGTGCTTCATGCAAAGCATCTTTTTCATCTTGAAAATTGGCTCAACTGATGCCAGTCAAGTGGGGTGTGTGTGGCCCAGTTAGTGGAAACGAGGGAGACTGTGGTTGGAGTCCCCTCGCTGTGTTTCTAAAAGAACCAAGATGAACAAGTCATGGCTCTCAGAGGACTTTTCTTCCCCTGGGTCAGCCAGGGGACGGGAAAGGCACGCACATTTTTGAGAGTGCTTCATGCAAAGCATCTTTTTCTTTTTCAAAAGGGGGGTCAACCGATGCCAGTCAAGTAGGGTGTGTGTGGCCCAGTTAGTGGAAACGAGGGAAACTGTGGTTGGAGTCCCCTCGCTGTGTTTTACATGCTTTTAGAAGGGCATGACATGGCTTGGAGGTTGACTTTCAGCATCTGCAAACTGTTGGCTACCAAAATGCTGCCTTTCCAACACCTGTGGTTATAGACAATGAGGAACATACTGATGAAGATGAGACGCAGATACCCGATTGGGATGACAACTTAAATATTCGGTCAGGGCAAGAAGAGGCTCGGTCTGAGGGGGAGGGGAGTGCAAACACAACAATTGATGATGAAGTTCTAGATCCCACCTACTGTCAACCCACAGTCAGACACTCGAGGAGGTCAACAGAGGCGGTGGAGGAGGATGCAACCGACGACGAAGTTACCTTGCGCCTTCCTGGACAGAGTCGGAGCACTGGTAGCACGTCTACAACTGCATCCTCAGCCACCACTCTGCCTCTGAGCATTATTCGGGGTGGATCAACAGGTCGCATGGCCTCTAAGCCTTGCCTAGCCTGGTCCTTTTTTGACATAGAAAAAGATTGCCCAAATTATGTGATCTGTAAAATTTGTCATGGTTCTCTTAGTAGAGGTCAAAACCTCAGCAGTTTGACAACTTCTTCCATGAATCGTCACATGAATAAATATCATATGGCCCGGTGGGAAGCTCACCGTGCTGCAATGCGGCCTAGCGGAGCGAACCATCCACCGCCTGCCCCTTCCAGTGCATCCGCGCGCTCGTCATCTTCTAGGACTGTGGGGACAGCTGTCACACCTGTTTTTCCACCCACAACTTCCACCACTGTAACCGCAACAGGCAGTTTGCTTGGTAGGTCGTCAGTTGGTTTGGAAGGGGAAACAAGTGAGTGTGTACAGCTCTCTCAGACATCGATAGCACCAACGTTGGATGAAGGCAACATCATGTCTCCGCCTGCACTTTCCTCACAAACCTGCATTTTTCCAGGGACACCCTACTCAACACCGTCTACACACAGCAGCCAGATCTCTGTCCCTCAGATGTGGTCAAATAAAAGGCCACTTCCTGCGACCCATGACAAAGCTAAGAGGTTGACTCTATCCCTCTGTAAGCTGTTGGCTACCGAAATGCTGCCTTTCCGCCTAGTGGACACACAGGATTTTAGAGACCTTATGTCTGTCGCTGTGATCCAGTACAAGATGCCCAATCACCACTGCTTCTCCAAGAAAAGCATGCCCGCGCTACACCAGCATGTCGCACACAACATCACCACTTCCTTGAGAAACTCTGTGTGCGACAGGGTGCATTTCAACACAGATACTTGGACCAGTAAGCATAGACAGGGTCATTACATGTCACTGACTGGGCACTGGCAAACTATGGTGAGAGATGGAGAAGGGTCTGCTGTACAAGTCTTGCCGTCCCCACGAGTTGTTTCAATCCTTCTTCTGTATGTAGAAGTTAATACACTGCTTCTGCCTCTTCAACCTCGTGTGGGTCCTCCACCTTGGCGCAAACCCTGTGTGGTCAGGCCACCCTTCCTTGTAACTGCGCACAAGGACTACCACACACCTCCTTACTATGCTGGCAGCAGAGCTCAATGCCATCAGGCGGTCAAAGTTTTACTTTGAAATGTATGGGAAATGTGAGTCACACCGCTGAGAAGTTGTGGACGGTTAGCTCTGGATACCGAGTTTCATCAATGGTTGTCTCCACTCAACCAGCAGCCAGGGAAGGCCGGGTGCGACAATGATGCAAACATGGGTGCGGCCCTTCGCTGTGACAATGTGACACACATGGCTTGTGTGGTTCATGTGTTGAACCTGGTTGTCCAGCAATTTTTAAAGCACTATCCTGGCCCACATAGCCTTCTGCAGAGAGCACGGTGTAATGCCTTCCTTGATCCACACACTCAGATGGGCTGTTAATGATAGGCTAGAGGGAAGCCACTCACCAAGCAGGACCCCTAGAACCCTGAAACCCTTTAACCCCTATACAGGGATTAGGAATTGCACAGGGCCCAAGGTGATTAATACCTGTGGAAGGCTGCAGTTCCAGAGAATAGTAGTCAGGCAGGGTCAAAACATTAATTGAGGAACAGGAACAGAATGGGACGGCCAAGACTTAATCAGAATACAAGCAGAGGTGAAATGCGGATCGGCCAACAAGGTACATAAACAGCAAGCAGGAAAAGTAGTCAGGTAACAAGCACACAAAATCATAAAACTGAACTGGGGGTAAAAGTAACCAGAGGTCATAGCTATGTCTGGCAGTGGTCTGCAGACAGGATGGGCATAAAAAAGGGTGTGGTGTCTTCCCATTGGTTGTAGCTGAATGATGGTATTTCATCTGTGAGATACCCACCAGCTACATTCAGCCAGAGATTCTGCATCTGTCAAGGTTATGCAGCCCAGTGGGTGAGCATAACCTGCGTCCACCTGCGCCGCTGGCATCGACTCCTCTCCCATCATCAGCACTATTCATGAAAGGAACACGTTGTCACCTGGCGACCGGAGTACAAATTGACGGAGCGGACTCCGTTGGTGACTTAACAGCCGTGTGCGGCAATGATGCAAACCTGGCTGCGGGCCATCGTCAGGGCAATGTGACACACGTGCCTTGTATGGCTCACATGTTGAACATAATTCTCTAGCAATTTTTAAAACACCATCACGGCCTACATGGCCTTGTGCAGCGTGCACGCTCGCTATGTGCTCACTTCCATCGTGCGTACACAGCAGCTCAACAACTTTCGTCGCTACAGAAGTCTTTAGGTCTGGTGGTTAAACGCCTGAAATGCGATGTGCCCACACGCAGGAATTTGAATCTGCACATGTTGCAGCGTTTGTGGCAGCACCGCCGAACCCTGCTGCAATACGTTATGACATATAGCCTGGGATAACTTGATCCAGAGGTGGTGCAGACCACGCTGCTGGAGTGGTGTCAGATCAAGGACCTATGCACCCTGCTACACAGTTTACAAATGTCGACGAAGATGTTTAGCACTGGCAATGTCATTCTCAGCGTGACAATTCTGGTCATCTACATGATGGAGCGCACTGTAATTATTATTCGGAGTCAGGTGTTGGGACAAGAGGAAGGGGAGGAAGTACAGGAGGAGTCATATGCGGAAGGGATAACAAGATCTACGAGGTCCAGATGGTCAGCGGCACCTATGCGGCAGTCATGGTGAGGGAGAGGGATTAACAAGGGCGCATAGTATCAGCAAAAAGTGTTGAGGAAGGTGCAGGAGCCCATGAAGAAATGGAGGACGAACTGGCGATGGGCATGGAAGACTCAGCAGATGAGTGAGAGCTTGCTCACATTTCGGTTGTGCGAGGTTGTGGGGAGAGGGCAGAGGAAGGAGGCACGATTCTCACCTCTCTGCCACCAACACACCAAGGACTTGGTCCTCCTGGATGCACAAGACACATGAGCGGCTTCTTGCTGCACTACCTACAACATGACCCTCGGATTGTACGAATTCAAAGTAATCCAGAATACTGGGTTGCCACACTGTTACATCCCCGGTACAAGACAAAATTTGGCAAAATAATTCCTGCCATAGAAATGGACGCACGTATACAGGAGTATCTGCAGAATGTGGTACGCAATCTTAGATCTACTTTTCCACTAAACACCAGTGCTGCACAGAGTGAATCTCAACGCTTTGTCATGGATATGAGGAAATGGTCTTTTACTTGTCCACATCGGAGGGACCGAGGGATGGCTGCTGTGCTGAGATGGCGTTGAGTACGGTGTCCCTGCAGAGTTGCACTTTTGGTCATATACCAAAATGAGTTGAAAAAGGACAGATGCTGGTGGAAAGGGGAACAGGTGTGTTGGAAAGGGGAAAAAAGTTTTGGTCCGTGGATTTGATGGTTAAGCAACAGTAACATTTGCTGAAGAAACACCATCTGTTACAGTGGGACTGGCAGATTTGGATAAAGTGGTATATACTATCTTACCGCTATATAACGAAAATTAATAAGAAAAGAAAGAGAAAGGTATATATCCCCATCAGCAGTCAGTGTCCACCGTGCTCCCAGTTGGAAAAGGAGAGGTTGGCAACTGGAAGGTTAGGTGGAGGATACAGAGCTGTGTGGCTATGAAATTAATAGTAGCCTGAACCGAGTTAGACGCCATTCGGATCTGGAGACTGTGAGCCCTGTTAGCGTCACAGGGTCCACATACCCACCCAGCCCAGGAACTCCCTGTTAACAACACAGGGGCCATTGAGTTCGCTGACCGTGTGCGTAGGGGCACACCTGTGGACAGCAGGCGCATCAGCAGCAGCAGGCCTGTTAATGCCACTGGGCTGCACAAGCAGGACTGGTAGGACAGGAGCTGGTCTTAACCGTTCTGCGTTACCAACTGTGGTGGTGGCCTGCATCGACACCCTATCCCTGCCTACCTCTGGCCTAAAGCCGCAATGGGTTCAACACATGGAGGTGTGCTCTTTCGGAGCATAATAGAAGACTGCGCACTTCCTTGTTGGCTCCAGCCCCTTTTATAACCTGGGTCCGCCCCAAACCAGGGTGAACCACAATGCACCTTCTGGAGACAAAAGTAGAGTGACACGTCATGAGTGGCATAACTAGCGTCCTATTTGGAACCGCAACTTCAATGATGACCTCATGGCTGCCATGACCCAAACACCTCACCAGTCATCGTCTGACCATCAATAATGCGGTGACAAGTCATAGGTGTGGGCCTCTGCAAGCCATTTGGGAGGACACCTGATGCCCTGTGGTCTATATGGGACCCCCACATCAGGGCCAGGGCCAAAGAGTTCATTACCGGACCTAGTCTCTGATGCAGGAAGTGCCTGAGCATGCTCAGTAGCATGAAATACAGTCTCTGAAAAAAGACTATCAGCTTTAGCATGGTGTCTAGGCACAAAACAGGACTTAGACCCGACACGGAATGCAAGCACCTGTGCAAAGAGGCTTTTCACACTTAGTGTGGGAGCATGCGCTGTATCCCGAAAAGAAGACTTAGCGTCAGGAATAACACATTCAGGCTGAGCATACTCACTAGGCGAAACACTGTAATTATGCTGCAGCTGGGGTACATCGGCACACGCATGCGCACTAGCTGCCTCTCCACACTTAGACGTGGAGGGGAAATTGCTCTTGGAGATGCTGTCTATGAACAGAAGGAAAAGCTAAAGGAAGCCTGACTTTCTATCCCTCCGAATTATGAAATGCAGCAATGAATTCCATGAGTTTGCTATAACATTAGCGTAGCAAAATGTGCATGAGGGTGTCATGTAGAGGTGCTAGAAATAGCTTGTCACCAGTGGGGCACTAATGGAATACAACAGCCAGTTCTATGATGCCACTAAATGGCAGTATTTTTTGCTATCATTATAGCTTATTAAAAACAGAGCAGGAGGGTGTCATGCAGAGGTGCTGCACATAGATTTGCAGTAGTGTGAATAGACAAAAGTACAATAGCCACGTTTAGGATGCCACTAGGTACACTGAGTGTTTGCTAGTATAATGGCTGAGTTAAAAAAAGGTGGAGTGTGCAATGCAGGCAGACGTGCTGCAAATATGTTTACAATAGTGTGAATAGACAAAAGTCCAATAGCCACGTTTAGGATGCCACTAGGTACACTGAGTGTTTGCTAGTATAATGGCTTAGTTTAAAAAAGTTTGAGTGAGCAATGCAGGCAGACGTGCTGCAAATATGTTTACAATAGTGTGAATAGACAAAAGTACAATAGCCACGTTTAGGATGCCACTAGGTACACTGAGTGTTTGCTAGTATAATGGCTGAGTTAAAAAAAGGTGGAGTGTGCAATGCAGGCAGACGTGCTGCAAATATCTTTACAATAGTGTGAATGGACAAAAGTACAATAGCCACGTTTAGGATGCCACTAGGTACACTGACTGTTTGCTAGTATAATGGCTTAGTTTAAAAAAGTTTGAGTGTGCAATGCAGGCAGACGTGCTGCAAATATGTTTACAATAGTGTGAATAGACAAAAGTACAATAGCCACGTTTAGGATGCCACTAGGTACACTGACTGTTTGCTAGTATAATGGCTTAGTTTAAAAAAGTTTGAGTGTGCAATGCAGGCAGACGTGCTGCAAATATGTTTACAATAGTGTGAATAGACAAAAGTACAATAGCCACGTTTAGGATGCCACTAGGTACACTGACTGTTTGCTAGTATAATGGCTTAGTTTAAAAAAGTTTGAGTGTGCAATGCAGGCAGACGTGCTGCAAATATGTTTACAATAGTGTGAATAGACAAAAGTCCAATAGCCACGTTTAGGATGCCACTAGGTACACTGAGTGTTTGCTAGTATAATGGCTTAATTTAAAAAAGTTTGAGTGTGCAATGCAGGCAGACGTGCTGCAAATATGTTTACAATAGTGTGAATAGACAAAAGTACAATAGCCACGTTTAGGATGCCACTAGGTACACTGAGTGTTTGCTAGTATAATGGCTTAGTTTAAAAAAGTTTGAGTGTGCAATGCAGGCAGACGTGCTGCAAATATGTTTACAATAGTGTGAATAGACAAAAGTACAATAGCCACGTTTAGGATGCCATTAGGTACACTGACTGTTTGCTAGTATAATGGCTTAGTTTAAAAAAGTTTGAGTGTGCAATGCAGGCAGACGTGCTGCAAATATGTTTACAATAGTGTGAATAGACAAAAGTCCAATAGCCACATTTAGGATGCCACTAGGTACACTGACTGTTTGCTAGTATAATGGCTTAGTTTAAAAAAGTTTGAGTGTGCAATGCAGGCAGACGTGCTGCAAATATGTTTACAATAGTGTGAATAGACAAAAGTACAATAGCCACGTTTAGAATGCCACTAGGTACACTGAGTGTTTGCTAGTATAATGGCTTAGTTTAAAAAAGTTTGAGTGTGCAATGCAGGCAGACGTGCTGCAAATATGTTTACAATAGTGTGAATAGACAAAAGTACAATAGCCACGTTTAGGATGCCACTAGGTACACTGAGTGTTTGCTAGTATAATGGCTTAGTTTAAAAAAGTTTGAGTGTGCAATGCAGGCAGACGTGCTGCAAATATCTTTACAATAGTGTGAATAGACAAAAGTCCAATAGCCACGTTTAGGATGCCACTAGGTACACTGAGTGTTTGCTAGTATAATGGCTTAGTTTAAAAAAGTTTGAGTGTGCAATGCAGGCAGACGTAAGGCAAATATGTTTACAATAGTGTGAATAGACAAAAGTACAATAGCCACGTTTAGGATGCCACTAGGTACACTGAGTGTTTGCTAGTATAATGGCTGAGTTAAAAAAAGGTGGAGTGTGCAATGCAGGCAGACGTGCTGCAAATATCTTTACAATAGTGTGAATAGACAAAAGTACAATAGCCACGTTTAGGATGCCACTAGGTACACTGAGTGTTTGCTAGTATAATGGCTTAGTTTAAAAAAGTTTGAGTGTGCAATGCAGGCAGACGTGCTGCAAATATGTTTACAATAGTGTGAATAGACAAAAGTACAATAGCCACGTTTAGGATGCCACTAGGTACACTGACTGTTTGCTAGTACAATGGCTTAGTTTAAAAAAGTTTGAATGTGCAATGCAGGCAGACGTGCTGCAAATATGTTTACAATAGTGTGAATAGACAAAAGTACAATAGCCACGTTTAGGATGCCACTAGGTACACTGAGTGTTTGGTAGTATAATGGCTTAGTTTAAAAAAGTTTGAGTGTGCAATGCAGGCAGACGTGCTGCAAATATGTTTACAATAGTGTGAATAGACAAAAGTACAATAGCCACGTTTAGGATGCCACTAGGTACACTGACTGTTTGCTAGTATAATGGCTTAGTTTAAAAAAGTTTGAGTGTGCAATGCAGGCAGACGTGCTGCAAATATGTTTACAATAGTGTGAATAGACAAAAGTCCAATAGCCACGTTTAGGATGCCACTAGGTACACTGAGTGTTTGCTAGTATAATGGCTTAGTTAAAAAGAGTTGGAGTCTGCAATGCAGGCAGACGTGCTCTGCAAATGTCTTTGCACTAGTGGGACTATAGCAAAGTCCAATAGCCACGTTTAGGATGCCACTAGGTACACTGAGTGTTTGCTAGTATAATGGCTTAGTTATAATGAGTTGGAGTGTGCAATGCAGGCAGATGCGCTCTGCAAATGTCTTTGCACTAGTGTGACTATAGCAAAGTCCAATAGCCACAGATAGGATGCCACTAGGTACACTGAGTGTTTGCTAGTATAATGGCTTAGTTATCATGAGTTGGAGTGTGCAATGCAGGCAGACGCGCTGTTCAAATGTCTTTGCACTAGTGGGACTATAGCAAAGTCCAATAGCCACGTATAGGATGCCACTAGGTACACTGAGTGTTTGCTAGTATAATGGCTTAGTTATGAGTTGGAGTGTGCAATGCAGGCAGACGCGCTCTGCAAATGTCTTTGCACTAGTGGGACTATAGCAAAGTCCAATAGCCACGTATAGGATGCCACTAGGTACACTGAGTGTTTGCTAGTATAATGGCTTAGTTATCATGAGTTGGAGTGTGCAATGCAGGTAGAGGTGCTGCAAATGTCTTTGCACTAGTGTGACTATAGCAAAGTCCAATAGCCACAGATAGGATGCCACTAGGTACACTGAGTGTTTGCTAGTATAATGGCTTAGTTATCATGAGTTGGAGTGTGCAATGCAGGCAGACGCGCTCTGCAAATGTCTTTGCACTAGTGGGACTATAGCAAAGTCCAATAGCCACGTATAGGATGCCACTAGGTACACTGAGTGTTTGCTAGTATAATGGCTTAGTTATCATGAGTTGGAGTGTGCAATGCAGGTAGAGGTGCTGCAAATGTCTTTGCACTAGTGTGACTATAGCAAAGTCCAATAGCCACGTATAGGATGCCACTAGGTACACTGAGTGTTTGCTAGTATAATGGCTTAGTTATCATGAGTTGGAGTGTGCAATGCAGGCAGACGCGCTCTGCAAATGTCTTTGCACTAGTGTGACTATAGCAAAGTCCAATAGCCACGTATAGGATGCCACTAGGTACACTGAGTGTTTGCTAGTATAATGGCTTAGTTATCATGAGTTGGAGTGTGCAGAGGACAGGAGGGTACAGTGCCAGGATTTTGGGGCTCTGGGTAGAGGAATGGAAGCCTGCCTTTCTATCCCTCCTAATAGGGAAATGCAGGGAGGAAATCCCTGACCTTGGCTACACAGACGCTGGCGCTGTTTTCAGGACCTGTCACCTTAACTCTGACCCTGCCGGTTTGAGCCCTTAAAAGGACTGCTAGAAAGTGCTCTCCCTAAGCTGTCCAGCGCTGTGTATGGAGCGCAGACAGCTGTATCAGCGATAGGACTCAAGACGGAGCTGCGACAGTGATGTCTGACACCAAAGACGCAGAAGAGATAATGGCGTCCTGAAGGAAAATGTCCGTTTTTATAATGCAGGGACATGTGACATGGACATCCTATTACACATGCCGTTGCTTCTCTGGCTAAAAGTTCACTTAGCTGTGTGTGTGTCTGGGATTGGCTGACATGCTGGCCTGCCCCACAAGACGCGCGCGCTTAGGGAAGGAAGACAAGAAAAAAAAAAAAAAAATGGCGATCGCCATTATACAAACAGCAGTGATCTGAAGGCGCTGTTCCCGCACAGTATACACTAAAATGTCATAATAGTGTGATTCACAGAGTGACTTACACTATTACAGCAGAAACCAAGCTAGGATTTAGCTGGTTTTTTGCTGCTAGAACCGTTCTCGAACGTTTCTAGAACTATCGAGCTTTTGCAAAAAAGCTCGAGTTCTAGTTCGATCTAGAACATGCCCCAAAATCACTCGAGCCTAGAACTGGAGAACCACGAACCACGAACCGCGCTCAACTCTACCAACGACCCACATGCCACACTTCTAAATGCTAACATTTCGCGACTGCTTGCGCTGGAAATGTTGCCTTTTAGGCTGGTTGAGACAGAAGCATTCCGCGACCTGATGGTGGCAGCTGTCCCACATTACTCGGTCCCCAGCCGCCACTATTTCTCCCGGTGTGCCGTCCCCGCATTGCATAACCACGTGTCACAAAACATCACACGTGCCCTGAACAACGCTGTTTCAGCCAAAGTCCACCTAACCACAGACACGTGGACAAGTGCATGTGGGCAAGGCCGCTACATCTCGTTGACGTCACACTGGGTTAATATTGTGGAAGCTGGGACCCAGTCTGAGCGAGGGACGGAACACGTCCTTCACACACCAAGTTTTGCAGGCCCTACCTCAGTCAGGGTTTCACCCACACTCTACAGCTCCGGAATGTCATGCTCCTCAGCCTCCTCCTCCTCCTGCGCATCCTCATCCACTTTACCCTACACACCAGTCCCAAGCTGGAAGTGTTGCGGGCGGAGGAGGGGACGCTGCGCTCTCCCACTGCTCGGGTCCGGCTGCCGCTGCTCTACGGCTGCTGCTGCTCGGTGGCTCGAGCGATGGCCGGATCCCGGGGACTCGAGCGGCGCTCATCGCCCGTGAGTGAAAAGGGGTCGTTTGGGTTTTGGGGATATTGTCTGTGACGCCATCCACGGTTGTGGTGATTGTGTGGACACCACCGCTGCTCTGGACGGGGATCCCGGGAGCCTGTGACAGGGAGCAGCTTTGTTGTTATTTCTCCACGCCGTGGGTAGGGGGGTTGGTTGTCCCAGGGCCCGGTGATGGGGTAGAGATGGATGACAGGCGGGTTGCGGGGCCTGATGAGGTGCAAGGTCGCAGGGGCAGCGCTGTGCCGCACGGCACGGAGGTACTCACTCAGCCCAATGATGATGACACAGTTCACGGTAAAACAAGTGGCTGGATGGACGGGTCCCTCGGACGGCTGCGGTTGTTCCTCCCTGCAGGTTAGTGATGACTGTCTCTCCCTGCACCTAAGTTCAGTGTTGGTAGTGATGGTTTCCCACCGGTAACTCGCTCCCCGACCTGGATATGGGCCGGAGGAGCCCCTTTTGCCCACAGGCGCTGGCCCTGGGAGACGGTTGCCCTTGGCGGTGGCGGTGTCTCCCCTTCACGGTTGGACGGTTGCCTTCTATCGTGACTTGGCTGTTTGGAAACCCTGAGGTCCCCTTCACTAACGGATTTGGCAAATTCACGGCGACACCAAGCCTTGCCGGGATCCGAAAGGCCCCTGCCAATGGTGCTGGCTTCTCTTTGTATACCGGTCCGGTACGGCCGGGTCACCACCCGTCCACGGTCCTTACGGCAGACTCCAATCGGCCTCCACTGCAGACGGTCACCACATCCTGCCAACCTTGCTGTCCTGTCCGGGCCACACACCCGGACCAACTTCAGGCTCTTTGCTGTCACTTTTCTCCTCTCTACTACTTTCCTCCTTCAACTTTCTTAGCTTAACTCTCACTGGCTGTGTTTTCCCTCCTCCTTGGTGGGTGGAGACCAACCGCCTGGCTCCACCCCCTGGCGTGGACAACAGCCCCTGGGGAAGGCAACAAGGATTTTGTGTTTTGACTATGATATGCCTGCAGGGAGTGTGGGGTGTGTAAGTGTTGTGCTCTGTGGCCCCTGGCTTGTCCAGGGCGACACAGAAGCACTGCAGCACTGCCTCGGCGAAGCGGCAACAGGCTGTGCTGAAGCTAATCTGCATAGGTGACAAACCCCACAATGCAGAAGAGGTGTGGACAGCTCTGAAACAGCAGGCAAATCACTGGCTCACACCTCTGAACCTAAAGCCAGGAAAGGTCGTGTGTGACAATGGCCGGAACCTGGTGGCGGCTTTGAGGCGAGGCCAGCTGACACATGTTCCATGCGTGGCCCATGTGCTCAACCTCGTGGTTCAGCGGTTTCTAAAGTCATACCCAGAGCTGTCTGATCTGCTGGTAAAAGTTCGCCGCCTGTCTGCACATTTTCGAAAGTCACCTACTGCTTCAGCCGGCCTTGCTGGCTTTCAGCGCCATTTGCATCTTCCGGCTCACAGACTGGTGTGTGATGTCCCCACGCGTTGGAATTCAACTCTGCACATGTTGGTCAGGATATGTGAGCAGAAGAGGGCAGTTGTTGAGTACCTGCATCACCTAAGCCGTAGGGAAATGGGTCAAACTCCACACATAACACCTGAGGAGTGGAGATGGATGTCCGACCTATGTACCATCCGCCAAAACTTTGAGGACTCCACCAAGATGGTGAGCGGCGATGATGACATTATTAGCGTCACCATACCGCTTCTCTGCCTTCTAAAATGGTCTCTGCTCAAAAAACAACCATGATGCATTGCAGGCGGAGCGCGATGAGTTTGAGCAAGAAACAGTAGTGGGTGTGGGTGATAACACACAGCCCAGCCTCGTCTCATCACAACGTGCAGTGGAGGACTATGACGAGGAGGAGGATGAAGACATGGAGCAACTCTCTGGCCAAATTGAGGATATGACATGCAGTCATATCCTCGGTTCAGCGTGGCTGGCCAGAGGACATGGTAGATGATGATGAGGAGGAGGAGGAGGAGGAGGAGGACAGCATGTTCAGTCATCGTGTTGGTCAGGATACTGAAGTGATGGCTGTTAAGAGTCTGGCACACATGGCTGACTTTATGGTAAGCTGCCTGTCTCGTGACCCTCGCGTTAAGAACATCTTGGCCGACAATCATTACTGGTTGGTAACACTGTTAGACCCACGCTACAAGGAGAACTTTATGTCTCTTATTCCCGAGGCGGAGAGGTCAGGAAAAATGCAGCAGTTCCAGAAGGCCATAGTCACGGAAGTAGGCAAAGCATTCCCCTCACAAAACGATAGCGGCATAGGTCAGGAATCAGTGGACAACCAAGGCGTACAGCCGAGAGGGGCACAAGTCCAATCCGCCAGAGGTAGGGGAACAGTCTTTAAGATGTGGGACAGTTTTCTCAGCCCCTCACATACCACAGCCCCTGAGGTGCGGGGTAGTGCCACAAGAAATCCTAAGTTTGCCCAGATGCTCAAGGAGTACCTTGCAGATCAAACAACTGTACTCTGACATTCCTCTGTGCCTTACAATTAATGGGTATCCAAGCTGGACACGTGGCATGAATTGGCTCTCTACGCCTTGGAAGTCCTGGCCTGCCCTGCCGCTAGCGTTTTGTCAGAGCGTGTTTTTAGTGCCGCAGGTGGAATCATTACAGATAAACGCACCTGCCTGTCAACTGTAAATGCTGACAGGCTGACTCTATTCAAGATGAACAAGGGTTGGATTGGGCCAGACTTCACCACACCACCAGCAAATGACAGCGGAATTTAAAGTTTGTAACGGGATTTTGCCATGTACCTCCACTCACCCATGGTAACACACTTCTGGACTTTGGCTAATCGCTGGACTGCTCCTCCTTCTCCTCATGCGCCATCATGATGACCGTTACAAGAGTTAGGCCTTTGTTTCAGGTATACCCCCAGTGGTAAATTTTTTCGCCCATTCATTCAGAATGGGCATTACAACGACAGGAGACCCGCTCCTTTGCAATGGGAACAATGTTTTGAGGCCCTCATGCACATCTCTATCCAGGGACAATATGGAGCCTGACGCTGCCACTGACAGGCACACACGTGCGGTTTTTAAATGCAAGCACGGACGCAATAAGAACCTAACAGGTTTTTAGGAGCGACAATTACTGAGAAGTCTGACACTATCAGACACTGCTGACTGACGTGTATTATACACTACACTTGTGCGTTATATAATAGTTTGTGAAAAACGTGCACCTGTACGCTGCCACCGACAGGCACACACGTGCGGTTTTTAAATGCAAGCACGGACGCAATAAGAACCTAACAGGTTTTTAGGAGCGACAATTACTGAGAAGTCTGACACTATCAGCCACTGCTGACTGACGTGTATTATACACTACACTTGTGCGTTATATAATAGTTTGTGAAAAACGCGCACCTGTACGCTGCCACCGACAGGCACACACGTGCGGTTTTTAAATGCAAGCACGGACGCAATAAGAACCTAACAGGTTTTTAGGAGCGACAATTACTGAGAAGTCTGACACTATCTGGACTGTTTTAGACTGTGTACACCAGCCCCAGATATGATGAAGGCTGGTATACGGTCACCACTAGGAATGGCTATATACCCTGCCTGCCTGCCTGCCTGCCTGTATACTGCTACAATAGTCCTGACAAGGACTCTTTTGGTCACTAGCCTGTATTCCAACCTGGCTATACCCTGCCTGTATACAGCAACAATAGTCCTGAGAAGGACTCTGCTACTGTACTCCGACCTGGCTATACCCTGCCTGCCTGTATACAACTAGAATAGTCCTGAGAAGGACTTTTGGTCACACTGTTTGCAGCCCTGCTACGGAAATAGCTATAAAGGGCCGCAAACCTTTCCCTGAAGCAGCGACACTCTCCCTGCACTGACTGTCTGGATAGCTGTGAGCAGAGCACAGCGCGCCCGCCGGTATAAAGGCTCGGTCACGCTGTCCAGGCCGGCCAATCACTGCAATTCCACAACTAACAGGGCTGTGGCATTGCAGTGGTCTGCCAGCCAATCCCTGCATGAGGGCTGGCTCTCAAAAGAGCGCCAACATGCAGAAATGAAGACCACGAGTACAGCACGAGTATCGCGAGATTACTCGGTCCCCGCCGAGTAGACCGAGTACAGTGATACTCGTGCGAATACCGAGTAGTAACAAGCATGCTCGCTCATCACTAGTGGATAGCAATAAGATGCTGGTGGAACAATTCCTGCAGGGGCTGGGGTCAACGGAGGATCGCAAGCAGCTGCGGCTGTGGGCCCTGGAACATCCCGATCTGGACTTTACCATTTTGAAAGAGCGGGCCATCAAGGCCCTGCAAGCCCCAAACCCTGACGCTCCTGATGTGGCCCCATGGCCGGCTGAAACCGCTCCGGTCTTGGTAGCACCTCCCCTCCTGGCTCTACCGGCCCCTACAGCGCCTGGTGGGATGATGGAGGAGCTGGCCAAACAAGTCCGCCGCATGGATGGAGACCTCGCCCGGATCCTCGCCGCACTCCAGGTTCTGTCGAGAGTCAAGCCCCCGGAGAAGATCCAGCTCGCCGACAGCCCGGAGGACGTCCCCTGGATGCAGCAGAAAAAGATCAATGACCAGCGGTATGGACCCCCTACCTGTTACAGGTGCAGCAAGCCTGGCCACTACTCCAGGCGATGCCCGTTAAACGAGCAACCCCTGGGGCCAAGGGCCAGTCCTCAGGAGTAGACCCTAACGGCCCTACCGATTGGCGAGACCGGTACGTTGGAGGCCGCCCCATCATCCCCCTGGCGGTGGACAGCGTCCCGACCATGGCCCTATTGGACACAGGATCGCAGGTAACCACTATGCCATATACGTTGTACCAGTGGTATTGGGATGATAGTGAACTTGCCCCCCCTGATGGCAGCCTGACCATTACTGTGGCCAATGGGCTCCCTATGACACAGGTGGGCTTCAAAGAAGTGACCCTGACAATGGGACGTACCGAGTTAAAACACCAAGGGATGATTGTGGTGCTGAATGAATCCAGTGACCGTAACCCAAAAGTGATTTTAGGGACTAATGTAATTGAGCATTGTATGGGGGAAGTGCTGAGTCTGTTGCAGCAGTTGTCCGCCACTGCAGGAGGAGACCGACAGAGGGCAGTACAGCGTGAGATCCGGGCCCTCCTGCATCGGCAGCAAGTGAACTTGACGGGTGGAGAGATTGGTGGAGTGCGGGTGATGGACGTAGCCCCTTTGGTGGTGCCACCAAGGAGCGAGATGATGATTTGGTGCAGGGCAGCAGTAGGCCCCCGGGGGCGCGAGTACCCGGCGATGGTGGAACCCACGCCTTCAGAACACTGGCCCACGGTGATGGCGGCCAGAAGGGTGATTGACGTCAAAAAGGGGAGAGTGCCTGTGAGAGTGCTGAATTGTGGGGAGGAAGAAGTTAGGCTTCCCCGTTACATTACCATTGCCAAGCTGCTTACCATAGACCCCCACGCCATTCACGAAGCCACCCCTCCTACCTCTGCACCCCCTACCAATAGCGGCACACCCCCCGAACAGCTAGAGGAGTGGTGCCAGGAACTACATGTAGGCACTGAAGCTACACCTATGCATCACAAAGAGGGGGTATACAGGGTGGTACAGGAGCATGAGCGGGTCTTCAGCAAACACCCGCTAGACTTCGGGAGGATTAAATGGGTTCAACACCATATCCCCACGGGCATACATCCACCCATCAAAGAAAGGTATAGGCCAATCTCACCAGCACACTATCAATGCGCTAAGGACATGCTGAGGAACATGAAGGAGGCAGGGGTCATCCAGGATAGTTGTAGTCCCTGGGCAGCTCCACTGGTGCTGGTGAAGAAGAAGGATGGCACCATGAGAATGTGTGTGGATTACCGGAAGATCAATCAAATAACGCATAAAGATGCCTATACTCTCCCCCGTATTGAAAAGTCGCTGGCTGCGCTGAAAACTGCTACCTATTTCTCTACCCTCGACCTTACCAACAGATGCTGACAGGTGGCGGTTGCACCAGAGGATCGTGAGAAGACTGCATTTACCACCCCTATAGGACTCTGCGAGTTCGACAGCATGTCGTTTGGGCTGTGCAATGCCCCTGGGACCTTCCAACGGCTTATGGAGTGCTGCCTGGGACATCTTAATTTTGAAACTGTCTTACTGTATCTGGATGATGTAATCATGTATTCCCAGACGTACGAAGCTCACCTGGAGCACCTGGCGGAAGTGTTCGCGTCCCTTGCTAAGTGTATCTATGTGAGCTTGGGTATAGGATCTCTGACCTCTGATGTGCTACCGGAGTCCCCTGATGATTCTAAAGTGATGAAATGCGTCGGGACGAGGGCCAGGAACATTATAGGGGCACTAAGAGAGGGCTAGATGTGGTCTGCCCTTGTAAGGGCAGAAGCTTTTGGGGTATCAGGTATTACTAAGATTTCCTAGGGTCATTGCAGGGCCAGCTGAATGCTGTGCGGACCCGTGTGGAGAAAATCCTGTATACCCCAAGCTGCGAGGAATGGGTGAGATCGAGTCTAACTCATTCTAGAATCCTGTTTTGAGTGATTTCCTCTTTGATGATCACCTATGCACTATATGTTTATTATATTGAGTTTTTTTGATAATATTTTAGGTACTCACCTACGGGACCACTGTCTCTGTTGGAGTAATAACTATCATACTCAATTATTTGTTTTGTATGTTGTGTTTTTTTGTTAATTTTGTTATATTATTGGCTCCTGGATCTGGGCTTCATCTGTCCCGCTCAATCCAGAGAGCTATAGGTTACCCCTGTGTCTTAATCTAAGATTTTATGTGAATAGATTAAAAGTTATATTTTAGACTCTTACATATTTGCTATCTTGATAAGTATGGAATGAAGCTGAAACCCTCCAAGTGCCATCTGCTGAAGCCTAAGGTGCAGTACCTCGGACACGTGGTGAGTGCAGAAGGTGTCGCCCCGGACCCTGAGAAGATTACCTCTATCCAGGACTGGCCGCGTCCGACCATGGTGAGGGAGGTGAGGCAGTTCCTGCGCCTGGTGGGCTATTACCGCCGCTTCATCAAGGGGTACACGAAGATGACTGTGCCAATGCAAGACCTCCTCGTGGGACAGACCAATTGTGGTAGGGCCCCCGGACCCCCGTTTGTGTGAGAAGAGAAGCATGAGGAGTCCTTTCACCAGCTGAAGTCAGCCTTGACAGGGGAAGAAATCCTGGCGTATCCCGACAACAGCCTCCCGTTCGTCCTTTATACCGATGCCAGCAATGTGGGCATGGGGGCAGTCCTGTCCCAGTTCCAGAATAGGAAGGAGAAAGTGATCGCCTACGCCAGCAGAAAACTCCGGCCCACGGAAAGAAACCCCGAGAATTACAGCTCCTTCAAGCTTGAATTCCTAACCCTGGTGTGGGCAATCACGGAAAGGTTTAGGCATTACCTTGTGGCGGCGAAATTCACTGCCTACACGGACAATAATCCGTTGACCCATCTGGATACGGCCAAGCTAGGCGCACTGGAACAGCGGTGGGTGGCTCGGCTGTCCAACTATGACTTCACTATCAAATACAGAGCCGGCCGCAAGAACACCAACGCGGACGCGTTATCCCGGATGCCCCACCTGACCGATGGGGGGTCGGAAGACGACGACCTCGAGGAAATCAAATTGCCCGCATTCCACCGGCCACCGGCCAAAAAACTTTGTGTCTATCAGCAATAGGTGGACCTGGACCCGCTACCCAGTCAGGGGTGGCAAGAAGCCCAGGACCAGGCGCCTGCCGTCCAGTTGGTTAAGACCATGATTGCACAGGGCTCTTCCAAAATGGAACCCTCAGCTCCCTCTGAAGCCCAGTGGCTGTGGAAAGAAAGAGCCCGGCTATACTTGCATCAAGGGAAGCTGTATCGGGAGCTGATCCACCCAAAAACTCATGAGAAGGTTCGCCAGCTGGTGATTCCTCAGGCCAGCGTGCCCAAAGTCCTACAGGCGTATCATGATGGCGCTGGACACTTCGGTTGGAAGAAGCTGGAGATGTTGCTGAGAGAGCGGTTCTATTGGAGTGGGATGCGAGAATCTGTGGAGGCCTGGTGTCGAGAGTGTGGTCCCTGTACACTGAGAAGGAGGGATGAAGTCAGCCAGAGGGCCCCCCTACAGCCGATCATCACCCATCAACCGCTGGAATTGGTCACCTTGGACCACGTCAAGCTCACACCCAGCCTAAATGGGTATACCTATGCCCTGACCATCGTGGACCACTACTCACGGTTCATGGTGGTTGATCCAGATAAGGATCTGACAGGCCGTACCGCAGCTAGAGCATTCCAGGCCTACTTTTGTCGACCGCATGGGTACCCGGAGAGGGTACTCACGGATCGGCGTCAGTTTTGCCAGTTATACGAGTGCAAGAAAATCAGGACCACAGCATACCATGCCCAAACTAATGGGATGTGTGAAAAGATGAATCACTTGGTCCTGGGTCTCCTCAAGACACTACTATTGGAAGAACGAAACCTGTGGCCGGAGAAGCTGCCTGACCTGGTAGACATGTACAACAACATTCCCTGTGGTTCTACCAAGTGTACACCCGCGTATCTGATAAGAGCCCGACTGGGCCGGCTGCCGGTGGACCTGGAAATGGGCCTGGACGCTCCAGAGGCTCTTCCCTCCACTGCGAACTGGGATACCAAGCGGCAGGCGCAGTACCGACAGATCCAGGAATATGTGGAAAAGAATCTGCGTCAGAGCCGAGAAAAACAAGAGCAGCACTTCAACAGACGGGCTCCAGTTGTTCCCTTTGAGCCTGGAGATATAGTGCTGAAACGGAAGAGGAGAACCCATAAGCTTGATGATCAGTGGGAAAGAACCCCGTATGTCATACAGCCCACTGGATGTGAGAACGAGAAGACTAATCTGATTAGTCGCGACTAGGGGAGGACCACAGCTACAGTTTCCAGGAACCACCTGAAGAGATGCCGACACCCCTTAAGATTGGCAAATGAAGTCCCAGTTCCCATACCGAACGGGGAAAAGAAGAAAGAGGTGATCAACACAGTGATGGGTGACTTTCCAGTAGACTGGCCTATGCAGAACGGCGCGGTGATTATTCCGGTGATAACTTTCCCACAACCCATGGAAGAAATGGAAACGGAAATAACCACCAGTGAACCGCTTGAACCAGCGCCCAGGGATGCACCTATACCACGCCCCCGTAGGTCTCCACCTGCCATGCCCGACAGATGGGAAGAGGAACCGGTTGTCTCCTCTGTCCCAGTGCACTCTACTGATGACATTGGACCTAGAAGGTCCACATGCCCCAACCTAGGTAGGCCCACGCTTAGGTATAGGGAAACTGCCTAAGGGTGCAGTATGTTGATTGTGTAAATATCTGAATGAATGAGCACTAATCATCCGAGATTTTCACCTGATTTGCAGCAGAACTATTGTCCCCCGTTGGGACCCTAAAGTGTTTTTCTTCAGGCAGCGCTGAGCTGTGAAGCGCCCATCCCAGTTGGGACTGATGTTGTCCCCTTTGTCACCGTTAACCCCTAAAATCCCTGTCCCACATGAGAAATCATGAACATGGCCAAGAACTCGCAGGCCACCCACAAACTGGTGGGCTTGTAAATAATTCCGGGCTGGAGTTCCGTTAACCGCCTCCGGAGAGGCAGGTTGGAGAAAGGACCCGCAGCAGAGCAGGCTGGGGTCCGGTCACCACCAGGACCGGTGACCATCCTCCGGGGTCAGGGGTCCCCCTGAATGACAACCGGGTGCGAGACACCGTACCCATTCCCGCTTGGGCGACCTGAACCAGGTTCCTGTTTCCGGACTGGGGAAAAGGGGTGCTGCCCGCTTCTTAGGGGCAGCATCAAGGTTTAGGTTGTTTGGGAGGGAAAGCGGAAGAACTGGGACCCGTCCATTGTTATTAAAAATGTTTTATTACCGTTTTGCAACACTTGAAGTAATGCACCTCCCATAAGGGAAGATTTGAAAAAAATATGCATACCGTTTGATTGCTTCTTTGTTATTTATATTTTTCAGAAAATAAAACCGGTGATGGACGGGCAGCCCGCGGATGGTCTGCAATTAACCAAGGGGGAGTGTGACGCCCTGGACCCCCAGGGGTCACAGTACACTAACAACACACACCCCCTCCCCTGGGTAGGTGACACCAGTCAATCAAATCCTTGTTGCCACCCTCCAGGCTTGATGTCTACACCAGGTGGGTTGGAGCCAGGCGGGTGACCCCCACCCACCGAGGAGTTCACAGGCCTGGAGGCGGGAAAAGACAGTAGAGTTCATGGTAGGCAGTGGAAGTGAGAGGAGTGAAAACTGTTTGTGTCTGGGTTGGAGCCCAGGCACGTTCAGCAAGGTCGGCAAACGGTGGTGGCCGTCTGCAGGAGTTGGTGTAGGTCAGCGGAACCGTAAGACCGGGGTCGGGCGGTGGCCCGCCGGTACCGAACCGGGGAGCAGATTGAAGCCAAGCACCAAGGCAGGGTACTCAGACCCCGACTAGGATAGGAGCCGCCAAAAAGGTCAAATTATCTGATTGCGGTCTGGACCTCAGGGGTTCATTCCCACCTAAGTCCCATCAGAAGGCAACAGCCCAAACCGTCGGGATAAGTGTCACCGCCAAGGGCTAGAGATCCAAGGGCCAGCGCCTGCGGGCAAACGGGCTCTCCCGACACGTACACGCCAGGGAGCGGACTACCCGTGGGAAGCCATAGGAGTCAAATACACTTACACAGGTGCAGGAAAACGACAGCCGCCATCAACCCATCCGGGGAGAGTGAGAACACCGCAGCCGGCTGTGGGCCCCGTCCATCCAGCCGTTTGGTTTACCAGAGACTCTGTCCTTCTGTGTCTGAGTGAGTACAACAGTGCCATCCGGCACCGCGCTGCACCGCAACGTTGCACCCGCGCCCATGCTGCCTCCCCGCCTCGGCACCTGCACCTATACCTTCTCCCTGCTCCCCAACCGGGGCCCTGGGACCAACAGCCTTTACCCACGGAGGGGTCAACACCTTAGCTGCTCTCCGCCATCGCTCCCAGGATCCCCCGTCACCAGCAGCTGTGGTGCCCAACATCACCACAACCCGTGGGTGGCGTCACGACCGACATCCCAAATACCCACCACAAACCTCCCCTTTTCAGTCATGGGCAAGGAGGCACTGCTCGAGCCCCGGGTCCGGCCCCGTGCTCAAGCCACAGAGGAGCAGAAGCACCGGACCCGAGCGCCAGCGATTTCAGACGAGCGGCATTCCCAACCCTTCGCTCACGACATTAGCAAAGCACAGGGCAACAGGGTGCGATCCACAATGCAGCGGGGAGCAAAGTACCAGGGAGCAGAGAGCAAAGCACAAGGCAGCAGGGAGCACAGCACCAGGGAGCAAAGGACCCGTGTGGGGAGCGTGCATCAGCTGATTGTTTAAAAAAGCCGGCGGCTTTTTACCGCCCGGCTTTTAAACAATCATGCATCCATTTCAGCCTTTTACTCAGCCCCCAGACCGCTTTGTAGGGTCCAAAAGACAATTACTCAAATTTCCCATTGACTTACATTGGACTCGCTACTCCTAACGAGTAATTACAAGGGTACTCGCAGAGTAACGAGTAGCCCGAATACCGTACTACTCGGCAAGTACCAAGTAGTAACGAGTATACTTGCTCATCCCTAGTGGAGAGCTCTCTTCCCTTTCTGCCCAGTGTTATAAGATAGTGTTTCTTTTTGGAATTCTACTCATTTTATCTTTGGATAATTCCATAAAAGTGCATCAACTCCATTGAGATTTTGTTGACATTGATGAAATAACACAACTTGTTTGTCTTTGTATGTTAGGCTGCTTTCATACTACGTTTTTTTAACATGCGTCATGAACGTTTTTTTGCTGTAAAAGTGGATCTTGCTTTTACAGCAAAAAAAACGCATGCAAACACATGTGTTATTTTGCAGGATCCTGTCACTTTAAGTTTATGGGCCGGCATTGGAGTCATGTGATCAGGAGTCAGTGGAACTGAACGTGATAGACTGGGAGCCGGCTTCTGACAGCTGCGGAGGCTCGTAACCAAGGTAAACTTTGGGTAACTTGCTTGGATACCCGATATGTACGTTGGTTATGAGCATCCGCAGGTGCTAGGAGCCGGGCTGCCTGCTCCCTGCACACGTAACCAACGTAAACATCGGGTAACTAAGAGAAGCGCTTTGCTTGGTTACCCGATATTTATCTTGATTACGAGTGTCCGCAGCTCTCCGGCAGGGGAGAGAGAGAGGAGAGAGAGAGGCAGAGAGAGGCAGAGAGGGAGGGGGAGAGAGGGACTGATCACACAAGACTAGTTTCTGTGCATGTTCAGTAGAGCAAGCAAGATCCTGTCTATCAGCATGCCAGAGTTCACATGCGTTTGCATGCAGTATAGTCAGGATCCAGCAATTTGCAGTATTTGGACGCAGCTCAAAAACGCTACAAGTAGCGTTTTTGAAAAATGTTAAGAAACTGCAACTCACTGGATCCTCACTATAACGCACGCAGTCGCAGGTGAACGCATGTTCAATTGCAAATGCATTGAAATGAAAACGCATTTGCACTGGATCCGTTTTTGCGTTAAAAAAAACGTTCAGGACGCATGTTAAAAAAACGTAGTGTGAAAGCAGCCTTATTAATGTCAGAAAAATGTTTATGATCCAACTCTTAGATGCATATTAAAATTCAAAATGTATTCTGTAGCCATTAAAGCTTATAGCAGTATTGTGGTAGCCCAAATCATCTACTCATTGTAAATGATCATAGTGTCCTTTATTATCATGATTAGGTGATTAATTTCATTACTGTATCAACTCATTGAAGCCTTGCTTTTCTTGTTTATGTGGGGCTCAATTTATTTAGTAGCTGTGAAATAACTTTCTTTTCCAGACAATAAAAAAGACAATAATTCAGCCGAAGAAAAAGAGGTAAAGAAATTATGAAAGTAGCTAAAAAAAGCATTATTTACACGGTGGTCAGAAGTTAATATAATAATAGTGATAATAATCTATTTGTAACATATCCATCTGTCCATCTTTCTAGACAGACAGAAAGATAGACACTCAGTTTTCCAGCAGGCATGACCAGAGCAGATAAAGGTAGCACAGATGAGTTTTAGAGAAATATTGTTCTCCCTAGAAATCCTCTTGAAAGCACTAGGCATCACACAGAGACTTAAATTGTTCTGAATGACCACTAAGGGAAGAAGATGAAAGACACAGTGAGTAATTTGTTTAAAAAGGCTGTAGCTATAGCCTGGATACTTGTCAGCTTCTAAAAAAAGAACTTTTATGTCATTTTATAAAGTAATGGAATTTAACTTAGTGTCTTAACTGTGCGTCTAACTGTGTGGTTATTTTTTGCTTCTATGGCCCCTTACATTGAACTAACACATTTCAATATAAATGTTGAAAAATTGTTTTACCTTCTTAAATGCTCCAGTATGTTTACAGTTTGAGGGGTGTTTCCACTCATCGTAACAGAGTAATCTGCAATGTTAGACGTGTAGACAAGAATTGGACTGTTTATTAGAGATGAGCGAACCGGTCGCGGTTCAGCTCGAGGTCGGTTCGCCGAACGGGGGTCCCGTTCGAGTTCGGTTCGTCGAACGTTCGACGAACCGAACTCGAGCCAATAGGCTATAATGGGAGGCAATCACAAACACATAAAAATGCATTATAAATGTACACAAACAGTTAATAAACATTGCCATAACACTTACCGGTCCTCGCGATCCCTTCTGCACTCTGTCTCCTGCCGCTATTCCATCCGATGATCGCTGAATCCTCCCGGTGACGGCACTGCCAGCAGAGATGCAGGACCTATCGTGACATCAAAATAGCCATGTGACCAGTCACGTGGCTATTATCTCATTGGCTACAGACTGGTCACATGACTATGACGCGTCATGTAGGACCTGCGAGTGCATCTCTCCGGTACACGGTGCACATATGTGTATCGCCGTGTACCGGCGACATGCTCTAGCACACGGTCGACTCCCCGTTCCGTTAGGGACCGGCTGACACAGCCGGTCATTAACGGAGATCACCGTTGCCATAGCAACGCAGTTAGTGGTGACGTCACCGCTAACCGCGGCTCCGAGAGCACCGTTGCTATGGTAACGCGTCTGTCAGCGTTACCGCTGTTACTGCTGACAGCCAGCACTGATCACTCACGGAGTGAAGGCTGCACGCTGCTTCCCGATTGTAGTGAGGATTGTAGTGAGGATGAGGTTCCCCAGCCCCAAATGATGGGCTGGTGAACCTCATCCTCACTATAATCGTCACTACTACTACACTAGTGAGGATTGTAGTGAGGATGAGGTTCCCCAGCCCCAAGTGATGAGCTGGGGAACCTCATCCTCACTACAATCGTCACTACTACTACACTAGAAAGAAAGAAGACAGAAGAGCAAGATCGTGGAGGGCTGACAGGGGGTAATAAAGATGGAGTCTCTAATGTGTCTGTGTATTTATTTCTATTAAAGTATTTTTTCTCTGTGTGGTGTTTTTTTTAACCCTTTATTGGAGATTCTTAATGGCCGGGTCAAACGTGCCTGACATTAAGAATCTCTGGCTTAATACTGGCTAGTAAAATAAAGCCAGTATTAACTCATGATTACCCAACAAGCCACCCGGCTCCCGGGCTGTTGGAAGAGTTGGATACAGCGCCAGATGATGGCGCTTCTATGAGAGCGCCATTTTCTGGGACGGCTGCGGACTGAAATCTGCAGCAGAGGCGCCCAGAAACCTCGGGCTAACCTGTGCTGCGGATTCCAATCCCCACCTGCCTAGTTGTACCCGGCTGGACACAAAAATGGGGCGAAGCCCACGTCATTTGTTTTTTAACTATTTCATGAAATAAGTGAAATAATTAAAAAAAAAACGGGCTTCCCTATATTTTTGGTTCCCAGCCGGGTACAAATAGGCAACTGGGGGTTGGAGGCAGCCCGTGGCTGCCTGCTGTACCTGGCTAGCATACAAAAATATGGCGAAGCCCACGTCATTTTTTTGGTGGGCAAAAAAATTCTGCATACAGTCCTGGATGGAGTATGCTGAGCCTTGTAGTTCTGCAGCTGCTGTCTGCTCTTCTCCATACAGACAGACAGCAGCTGCAGAACTACAAGGCTCAGCATACTCCATCCAGGACTGTATGCAGAAGTTTTTTGCCCCCTGAAAAAATTATGTGGGCTTCGCCATATTTTTGTATGCTAGCCAGGTACAGCAGGAAGGTACGGTTGCCCCCAACCCCCAGTTGCCTATTTGTACCCGGCTGGGAACCAAAAATAAAGGGAAGCCCTTTTTTTATTATTTCATGAATTTCATGAAATAATTAGAAAACAAATGACGTAGGCTTCGCCCCATTTTTGTGTCCAGCCAGGTACAACTAGGCAGCTGGGGATTGGAATCCGCAGCACAGGTTGGCCTGAGCTTTCTGGGCCCCACTGCTGCGAATTGCAGTCTGCAGCCGCCTCAGAAAATGGCATTTTCATAGAAGCGCCATCTTCTGGCGCTGTATCCAACTCTTCCAGCACCTGTCTGCTATACCTGGCTAGCATACAAAAATATGGCGAAGCTCACGTCCTTTTTTTGTAGTTTTTTGGCAAAAAAAATAAAAAATGCTTCCCTGGATTTTCCATTGCCAGTGAAGGTAACACCAAGCAGTGGGGGTTAGCAGCCAGTAGCTGCTTGGATTACCCTTAGCTAGCAATACAAAAAATGCAGCGGGAGCCCATATATATTTTTTTTAATTATTTATTTAAATAACTAAAAACAAAATGGGCTTCCCTGTATTTTGATTGCTGGACATCACAGTGCTGTAAAAATAAATCTTTAAAAAAATGATGTAGCGCTCCGCGGTATTTTTGATTCTCAGCGCAGATAAAGCAGACAGCTATGGGTTGCCACCCCCATCTGCCTGCCGTTACCTTGGTTGGCAATCAAAATACAGGGAAGCCCATTAATTTTTTCTATTTAAAAAATAGTTAAAAAAAAAAATGACGTTGGGTCCCCCCATTTTTGATAGCCAGCTAGGGTAAAGCAGACGGCTGTAGCCTGAAAACCACAGCTGGCAGCTTTACTGTGGTTGGGGATCCAATGTGGAGGTCCCCTCAGGCTCTTTTTTATAATTATTTTATAAATATTAATAATTACACAATAAAAGTAGGGTCCCCCCCAAATTGGATCACCAGCCAAGGTAAAGCGGACAGCTGTGGTCTGGTATTCTCAGGGTGGGAAGGTCCATAGTTATTGGGCCTTCACAGCCTAAAAATAGCAGGCCGCAGGCACCCCAGATGTGGCGCATCCACTAGATGCGCCAATCCTGGCGCTTCACCCCAGCTCATCCCGTGCCCTAATGCAGTGGCAAACAGGGTAATAAATCGGGTTGATACTAGCTGTAAAGTAACCTGAGATCAAGCCCAGCAGTTTGTGATGTCATGGCGTCTATTAGATACCCAACATCATAAACTGTCAGTACTAACAAAAAAAAAAAATCGACAAAAGAAATTTATTTGAAAAAACAGTCCCCAAAACATTTCCTCTTTCACCAATTTATTGTAAGAAAAAAAATAAAGGGGTCCCACGACGACTCTGGACCGTCTAGAATATAGGGGGGAGACACTCAGGGAACGTATCCCCCATTTTCTAGGAGTGCGGACCCTTCATGTGAGGAGTGTGGGTGCAATGAATCTGCACTCACTCTTCTCGGGTCCACAGCAGCAGAGTCCATGTCGTAATGGTTGCTACCAAAGCTGCAATGCCCTGCTCATGAGGTAAGGGCATGCATAATCAGGAGAACTAAAAAGTGGAGAAAAAGTGAAGAAAAAGTGGAGAAAAAGTGGAGAAAAAGTGAAGAAAAAGTGGAGAAAAAGTGGAGAAAAAGTGGAGAAAAAGTGGAGAATAAGTGGAGAAAAAATGGAGAATAAGTGGAGAAAAAAATGGAGAAAAAGTGGAGAAAAAGTGGAGAAAAAGTGGAGAATAAGTGGAGAAAAAATGGAGAATAAGTGGAGAAAAAATGGAGAAAAAGTGGAGAAAAAGTGGAGAAAAAGTGGAGAAAAAGTGGAGAATAAGTGGAGAAAAAATGGAGAATAAGTGGAGAAAAAATGGAGAATAAGTGGAGAAAAAATGGAGAAAAAAATGGAGAAAAAGTGGAGAAAAAGTGGAGAAAAAGTGGAGAAAAAATGGAGAAAAAATGGAGAAAAAGTGGAGAAAAAGTGGAGAAAAAGTGGTGAAAAAGTGGAGAAAAAGTGGAGAAAAAATGGAGAAAAAAATGGAGAAAAAGTGGAGAAAAAGTGGAGAAAAAGTGGAGAAAAAAATGGAGAAAAAGTGGAGAAAAAGTGGAGAAAAAGTGGAGAAAAAAATGGAGAAAAAGTGGAGAAAAAGTGGAGAAAAAGTGGAGAAAAAAATGGAGAAAAAGTGGAGAAAAAGTGGAGAAAAAGTGGAGAAAAAGTGGAGAAAAAATGGAGAAAAAAATGGAGAAAAAGTGGAGAAAAAGTGAAGAAAAAGTGGAGAAAAAGTGGAGAAAAAGTGGAGAAAAAATGGAGAAAAAATGGAGAAAAAGTGAAGAAAAAGTGAAGAAAAAGTGGAGAAAAAGTGGAGAAAAAGTGGAGAATAAGTGGAGAAAAAATGGAGAAAAAAATTGAGAAAAAGTGGAGAAAAAGTGGAGAAAAAGTGAAGAAAAAGTGGAGAAAAAGTGGAGAAAAAGTGAAGAAAAAGTGGAGAAAAAGTGGAGAAAAAGTGGAGAAAAAGTGGAGAATAAGTGGAGAAAAAATGGAGAATAAGTGGAGAAAAAAATGGAGAAAAAGTGGAGAAAAAGTGGAGAAAAAGTGGAGAAAATGTGGAGAATAAGTGGAGAAAAAATGGAGAATAAGTGGAGAAAAAATGGAGAATAAGTGGAGAAAAAAATGGAGAAAAAAATGGAGAAAAAGTGGAGAAAAAGTGGAGAAAAAGTGGAGAAAAAATGGAGAAAAAGTGGAGAAAAAATGGAGAAAAAAATGGAGAAAAAGTGGAGAAAAAGTGGAGAAAAAGTTGTGAAAAAGTGGAGAAAAAGTGGAGAAAAAATGGAGAAAAAAATGGAGAAAAAGTGGAGAAAAAGTGGAGAAAAAGTGGAGAAAAAGTGGAGAAAAAGTGGAGAAAAAAATGGAGAAAAAGTAGAGAAAAAGTGGAGAAAAAGTGGAGAAAAAAATGGAGAAAAAGTGGAGAAAAAATGGAGAAAAAGTAGAGAAAAAAATGGAGAAAAAGTGGAGAAAAAGTGGAGAAAAAAATGGAGAAAAAGTGGAGAAAAAGTGGAGAAAAAGTGGAGAAAAAGTGGAGAAAAAATGGAGAAAAAAATGTAGAAAAAGTGGAGAAAAAATGTAGAAAAAGTGGAGAAAAAGTGGAGAAAAAGTGGAGAAAAAGTGGAGAAAAAATGGAGAAAAAAATGTAGAAAAAGTGGAGAAAAAATGTAGAAAAAGTGGAGAAAAAATGGAGAAAAAGTGGAGCACCCTTTGGTGCCTTTCATGTGGCACTAAGGGGTGCTTAGCTTTGTATTTAGCCAAAAAAATGAAAAAAAAAATGACGTAGGGTTCCCCCTAGTTTTGTAGCCAGCTAGGGTAAAGCAGACGGCTGCAGCCTGCAGACCACAGCTGGCAACCTCACCTTGGCTGTTAATCCAAAACTGAGGGTACCCCACGCTGTTATTTTAAATTAAATAAATAATTTAAAAAAAAAACACGTAGGGGTCCCCCAAAATTGGATCACCAGCCAAGGTAAAGCAGACAGCTGGGGCCTGATATTCTCAGACTAGGGAGGTCCATGGTTATTGGACTCTCCCCAGCCTAAAAATAGCAGGCCGCAGCCGCCCCAGAAGTGGCGCATCCATTAGATGCGCCAATCCTGGTGCTTCGCCCCAGCTCATCCCGCGCCCTGGTGCGGTGGCAAACGGGGTAATATATGGGGTTAATACCAGATGTGTAATGTCACCTGGCATCAAGCCCTGGGGTTGGTGAGGTCAGGCGTCTATCAGATACCCGACATCACCAACCCAGTCAGTAATAAAAAAAAATAGACGACAAACACATTTTTATTTGAAAAAACACTCCCCAAAACATTCCCTCTTTAACCAATTTATTAGAATGAAAAACAAATCCAGGTCTGGTGTAATCCAAGGGGTTGCCATGACGATCCACACTGTCCCAGTCAATGAAGAGCAGGATGTTCCCCATTGACTGGGAGAGCAGTGCAGTGACCTGAGCTAACATCAATGGGTCAGCCCAGGTCACTGCAGGGCATGACAAGTGCTGCTGTCAGCGAGGTACATTACCTGCGCTGATCTCCAGCACACTGACAGCCCCTGTCACTGAGTTCAATGACCGGCGCCTTCACACGAAGCATCGCGAGAGGCCCGTGATGTCACCGCTAGTCAGTCTCGGGTCGGAAGCGAGAGGTGATGTGACAAGTGGCGGCCATGGAGGACAGTGACAGCGCTGAGGTCAGGATGGCGGGACTTCATCACCGCAGGTAAGCCGAGCGGGACCATGTGTGTGTGTGTGTGTGTGTGTGTGTGTATGTATGTATGTATGTGTACATGCCGCGGACAGGAGGGGGTGGAGCGAGCTGAGCGGGGAAGTGTGGGCTTCCTGCACGTAACTAGGATAAATATCGGTTTACTAACCAAAGCGCTTTGCTTGGATACCCGATGTTTATCTTGGTTACCAGCTTGTGGCAGGCTGCCAGGATTGCTCCCTGCACACTGTAGCTGTAAAAAGCCCTGCTTTTCGCTGCTAGAACCGTTCTTGAACGTATCTAGAACTATCGAGCTTTTGCAAAAAGCTCGAGTTCTAGTTCGATCTCGAACAGCCCCCAAAATCACTTGAGCCTAGAACTGGAGAACCTCGAACCGCGCTCAACTCTACTGTTTATGAGTAAAAAAACAAACTTTTTTAAAACCTTATTTGAATAGTAAATAAATGAAAATTTAATTGCGTTTGGTCAGCCTAAAATATAATAGTTTTTCAGCAACAATCCCTGATTGCTTATACTATGTTGAGAAACTCTTCTTTAATTACTCAGTTACAAATATAAATATATAAAATTTAAGGGTGTATTCACAAATTATGTATAACAGTTGAGATGTCTTGAAAGGTTTTTCATTTTTCACATGAGTGAGTGGTAGATAAATGTGGATCAATCATACTTGCACCCCATGACACATTTATGTTATTGAAGTTGACTGGGTGAAATACATGACTTGCCATTGCATTGCATTTAAGTATTCTTAAACCAACTACATCTATATCTTCCTTATAACAATTTCTGGAAACATTCCCGGTTCTGGATTGTTAAATGGAGTTGAAGTTGACTTTTCTGGATTTTGTATGCATTTACACCTGAATATGTAAAGAAAACTTTCACAAAATAACAAATGCACTCTGACTATTTGTCCCTATAGTTATTAAGTGTGAGAAAGCCTTTATTAGACCTGTGACAAGTCAGGGGCATAACTGGAAGGACTGTGCACATGCCGCGGGTGCAATTTGCAGGGTTGTCCCATCGGGTCATTTATGCCATGAGGTAAGACTTGCATGTCGCCTCATACGGAAGTCAGAGGTGTCTCCCATGTCCCAACTTTGGATATATGTTTCCTAAAATCACAAATACACCTAAATCTAATGATGGAGCAACTTTATGTTTATATGAGAGCTGAGTGTGTGTAGAGTAGAGCTGAGTGTGCATGGTAGAGCTCAGTTATTGTATGTGTGACACTGCTTAGTGAGTGTATAGCATAACTGAGTGAGTGTATATTAACACTAGAACTACTGGACTCGTGACACCTATATAGAAATACATGGTGCAAAGTAGTCAAAATGACTACCTCAGTAGTTCTAGTGTTAAAGCTGAATGTGTTACAGTTGAGTGAGTGAGTGTACAGCAGAGCTGGGTGAGTGTGTGTGCATGGGAGAACTAAGTGAATATAAAATGCAACTGAGTGAGTGTGTGATAAAGCTGAGTGTATAGCAGTGTAGACTGTGTGTGTGTGTTAGAGCTGAATGAGTGTTAAGTAAAACTTAGTGAGTATATGCGGTACTGCTGAATATGTGTGTATGTAAGCTGTTTGTGTATGTTTCAGAGCTGAGTGATTGTATAGCAGAACTCTGTGTATGTCACAGCTGAGTAAGCATAAATCAGAGCTGAGGGAGCGTGTAACAGAGCTGAGTTAGTGTATAGCAGAGCTTAATTAGTGTGTCACACACAAGCAGGTGGAGGAATCATCCTAAATCCAGCTCAACATGTGCACTTGGAAGTCCTTTTAGATGGTGCACGGAAAATCCAAAGCCAAGAGGTTAGCAGAAAAAATTAGGAATCCAGCACGGCATCTTCATAAAAAAACAATTTTTATTGATCCATTAAAATCCAATAAAACGGATAAGATGCATTTCTGGGACACCCTTGCTCACAATGGTGTGAACAAGGGTTGTGGACAAGTGTTAACAAGGATTGTGAAGGGTGTCCCCGTGCCGGATTCCTGAATCTTAATTAGTGTATGTTTCCGATTTGAGTGATGGTATAGGCAAAGCTGAGTGAGTGTTATCAGAGCTGAGTGTGTGTGTGCAGTACAGTTGAGTGTGTGACAGAACTGAATAGTGTGAGGTTATAGTATAGAGAAGAAAAGTGTGAGCAGCTAGCATTGCATAGAGACTAGACAGTGTGGGATGGACACAGTTTTAGGCAGACAGTATAAGGTGGAGGCAGCATGGTAGAACGGTGTAATTCACAAACTATGGGAAAGTAATCATGTGGAAAAAGATGTGAAAAGAAGGCACAATATATAGCCGGAACAACATGGGATGTGGGGGATTAAGTGTGAGGGATCAGTATAAAGTGGAGGCTCAGTATCGAAAGTGGCCGAATTGAAAGGACACTAAAGATAGAGATAGTGTTGAGAATATAGATATTAAGGGCAGACAGTGTAGAAGTTATTCACTGATGAGCAAAAAGGTAACAATGGTTTCAACTTTCACTTTTAGGCTCCATATTTCACCATCCACTAGAGCTACAAACATGAGAATACCTTCAATTTCTAGACAATCATCTTGGCTATCTCATACATAAATTTGTCTTGCAACTATTTAACATATGATTATTTATGCAGATTCTTGTCATGTCACTATGTCACTGCATTGTTACTGTTTTGCTCCTAATTAAAGATATATTTTTTTAATTTTATATTATTAGTATTTTGTAAAACTATCAGTAAAGCAAGGACTTAAAATTTAACTTTTAATATCAAAAATCTAAAATCATCATAGAATAAAGTGCAGTGCAGTGCATAACAAAGTGACAAAATAATGGATAGATCTCACCCAGTTCTTCTCCTGAGGAGATCCCACACCACCGGAGCATAAATCATCCAAGGCAGAAGCAGGTCAAATTGGACATAAGGGGAGACCGGGCCAATAGCACAATTCCTGACCCCTGTCATGCCCCTGTAAAAATGCTTCCGCTCTTACAAGGGCAGCACCCAAGTCTGGAATGCTAACCCGATGAGCAAATACACCCTCCCAACGCGTTTCCCTCCCCGTACAAACAGGGAGTTCATCAGGGGAGAAAAGCCTACAGTAGCAGAACAATGAGGACAAGGAAAGTCTGCAGTGGCAGGACAATACTACACAGAGGCAGTTGATAGTGCCAACGTGTATACCAATGGCCAGTGGGATGCTGTGTGCTGTTAGACCAACATCCTAAATACCCCTCATACCTCCTACATCACCTGTAATCAGTGGCGCCACATGTTCGTGCAGTCGTTGTAGTCAAACACCGAATCACGCAGGTAGTACCCATTGCGCATGTCCACAGACCGTTCAGTGCATCCTCAGCAACTACAGTTGCCTGAGTGTCCACCGCGCCTGCGCATCAGTGATATCGACCACCAAACATTACTTCCGTGTTCCAAGTGTGGAACGCATTCAAACCGCGCATGCGCAACACGTAATTCGTTGTTAACATGCACTACTTCCGCGCTTCATCATGTGGAACGCACATAGCGCGCATGCGCTAACTGTTAACAACATCTGCCCGATCATTCGTAACAACGGATTAGCTCAGCGCAACTAGCAGTAAGAAGCTAAACATAAGTGCCAATCATTATAATCAAATTACACTAAAGGGCCGAATAGATACAGGGGCTAGGAATCTGGAGAAGGGGAGTATTCAATACTGTCAAATACTGGGAATATAAGGTCAAACAGAATTGGATCAGCACTGCAACAATAAGGGGGGAAAAAATACCGGAAAAAGGGGGGGACCACCCATCTTGTCATATCCAATATCCATCAAAAAGTAGATACAAAGCAGTTTTAACACATAGATCTACAACGGTGTTTGACTACAATGACTGCACGAACATGTGGCGCCACTGATTACAGGTGATGTAGGAGGTATGAGGGGTATTTAGGGTGTTGGTCTAACAGCACACAGCGTCCCACTGGCCATTAGTATACACGTTGGCACTATCAACTGCTTCTATGTAGTATTGTCCTGCCACTGCAGGCTTTCCTTGTCCTTATTGTTCTGCTACTGCAGGCTTTTCTCCCCTGATGAACTCCCTGTTTATACGGGGAGGGAAACGCGTTGGGAGGGTGTATTTGCTCATCGGGTTAGCATTCCAGACTTGGGTGCTGCCCTTGTAAGAGCGGAAGCATTTTTACAGGGGCACGACAGGGGTCAGGAATTGTGCTATTGGCCCGGTCTCCCCTTATGTCCAATTTGACCTGCTTCTGCCTTGGATGATTTATGCTCCGTTGGTGTCGGATCTCCTCAGGAGAAGAACTGGGTGAGATCTATCCATTATTTTGTCACTTTGTTATGCACTGCACTGCACTTTATTCTATGATGATTTTAGATTTTTGATATTAAAAGTTAAATTTTAAGTCCTTGCTTTACTGATATATTGATCAGGATTTGGGCTGAGCTGTTTTGCTGTGGCAGAAGTTTCTGCTTTTCTATTTTGTAAAACTACTTTCAGCTTTTAACACTGCTCTCGATCATATTAAAGAATGAGTCAACCAAAATCTGATCCCATGTCTCTTCTACCCTTCTACACATTTCCAATGTTGGTGCATACTAGTCAACTCACTTGTATTTCTATACAGCTTTTTTTCAACTCTACCTACAAGTGTTCGAATGGGTTAAGGTCTGGGTACTGTGGGGACCAATCCAGCATTGCTACTTTATTGTTACTGAACATTTCATCACCAATCTTGATCTATTCTTCAGGTCATTGTTGTGCTGGAAAACAATGTTGTCCTTTTCATACCCATAGTATTCAAGAGTATGAAGCAACTTGTCATGTAGAATACTCATATATAGCTCAGTACTGAGACTACCATCGAGCCAGGCCAAGAATTCAATACCTTTGATAGAAAAAAAGCCCATATTATCAAGTTTCTTCTATTGAACTTAACAGTTACTTAAATTTCTTGATCTGTTAGCCTCTTTTTCCCTTATTTCCTCCAGGCCCATTTGCACCCATCAGAGCCTAGTCTAATGATTTTCATCTCATTGCTTCGCATTACTCGTTTCCAATTGTCTATTGTACACTTTTTGCAAACTCGAGCCGAAGCTTATTGATGATAATTATGACAATAAGTCAAGACTTCTTCACCTTTTTTTGGGCTATCATTTCAGACTTGTGTAACATGCATTACTGTCACGCTCCCGGTGTCCCAGCAGCCCTCCTTACCCACTGAGCCGGTTCCTGCATCGCACCACCGCTCCATACCCACTGATCCAGCCGTACCTGCATTGCACCACCGCTCTGTACCCACTGATCCAGTCGCACCTGCATCGCACCACCGCTCCGTACCCACTGATCCGGCCTCACCGTCATTGCACTGCTCCTTACCCACTGATCCACTCCACGTGTCCACCGGTCATGGCTGTCGCTCCCGCTCGTGCTCTCCTGTGTCCTGCTCCTGGTCTCATGAGTCTGACTCTGAGTATTAGCCTCATGCCTCTGTATAGGACCAGGCCGCGCCCACTCTCCTGGTTTTATGGACCCAGCACACCTGAAGCAGGATGTGACATACGGCTGTGCTGGATATATAAGACTGGCCTTTCCATAGGGGCGTTGCCTGATCAACGTGTCTGGAAGCTTTGTCTTTTGAGCTAGGTGCTCAGGCCCCCTGGTGCCGTGTCCTGTAGACTTCTTGTCTTTGCTCCCTGGTACCTGTGCCTGTTTCCTTACCGTCCTGAAGAACTCTGTGACTCTGCTGACCTGGTTATACCTGTCCCTGCCACGCCAGTGCTCCGGCTGCCGTGTACCCTGCCCCCCGGTGGGATACTCGGTCCAGTGGATCCACCTCCTGGGCCCATCCGTCCTCCCGGTCCTGACAATTACACAGTGCTTGCATGGATCTCTGGGATCTTACTATTACAAAGCATGTGAGCCACCTCTACTGCACCAAAACTGATAAACCTTGTGATGAGCCAGCTTGTTGGCTTTTGATATTTTGCCTGGACGTCCACATCTTGGCTTTTGAATTGATGGATGGACTTCATTTTATGTTCTTACAAAAGTCATGGCATTCACATGATGCAGCTTGGCAATTCTCTTGGCCGAGAGACCACTATCGAGCTGTTGTATCTCTTTTATTGGGAAATCTTCTTCATAGCTGCTCCTCATTTCGAACTTTTGACCTTTCACTTGGAAATCAATGGTATAACACATTTTAAGGGATTGTGAGAACAGGCTGTAGTTTGTAGCATAGAGGAAGAAAAAGATTTTTTCAACACAGCAGTAAAACATTAACAATGCAGTGACATGACAATAATCTGCATAATGATTCATATGTGAAACAGTTGCAAGCAAATTTATGTATGATATAGCCAAGATGATTGTCTATAATATGATGGTAGTCTGATTTATGAAGCTGTTCTGGATGAGGAGATATGGAGCCTGAAATTCAAAAGTTCAAGAAATTGTTACCCTTTTGCTCCTCAGTCTAGCTAATAATGGACAGACAATGTGGCAGTTATAGTTAATAAAGATGAACTGTGTGAATGAGGTTAGTGTGGAGGCAACATTTTATAAATAAGGGCAATGTGGAGGCAATATATCTTATGTACCAAAATACCATAAGAGGGAACATGTGGGGACATATTTTGTGCAGGGAGCACAGTGTCAGTCAATTTATTCAGCGATATTATAATGATATTGTTATTTTTAAGAGCATCAAATTGTGATGTGCTGTAGAGGGCTAAAAAGGCTAAAGAAGTTGGAAGTCTATAGAGATGAGTTGTGCATATTAAAGTTATGATGGCATCTGGACTAAATCAAGATGAAAGAGATGAAAATTACTGCAATCAAACAATTGTAAAGGAATCTGTGTAGGAAAAGATCCCACAAAATAAGGTGACCTTGTTAGAGGCCGAAAAATTATTTAAAATTGATAAGGCTTAACTAGGAGATTGCATAATAATCCCTGGTTTAAAATTCCAACTGCTGCTGCTTTTTGACTAGGGGAAAAAAACCCAGGTAAAATTCATCAGAAGAAAAAAACACTTAGGCCCTGTGCGCACTTGCCGTTTTTTGCCGCGGATTTCCTGCGGTTTTGCTGCATGTTTCGCTGCAGAAAATATTCATAACATCTCTGCAGTGAATCACCAGCAAAACCTATGGGAAAAAAAAATGCTGTGCGCACTGTGTGAATGCTGACTGGCTTCATTCACCGAATGAATAGGTCATGTGCATATGGAAAACTGTATTTCATAGTCAAGGGGAGCTGGTATGCCTATGTCTTCTATTCCTTTTTTTGATCCTGAAAAGTGCCAATCAATTATCTTGCAACATCGCTAGTGCTCCTTCACACCTCACCCCTAGCATAATTCTCATACCAAGGCATGCTTTCGAGTGCTACCAGAAACCATCTCAGCTCTCAGAACTGACTGAAATTGAGTTTTCCATCTTCTCCGGGACCATGTCTTCTGAGAACAAAGGCTGACTGTTCATGTTCCATGATGGGCAAGCATGCTAGACATTGGTCGGTATTTGATTAGCATCAGGTTGGTTGAGACACTCAACACTGAATTGAATTTTCTAGTTCTCGGACGCATTCCTTGCTTTTTTCCCCCCACTAAACATGCAGGGGTTGACTGCCAGTCATAGTAATGCTGTAGAAATTTTGGCTACTGTCATTATTGTGTGTCACGTCTCCACTCGAGTCTGCAGCTTTGAATTCTGCTCCAGCCACCAGGTGCCACCACATTCTCACAGTGGGCAGTGGTGCTGATAGAGGCAGAGTCAGTACCAGTAGCTCTGGTGAGCGCAGACTCTGCCCATCCATCAAGCCTGGTAGGGTTGGTACTTGCAGTACCACTGGCTGACTGTGGTGGTGTGTGCCTTCCAGGTGAAGTTATTAGCTTCAAGCTACAGCCTATGGGAAGGCACCACACAATTCTTATATCTTCAGTGGTCTGCTGGTCCCTGCCAGATATAGTCTAGGTATTACTGCTTGTCTCTGGTTCACACCCTGCTCTGTATTATTGATCCCTGTGTTTTTGATCTCTGCCTGCTCTTTGACGACTCCCCTGCCTGCCATTTTTATACTTCTCTGCCATCTCCGGTTTGACCTTAGTCTGATTTCCTGACTATGCTCTTGCTAGCCGATTTTGTCTCTTTTTGTACTTCCTGGTTTGACCCTACCTGACTACTACTCTTCTCTGGATTGCAGCCTTAGGAAGTGACTTACTGTACCCTATTGTAATTCCAGATCCCTGTACAGGGGTTAAAGGGTTTTGGGATTCTTGGGATCCAGCTGAGTGGTCAGCTAGCTTTTAGCTTCACTTGGAAGTGAATGTCCCACTGATGGTGGAGCATGGAGAGGCCGTGACCAGGAGCCAGGGCAAACTGTGGGACCACAGGAAGCACACTAATCATCTAGATCTAGCTCAGTATCTCACTTTGCAGGGGGGCACAGGATATCACTGTTGAAGCCAGAACTGAGAAGCTTGTGGGCTGGAGGACAGATAATGCTTCCAGTCTGATTACCAGCACCACCCTGTCTTCTGCCCAGTCCAGTCTGACTAGTCAAGAGTCAGAACCACATAATCCTCACCCTGATCCTCCTTCCTCCCACCAGAATGAGTCCCAGGAGGCAAGTGACCACACACTTGGTCACTTTGAGGAGCTCTTCACCTTTTAATTTATGGTTCTTCTTGGCTCTCATCATGCACATTTCAAGAGGCACATGAAGAGCTTGTGTGCAGTGATGCACAAATATTTAGGCAGCTGCAGTCAAAAGATGGCTATGGTGGAGAATGGCAATTACTGTTTTAAAAGGTGGATGACTATGTGACACAGTTGCCAACAATTCATAATAACTCTACAAGTAGAGAGGTGGACCAGAGTGTGTAAGTGGAAGACAAGGTGGTGGAAAGTGAAGTTACTGGCTCAACATGGCAAGATGACATGCAGATCAAAAACAGCAGCTCAGAGGGGGAGGGTCCACAACACTGCAACAGGCAGCAAGAGGGAGGAGGGGGGCTAGAAGAAGGCAGACAAATTTTCCCTTAAGCACCCATACACAGTGAGATCCCAAGCCAAGGGTTAGGTGTTCCCCAGCCTGGTGCTTTTATACAGAAAACGCAGAAGACAAGAAAACAGTAATTTGCAACCTGTGCCAAACCAAAGTCAGTAAGTCCACACCACTACCAACCTGCCCAGCATGAACATGCTCAGGCACATGTCATCCAAACCTCCAACTAGGGGGGCCGAACACCTGGGTGCACAGTACTGGTTTTTGGGTGACCCCACTGCCTCTTTCCATATGCTATGTGCTCTTCAATTCCCTGTCCCAGACGCAGGTATGGTTGCCTCCAGCTCTCAACTTACCTTTGCACATCCACAAACACCATCAGCAACCACATCTACTTCCTCGTTCTAGTGCAGTGTCCAGATATATCTATCCCAGGTCTTGAAATACAAGCAGAAATATGCAGCCACCCACAGACCCAAACACTAAACGGCCACATTGTACTTAATGTTAATGGTATATTTATAACTATAGTTTTTCCATTTAGTAGTGAAAATATCAGAAATTTGCCAAACAATTGGGCGAATTTCTGATATTTTAAGTTTTTGAAATTTTATGCACTTAAACCAGAGAAAAATGTCACACAAAATAGTTAGTAATTAACAATTACCACATCTAATTTACATTATCCCAATTTTTGAAACATATTTTTTTTTATTAAGAAATGTATTTATTAAGAAATTAAAAGAGTTAAAAGGTTATCAGCAATTTCTATTTTTTTTCAACAAAATTTAGAAAACCTTGTTTTTAGGTACCACATCACATTTAAAGTAATTTTTAGGGCTTATGTGACAGGAAATAACTTAAAGTGATGCCATTCTAAAAACTACACCCCTCAAAGTGTTCAAAATATCATTAAAGAAATGCACTAACTATTCATGTGCTTCACAGGAGCTAAAGCAATATGGTAGGAAAAATTAAAATTTTACTTTTTCCCACAAAATAGTTATTTTAGTACCAAATGTTGCATTTTCATAAGGGTAATAGGAGAAAATGTACCTTACAATATGTAATCTCCAGAATAGCTTGATACCTCATATGTGGTAGAAAATTACTGCTTGAGCGCATGGCAGGCCTCGAATGGAAGGAGCACCATTTGATTTTTGGAAAGCAAAATTGGCTGGAAAAAAGGTTAAAAAAATTGCCCACAAACATGTTGCTTTTGCCCCAAATTTTTAATTTTCACAAGGGTTACAAGAGAAAATACACTATGCAGTTTGTTGTGCAATTTCTCCTAAATATTCTGATACCTCATATGTGGTAGAAAACTAATGTTTTGTCACATGGCAGGATTCAAAAGGGAGGAGCAACATTTTACTTTTTGGACTCAAAACTTGCTGGAATTGTTAGTGGACACAATATTGTGTTTGCAATGCGCCTAATGTGCTGAAACAGTTGAAACCATCCACATATGACCACATTTTGGAAACTAGATCCCTCATTGAATGTATCTGTATTTTGGGTTTCATCTTGAACTTCCAAGTGCTTTACAGAATTTTATAACAATGAGCAGTAACAATGGAAAAAATACATTTTTTCCACAAACATTGTTTTGCAAAAAAAAATTATTTTCAAAAGAGTAACAGGTGAAATTGCACCATACAATTTGATGTACAACTTCTCCTGAGTACACAGCTACTTGTTATGTGGTGGAAAACAACTATTTGAGCATACAGCAGGTCTCGAATGGAAATGAGTGCCATATGAGCGTGCAGATTTACTTGGAATGGTTTGGGGGTGAGATGTCACATTAGCAAAGTGACTCAGTTTTACAAACTACACCCCTCAGTAGTCTCATCTAGGGGTGCAGTGAGCATATAGACATGCCAGGTGTGTCATTCATTTTTATATCATTGGGCTGTGAAGAAAGAATAATTACAATTTTTCACTAAAATGTTGTTTTAGCCCCAAGTTTTTAATTTTTAGAAGGGCTAATGAGTAAAAATGGATCATAACATTTGATGTGTCATTTTTCCTGAGTGTGCCAGTACCCTACATATAAATGGAAACTGGTTTTTAGGTTCAGTGTAAAGTTGAGAAGGGAAGGAGCGCCATATTTGACTTAGGATGTTTCTGGAATGGTTTGTGGGTGAAATGTCACATTTTCAGATCCCATGAGTTGCCAGAAAAGCAGAAATCCCCCTCAAATTACCCCATTTTATAAACTGCACTCCTCAATGAATTCATCTAGGGGGCAGTGAGCATAATGACATTGCAGTTTTATAACAAAATTTTATACTATTGGGCGGTGAACAAAAAATAATTACATTTTTACAACTAAAATGTAGTTTTAACCTGAGAATTCCAATTTTTACAAGAGGAATTAATAACAAAGGCTCCATAATGTGTTACACAATATCTCCTGAACATGCCAATACCCCACATGTGACTGTTTGGTACAATTTGGCAGCAACACAGGACTCTGGAGGAAAGGAGCACCATTTGATTTTTGGAGCACAGATTTTCCTAGAATAGTTTGTGGACTCCATTTGCAGAGCCCCTATGTGCCAGAATAGCAAAAAACACGTCAAGTGATCACATTTTGGAAATTTTACCCCATTGGAAGTCATCTCCGTGTGAACAAACAATTTTAGCCCTGGAAAAATCCATGGTATAAAACATAGTGAATGTTGCAGAACTGTAAATTGCAAACAAGCTTTTGTTGTGCCCAGTACATTTTTGTGCCCATACATTGTGCCCATCTCATGTTTATGGAGACTCACTACCTGTAAGTTAAGCAGCTTCACCTCACTACAAAAATGTCAAATGTGTGGACTTTAACTGTGCTTTAAGCACATTGTGGTGTTCAGAAGGGAGGGGGCATTTGGAGTTAAGAGAGACGATTTTATGGGTTTTCTTTTTTGGGGAGCCATAGCACTTTGCCATAGTCTTTCTGCTACCAGTAAAGTGGAAGGGTCCTATATTTCCTTTGAAAAATGACCAACCTAGGTATGGACTTGTGTTTTTATGGATTGAGTTGAAAGCTATTTGGTGACAATTTGGGGTAAAAAAACATTTTGTATGAGTTCATATTTACTCTGTGCTCTATGCTGATCACTTACATTAGGTTTTCGATCTAAATTTCCAAAATACATGATTCAGGTGAAATCTCATTTCACTAATGAGGCAGCAGAATTATTCCGGACTGTGTTTGGTTTCTGTATATCCATGTCCTTCTTTTCAAACGAGCACAAAACTGTTATTGACAGCACTTGTGTGAACATATAAAAAGACAAATAAAAAGATGAATACCACCTGACCACAGGCTAAACGGGAGTTCAAAGTGACTCCCTCTGCCAAATCAACAGCAGTTGAAGAATTTTCATTACAATTTTTTTTGCTCTTTACCTTGTGGACAAAGTGATAGGACGAATATAATCTTCAGGTCTGTATGGTTTTCGTGATACCAGGTCTATATAGATTTTTTTAGTTTTCACAACTATCACCCTAAAATTTTTTTTACAAATAAAACTTTTTGGCATCACTATATTTTGAAGGTTATAGTAATTTTATTTTTCTGCCAATAGAGTCATGTGAAGGCTTGCTTTTTGAGGATAAAATTGAGTTTTATTATTACCATTTAAGGATATAATATTTTTTGTATGCTTGCTATTCTGCTTTTTGTGAGGCTGAATCAAAAAACAAACAGCAATTCAGGAATTGGTTTTCTTAGTTTGTTTTTTTTTGTAAATTCTTCATTTAAGATGTTTCTTAATATTACAGAAATGAAATAGCAACAACAAATAAGCATAAACATATATTTTTCAGATGAAAGGAGTTTTTTTTTTTTTTTTTTTTTTTACGCAGCTCACCATGTCATAAAAGTGATAAGACAGCTTTATTCTTCGGGTTCATTTGATTTCTGTGTTAGCACATTTCTATATTTTTTTTAATGCTTTGCCTCTTTTACACCATAAAAACTATTTTATTGAAAAATATTTTTCTGTGACAATATGATGAGAAAGCATAGTTTTTCATTCGCCAATGTTTTATTAATTATTATTTATTATTGTTGTATTATTATTTATAGTGTTCCCTGAAAGGGTTAGCTTCTGTTACAGTTTTATAGATCGGATCATTCCTGATGCGGCATTACCAAATTTGTGTACTTTTTATTTTTTTACATAACTATATATGTATTTATTGGTATATTTTTTTGTTTACTATTTTGTAATTTTTTACACCATTTTTACAATTTTTTAAATATATTTTTTAACTTTATTACTTAGTCTCTCTTTGGGACATTATCATTCATTATTACACTTATCCCTATCATAATCTATTGCAACGCACTATAAATGCAGTGGAATACAGTACAGACCAAACGTTTGGACACACCTTCTCATTCAAAGAATTTTCTTTATTTTCATGACTCTAAAAATTGTAGATTCACATTGAAGGCATCAAAACTAAGAATTAAAACGTGGAATGAAATACTTAAAAAAGTGTGAAACAACTGAAAATATGTCTTATATTCTAGATTCTTCAAAGTAGCCACCTTTTGCCTTGATTACTGCTTTGCACACTCTTGGCATTCTCTTGATGAGCTTCAAGAGGTAGTCACCGGAAATGGTCTTTCAACAGTCTTAAAGGAGTTCCCAGAGATGCTTAGCACTTGTTGGCCCTTTTGCCTTCACTCTGTGGTCCAGCTCACCCCAAACCATCTCGATTGGGTTCGGGTCTGGTGACTGTTGAGACCAGATCATCTGGCATAGCACCCCATCACTCTCCTTCTTAGTCAAGTAGCCCTTACACAGCCTGGAGGTGTGTTTGGGGTCATTGTCCTGTTGAAAATTAAATGATGGTCCAACTAAACGCAAACTGGATGGAATAGCATGCCGCTGCAAGATGCTGTGGTAGGCATGCTGGTTCTGTATGCCTTCAATTTTGAATAAATCCCCAACAGTGTCACCAGCAAAGCACCCCCACACCATCACACCTCCTCCTCCATGCTTCATGGTGGGAACCAGGCATGTAGAGTCCATCGGTTCCCCTTTTCTACAAAGACACGGTGGTTGGATCCAAAGATCTCAAATTTGGACTCATCAGACCAAAGCACAGATTTCCACTGGTCTAATGTCCATTCCTTGTGTTCTTTAGCCGAAACAAGTCTCTTCTGCTTGTTGCCTGTCCTTAGCAGTGGTTTCCTGGCAGCTATTTTACCATGAAGGCCTGCTGCACAACGTCTCCTTTTAATAGTTATTCTAGAGATGAGAAGGTGTGTCCAAACTTTTGGTCTGTACTGTACATCTGTCAGTTTTAGGCTAAGCTCACATGTCATGTAGTCATTCATTAGAACAGATCAGTTGGGAAACTGATTTCTGCTGGATTGCAACTAAATCTCTAATGGATCTATGATAACAGAAAAATAAAGGACATGTGAACCCAGCCTTACACTGACACAAGCCTCTGAGATCATGCTCATGGCACGATTCCAAAGGCCATAGCTGCGGGACCTGGACGTTGGTATGATGTTGTCTGTCTGCTGATTCTTTAAAACTTTGAATCAAGTTTTGGATCAATTTTGAAAGCATTCTTAATTTGTGATGCTCAGAGTGTCTTCTGTATGTCTGTTGCTGGCTGTATTGCCATGCCACTTAGTCGACTATGCAGCATCCAGCTGTTTGTACCCCAGGCATTGAAATGCAAGCAGAAATACATAACCACCCACCCACAGGCCAAAATACTAAACAGCCACATTTCCAGATTGCTTGCCCTGTAAATGTTAGCATTTTGGCTTGTGAACAATGGGACTTTTCGTAACTTTATTGTGGCAGCTGTCCCCTGATGTTCAGTTCACTGCCATTACTATTTATCCCAATGTGTAACTTACCTTGTTCATTTTGGCTGGGCCTTCTCTTCTGATCCTTTACCACTTTGAGAGGTATGAATTAGGAGTGTTTTCAAAAGTGATCCAAAAGTGGAATCAGTGTGTCTCCTGTATATCTGTTGCTGGCTATATTGCCAAGCATCCTGGCCATTTTAACAAAGTCTTCCACTGTCTGCAGTTTTACCTCTTTGAGAGTAATGAATAAGGAGTGTTTTTAAAATTGATCCAAAACTGAAATCAAAGTGTCTCCTGTATGTCTGTTGCTGGCTGTATTGCCATGCATCCTGGTTGACTAGGTTGGCCTAACGTCTGGGCCCACAATCATTGTCTGAAGGTGACAAAGCTGCCTCATCCTCTGTGCTACGTGCTGGTCAAGCCACTTTCCAGAACAGGGGAAGATGCCTCCTACCCTGAAACTGTCTTTGCACATTTGCAAACACCTTTCAAAACCGTATACATTTTAATTTCCCAGTAAAGCATTATGCTATCTGTATCCCAGGCCTTGGAATGAAAGTAAAAATATACGATAAGATACGATACGATACACTTTATTGATCCCGTGGGAAATTATGGAATATGCAGCCAACCACAAGCTAAAACTATAGACTGCCACATTTCCAGACTGCTTGTCTTGAAAATGTTGACATTTAGGCTTGTGGACAATGAGACTTTCCTCAACCTAATGGCGGGGGCCATCCCTTAGTACTCAGTCCCTAACTATCATTATTTATCCAAGGTGTCTCTATCTTACACATGCAAGCACATGTCCCATAACATTACACATCAACAGTAGCTGGAAAGATAAAATTCTGCAAATAGGGTCTTATCCACTTATGAACAATAATACATTTATCAAAGAGGCTCACAATCTGTGGTTGTGAGAGTTACAACCACCACAAATGCCTATAGGCCGCCACAGAACCCATGTATATATACATCAAACAAATGAGTAAAAGAAAGGGTTAAAAATGTGCACTCCCACGAAGTCCAAGCGATGTATAATATAGCATAATTTATTAGTCAATGCATTTCAAAGTCCTCAAAGCTTCTTCATCAGGACAATCAATGATTTTTCCAGATGATTTGTCCTGATGAAGAAGCCTTGAGGGCTTTGAAACACGTTGACTTAGAAATCATGCTATCTTATAGATCAATTGGATTATGCGTCAGTGTGAATTTTGAACCCTTTCTGCTACTGGTTTGTTTGATAACATCAGACATGTTATTTTGACTAGACCTCACACTACCTGCAGATCATTTCCCACTTTGGGAGTCATGAATTAAGAATGCTTTCAAAATGGATCAATAACTGGAATCTGAATATCTCCTGTACATTTGTTGTTGGCTGTATTGCCATGCCTTCTGGCATCTTTTTGGAATTGACACAAAATGTTGTCAGAGGCACTCCTTTACATGTCTTGCTGCGTGTACAATCCTTCCTTTGAATTTAAGATAGTCCTTGCAATGAGTACATAGGCTGTACCAGGGTAGAAGTCTGAATCTTTTTAAAATTGATACAAGATGTAGTCAGAGGCCCTCCTCTCCATCTCTTCCTCTATGTCTCTGTGTACAATCCATCCTTGGAATTCTAGCTAGATCTTGCACTAAGTGCATAGCCTTTGCCAGTTTCAAAGTCAGATTCTTTCTAATATTATACCATGATTGAAACAAGGTAGCTTCTCTTTATCTCTTGCTGGCTACATTCCACTCCCTTCTTCTCATTCTTGGCAGCCCTTGCACATAATGCATAGCTTTTAACAGTCTAGGAGTCCCAGTCCTTAAAAATTGACTAAAAATGTTGTCTAAGGCCCTCCTCTATGTGTCTTCCAAGGTTATTGCAGTTTCTCTCTCTAATTTTTGTCATCCTTAGCACTTAGTGAATAACCTTTATGAGTGTATAAGTCCCACTACATAACAATTTTAACAGAATGCCTCCCTTATGTCTAATACAAGTTGTATCTGAGTCCATCCTCCTAATATTTGCCAGTTCTTGCATTGTCCACATAGGTTTTATGAGTTTTATTGTCCCTTCAAAAATTAAACAAGATGTGTCTGACCATTTCACACATTACATGCCCAGATAAGGTAGTAAAATGTTAAAATTACATTTACTTGTAATTTACTGTATGGTCTTGTGTAGTTTTATTTCCACCTATACTATGTAATCTTCTGTAGTCATAGGTGATGGGGAACATGTTGAGGAATGACCCAGCTATTAAGGCTATGTTCACAAATTGCATTTTTGGAGAGTTTTTTGGCAGCATTTTTAATTAGTTTGATGCAAATTAGAATCTTATTTTACAGTCCCAGCAAAAGCAATGAGATTTCCTAACTCTAATACACATTATTGTTTATATTTCCCAAATGAAATTGAAAACTGCTGCATTTTTGAAAGAGCGCTAAGTGTAAATATGGTCAAAGGGGAAGGAGTCCTTTTTTCTTTACTAATTTTCCTTATAGACATGTCATTATACAGGAAAGAATATTTCCTAACTTTTGTACTTTAAAATCAATTTTATTCTTGGTTTTGTATATTTTATGGTCAGTGATTTTTGGAAACCCTTAGACCTCCCGAATTTCTTTTGACTTCCATTATCCTTGTTAGGTGATACGAGCACCCAAGCATTTTAGTACTTGCCCATCATTATACATGTTTTCCAAAATATCAACTGAAAGAAGTTTTTCACTTTCAGTATGTTTCTTAGCTCCCAGTGTGCTATATATTAGGGAGCAAAAAAAGAAACAGTTGTCGTTAATGGATTGGAAATTCCACTTTGTACAGCATTAAGTGTTATGGTACCAGCTAATGGTAACATTTTCAGAGCCTACATCATCCTGCTGTGATTAAGATGAGTGGGTTGGTTATATACATCATTACACCTTCTCTGCAGTGACTTATGTTGTAAGCAGTGCTGGTGGTGCTGCTGTTAGTGGCTAACACATTCTTATTCCTGATATTAGATTTTCTTCTGTCTTCTTGCCATGTCCAATGTTTCAATTTACTGTCATAATTTATATTCAAATTTTGAGTTAAAGCACATTAATTTTTTCTTACCAAAAAGCACCATGTAAAAAATGTATGTCAACATTAATTACAGCAGACCACAATACAGTTAAGTGGTCTTCCGAAATGAAAGATTGAAATAAGTGTTCAAAAATTAAAATGTGTGTTACATTGTTTCTTTTTTTTAATATAGGGATGATATTTTTTAAATTCTACCACTAAGCAAAAGATGGATAACCCTAAATAAAGAGATCATACATATACAGTCAGGGCCAGAAATATTTGGACAGTGACACAAGTTTTGTTATTTTAGCTGTTTACAAAAACATGTTCAGAAATACAATTATATATATAATATGGGCTGAAAGTGCACACTCCCAGCTACAATATGAGAGTTTTCACATCCAAATCGGAGAAAGGGTTTAGGAATCATAGCTCTGTAATGCATAGCCTCCTCTTTTTCAAGGGACCTAAAGTAATTGGACAAGGGACTCTAAGGGCTGCAATTAACTCTGAAGGCATCTCCCTCGTTAACCTGTAATCAATGAAGTAGTTAAAAGGTCTGGGGTTGATTACAGGTGTGTGGTTTTGCATTTGGAAGCTGTTGCTGTGACCAGACAACATGCGGTCTAAGGAACTCTCAATTGAGGTGAAGCAGAACATCCTGAGGCTGAAAAAAAAGAAAAAATCCATCAGAGAGATAGCAGACATGCTTGGAGTAGCAAAATCAACAGTCGGGTACATTCTGAGAAAAAAGGAATTGACTGGTGAGCTTGGGAACTCAAAAAGGCCTGGGCGTCCATGGATGACAACAGTGGTGGATGATCGCCGCATACTTTCCATGGTGAAGAAGAACCCGTTCACAACATCAACTGAAGTCCAGAACACTCTCAGTGAAGTAGGTGTATCTGTCTCTAAGTCAACAGTAAAGAGAAGACTCCATGAAAGTAAATACAAAGGGTTCACATCTAGATGCAAACCATTCATCAATTCCAAAAATAGATAGGCCAGAGTTAAATTTGCTGAAAAACACCTCATGAAGCCAGCTCAGTTCTGGAAAAGTATTCTATGGACAGATGAGACAAAGATCAACCTGTACCAGAATGATGGGAAGAAAAAAGTTTGGAGAAGAAAGGGAACGGCACATGATCCAAGGCACAACACATCCTCTGTAAAACATGGTGGAGGCAACGTGATGGCATGGGCATGCATGGCTTTCAATGGCACTGGGTCACTTGTGTTTATTGATGACATAACAGCAGACAAGAGTAGCCGGATGAATTCTGAAGTGTACAGGGATATACTTTCAGCCCAGATTCAGCCAAGTGCCGCAAAGTTGATTGGACGGCGCTTCATAGTACAGATGGACAATGACCCCAAGCATACAGCCAAAGCTACCCAGGAGTTCATGAGTGCAAAAGAGTGGAACATTCTGCAATGGCCAAGTCAATCACCAGATCTTAACCCAATTGAGCATGCATTTCACTTGCTCAAATTCAGACTTAAGACGGAAAGACCCACAAACAAGCAAGACCTGAAGGCTGCGGCTGTAAAGGCCTGGCAAAGCATTAAGAAGGAGGAAACCCAGCGTTTGGTGATGTCCATGGGTTCCAGACTTAAGGCAGTGATTGCCTGCAAAGGATTCGCAACAAAATATTGAAAATAAAAATATTTTGTTTGGGTTTGGTTTATTTGTCCAATTACTTTTGACCTCCTAAAATGTGGAGTGTTTGTAAAGAAATGTGTACAATTCCTACAATTTCTATCAGATATTTTTGTTCAAACCTTCAAATTAAACGTTACAATCTGCACTTGAATTCTGTTGTAGAGGTTTCATTTCAAATCCAATGTGGTGGCATGCAGAGCCCAACTCGCGAAAATTGTGTCACTGTCCAAATATTTCTGGACCTAACTGTACATAGGGATATGCACAAAGAGGAATTAATGTCAATATCCAGCAGTATTATTTTGATGCCTTAAAATTGTAACCCCCTTAGGGAGCCAATTTTGATCTTAATGACTAAGCTCAATTTTTGAAAACTAACCAGTATCACTTTATGTGGTAATAACTATGGAATTCTTCAACAAATTTCAGTGATTTTAAATTATATTTGGTTCATCA